>NC_081432.1:3245204-3591529 GCF_949786415.1 Peromyscus eremicus | reverse complement strand
ACACAGGTCAGAGAGGTAGTCCAGGAACCTGGGGGGGGGGGGGGGAGCAACAGGGCCAGCAACAGACTCAGAAGCTGCCCTGAAGGCCAGAAGCCTAACTGCCCTCCTTCCAGACTGTCCAGGGGCAGCAGCCCATGGCACCTCCCTGGGACAGGGTAAAGAGACAGTCAGGGGTCAGGGCAGGCACAGGCTAAAATTGGCATTCAAATTAACAACTGATTCAGGCAGGTACTGACTCAGTCACCAGAGGAGGGTTTAGGGGTATCCATCTGTATGGGAACTTTACATTGAGCCGAACTTGAGAACCCCCTGGAACTGGAGAGGAGACAGTACACACAGTGCAGGAGTTTCTACAGCTAACAACCAGCACCAGAAGCCAAGACATGGTGGCGCAGGCCTTTAATCCCAGTACTCTGGAGACAGAGTCAGGCCTCTGTGAGTTCAAAGCTAGCCTGGTCTGCATAATGAGTTCCAGGACAGCCAGGGCTACATAGTGAGACCCTGTCTCAAAAAAACAGGGCGGGCAGGGCGCGGCGGGACACCTGGGCTCTCTGTTCTTGCGCACGAGGCTAACGAAGGTCTCCACCTCCGTCTTGGTGATATGCTTCTCCAGCAGCTTCCTGTTGTTGTGCAGCAGGGCAGTGATGGTGTCCTCAGCCAGGATGTCATAGCCAATCTGTGACTGCATCATCCCAAACTGCTTGGCAATGTGCTCCTGGGGGCAAGCAGATGAGGGGGGGTCACTGGGGCCATGGACAAGGGACAAGGCTGCTCTGCTGCAGAGCCTTGACACCCAACTTCCAGGTCGGTCTCCTGTGGAGCTGGGGTGACATCTGATCCTCCTGCCTTCGATTTTAAAAGTGCTGGGATTCCAAGCATAAGTTTATACGGTGCTGGGAATGAACCCAGGGCTTTATGCATGCCAGGCGAGCACTCTACCAACTGAGCCACAGCTCTAGCCAGCCTGATTCTGTCTCCTTTGCTATGGCTCAAATTCCTGCTTGCCTCTGCCTACCTATTCTCAGCCTTCCCTCTGGAGTCATTCTGGAGTCCGGAAACACCAGGACTGATCCATCTTTGTGACAGGAGTGGTCCCCAAGCAACAGTGAGCCTGCAGGGCAGGGCACCCCCAAGATCAGAGCAGTTATCTTATCTGGACCAGATTGTCTTGTGATCTGTTGTAGGACCTGGGCTGAGACAGCAGGGAGAGCCAACCGTGACCAGGGTCTTCAGCTCTGGCTCCTTGTCCTCCTCCATTTAAACCCAGAGCTCAACTTGGCACCCAAAGACAGACCTGGGGAGTCACTGAACCTTATTATCCATCTGTCTTCCTAATGAGGCCACACTGAATAAGTCTCTCAATCTCTCTCTCTCTCTCTCTCTCTCTCTCTCTCTCTCTCTCTCTCTCTCTGCTTTTGACCATCATTGGTCTCTTTAATAACAGGATAGGTGGTTGAATCTAGCTTGTCAAGGCTGCCAGAGCCAAGCATTTCTTCTAAAAATCTCCAGTTACAACTTTGGTGATAGACAGAGTCTGTGCCCCAAAGAATGGCAGAGAGCTAAGTCTGGGAGGCCAGGCTTCCGTGCTGTGTTCGGTCACCTCCTGGGCCTGAGTGAGGAGTTTCTACACTGTAGAGAAAGCAGCTCTGAAAAGCCCACTTCAGGGCGAGCATGGAAGCAGCAGCCACAGCAGAAGGGCGTCTCGTCTTTACATGGTTTCTGAGCTGTGTTCTGTGGCTCCTCCCAGGGCCTTGTCTGTCTAGCCAGACTGGCTACATGGTACAAAATAAATAATGAAAACATGGTTCAAAAATGAAGAATTTTAGGCTAGGAGGTGGCACACACCTTTAATCCCAGCACTCGGGAGGCAGAGGCAAGTGGACCTATGTGATCTATATATGGTGAGTCCCAGGCTAGAGATGTGGCCAGCCAGATCTACATAGTGAGACCCTGTCTCGATAAACCAAAAGACGACTAGGAGAGAAGGAAGCAGTGTTTTAAGATGGCAACAGCAGAGCCCAGGGCAGCCTGGGGTAAGCCCCCAGCTAGGCATGCACCCCGGAAGCCAGCCCCACCTTCTGGTGGCCGCCTGTACCCAGTGTCTCACAGTGCCCGGCTGCCAGCTTCTGTGCCTAGAGACACCTGCTGAGGAGCACAGGCAGAGCCTACGCCCAGCAGGGGCCATCCTCCGCCCACCTGGTTCTTGCGGTAGTCCTCCTGGGAGTGCCGGAGCACCCGGTAGCAGAGGCGGAACATGTACTGGTAGGGGGCGTTCTTCTGGTCGGACAGTTCCTCCAACCGCACCAGCGGACCTTCGCCCCCCTTGTCACGGAACGGAGCCTTCAGGATGCCAAAGATCTGAGGGGTGTAGGGAGTGAGAGGGACTCTCCCATCCTGCCTACGCCCCTCATCCCCCCAGGAACCCCAACCCAGAGCTTCCCTTCACAGGAGCCCAGAGCCTCTGTGGGCTTCAGCGTCCTCGTCAGTATCATGAGGACAACAGCTCTCCTGCAGGAGGGGGTCGGATGAGGCGAGTCCTCAGGGAGCTCAGGGAGGCACCTGGCACGTGCCCATGGCTCAGATACATCTTTCCCCCAATGGGGATGGCACCTAGACCTTTGCCTTGAATATGCTGAGCAAGTGCTCAGTTACTGATCCACACCCCTGGCTCCTCACGGGCGGATTCACAAGTGCTCTACCACTGCTGGATCTAGGCAAGGACTCTGCCCCTGATCCATACCGAGGCCCTCGCTGGTAAATTTTAGCATCTGCTGCTGAGCCATGCTCCTAGACCCTTGATGGTAAATTCTAGGCAGGCCTTCTACCACTGATCCATGCTCCTAGCTCTTCACTGACTTATTCTAGGCAGGCGCTCTCCCGCTGAGCCACACCCTCCGCTATCCCTTCCATAGAAGCCTCGAGCCCCCTCTCCTCCCCCACCCTCACCCCCCACCCCCACCTCCCCCCCCCACCCCCTGAGAGCACACACACCTGCTTAAGTATATTCTGCTCCCGCATCAGCTTCTGTCGCTCCCGGTTGGGCTTGGTGACCATGATGTCCAGGACATTCTGCCCATTGTTGGGAACGTCGCTGACAAAAAACACCAGGTCCTCCAGCAGCTGGATGACAAACCTGGCCGAGGGCAACACCAGAAGCAAGCGTGATGTGCTGAGCGCAGCTCCCCTAGGGCCCAGCCAGCATGTGCCCACACAGACAAACAGCCCTTTCCAGAGTCACTGCTGCAAAACCCAGCATTAGCCCCTCCCCTGACCAAACTGCTCTTAGGAAATGCCCCACACCCTCCCCTCCTTGAACCCCAAACCGCCCCAAGATAACAAAGCTCAGAACACTGTAGAAAGAGCTGCTGAGCAAGGGGGACTAGGGGGTGTGTTTGTTGTGAAAGGGTCTGCACTGTCCTGATTCTACTGTTTATAGCTATGTGACCCTGGACACGGCCCCTAACTCCTCCGCACCCCAGTGGCTCCATAAGGCTACTTCCGGATGAGCAGTGAGGCAGGATCCCCGCTCCAGGGACGCAGTGCCAGCCTGGTTCCCTGGGGACTGAATCCTCCATCATCTACCTGGTTTCTGACTTGCAACTCCTCTGTGATCCTAGAGAGAAACTCAGTCATCTACCCCCCCCCCCATGGTCTCCTGCTGCCCCCTACAACTCCATCCACTGTTGCGGAATGTTACTTTAACTATGTAAAGATATGTTTATGCATTTGTTTTTATCTTGCCTGCCTAAGGCACCTGATTGGTTTAATAAAAAGCTGAACAGCCAATAGCTAGGCAGTAGAGGGATAGAAAGGGCTGGTGGGCAGAGGAATCTAGGTTCAAGAGAAGAGAATGAGGGAGAAAGAGAGGGAGATGCCTGGGGACAGACAGACAGACATGGAGGAAGCAGGAAAGTAGGACATGCAGAAGAAAGGTAAAAAGCTCCGAGGCAAAACATAGATGAAGAGAAACAGATTAAATTGTTATAAGAGCTAGTGGGACAAGCATTAGATAAGGCCAAGCACTCATAACTAATAAGAAGTCTCCATGTCTTTATTTGGGAGCTGGTTGGTAACCCAAAGAGAAAGTCTACTACATATGGTGTCCAATGTGGGACCTGAGTTTCCACACAGGGCCTGAGTAAGCTGGAAAACAAAACAAAACAAAACAAAAAACTAAAAAGGATATGGCTCCTTTAAGAGGCTCTGCTGCACACTGAGCACTTGAGCAGCCAGCACATTAAGTAGAAACACAAAGCTAAGTAAAAGCGCCTGCCACACTGCAGGCACCAACTTCCTGGAGCTGGGGAAGTTGAATGCAGCTCCCAGTTAGATGAAGCTCTCGGCCAGGCCCACTGGCACAAGATTGGCTCTCACAGACCCAAGGAGAGGGTGGAGCCAGAGCCAAGGCAGCGGAGGGCCTAGCTGCTGCTTAGCAGTTTAAGGTATGGCTCATGTGGTCAGAAAAGGCTAAAGACACATAGTAAAAACAGGTCCAGATAGAAAAGAAACTCTAAACAGGTTACAGTGTGTTGAAAAATGTGCAGAGGCTTAAGAAAGAGAAGAAAATGGGTGTAGACAATCATAGGAAAAAATAGTTTAAAAATAGTAGTCTTTAAAGAGAATACAGTAATATAAAAGAAAAAAGCCACATAAAGATGGGAAATACACAGGGAGTCTGAATTCTGTGTGGTGTTGTGTTGACTTTGAATTTTTGGAATGCTGATGAGCAAATGACAGCTGCTGAGAGACATGGGATTGTAAAAGGGACTGCTGGACTAAACCAGCCTAGACACTTTAGGGATGTCTTAAATTTAAAATGGAATTCAGGAAATGTATTGCATTGGGAGAGAGGTTATACTTTTGTTTCCACAGGAAATGAAAGGCTGTGGATTCCTTCAAGGTTAATAGAGATCAGATTTGATTGGAGGAGACCTCCCTCCTGAAAATCTTGGCTACAGACATAAAGAAATAAACCAAGAAAGACAAGACAGGTGACATATATACTGATCCCTCTGCACGGAAACAGTTCTGAAACTGGACAACAAATGTTACAACTAGTTTTTCCAGGATTTTACCATTGTCTCAATTTTCTCAGGGTCCCCTGGGGATGCTGTTATCCTCAGGCAACAGGAAGCAGTCTAGAGAACACAACACCCACATTCCCAAGAGGTGGGTGGGTGGATTTTGGTCATTTGGTGGGTTATGGATGTTTGTCATCATTTAGGGGGACATAGGAATATAGGATAGAAAGACAACTATTAACCTCAAATATTTTACGTTGGTATGGATTTTGGTATATTGATACAAATTTAAAGTTATTTTTGTTATACTGTATGGTTCTACTCTTATGCAGCTCATTTTAAAATGTAATGTATAATTTAAAATGGAAGTTAGTAGTCATCTATAATAATCAAACTTGTAGTCACATTAGGTATGTTTTCTAGGTTAAATAGATATATTTTAGATAGATAGGTGATCTTCAAATGCTTCAGAGACCTATAGAATATGGCATTTAAGATGTTTTATAACATACAGCTTTTCATGACAGTGAGACATGGATGCTCCTGGCAGCACCAATTTACTTCAGAAAGGATGATGGGCATCAAAGAACCTCCATATGGAGTTTGCTTTCATTGTGGCAAAGCTAGCCATTTGGGCAAAGCCCTTGCATTGACTGGTGACAGCGTGCTGTACAAACTGGACATGCAGGACACAAGGGAAAAGTGACTGTCGAGCTTTGCCAGAACAAGGCAGGACAATCCTTCAAAATTCCTGCTTCCTAGAAAAGTCTGCCAGATATTCTAGGCCTGTAGGCTGAAGATGGATGCCCCAAAGTTGCAAAGGAACCTTGGGTGACTGACCAGGCAGCCAGATGTCTCTGTCATTTCTATAGTTTTGGAAGTTGCTTGCTCTGCACTTCCTGCTTACTCAGGTAATATTATAGCCTTCTAGGATCTTTGATGGAGTTGAAGACTAGTTATAGTTGCAGTTTTCCTTTGTTATGATAGAAGGTAAATTAGGTACAAAACTTTGGACTCACCAAGATAGAATAAATAATGGAGTATTTTCTCTGAATTTGTCAAATATAAATGGATTGGATGCTGTAACTGTAATTCTTACTTGATAACTGTTGTTATTGTATATAGTTTTACTATGTTAAAGTTAAAACCCTTTCTTTTTACTTAGAGAAAAAGAGGGAAATGTTGTGGAATATTACTTTAACTATGCAAAGATGTGTTACATTTGTTTAATGATGTAAAGATGTGTTGCTTTGCCTGTCTAAAGCACTTGACTGGTCTACTATAAAGCTGAATGGCCAATAGCTAGGCAGTAGATGGATAGGCAGGGCTGGTGGACAGAGAGAATAAGTAGGAGGAGAAATCTTAGTCTCGAGAGAAGAGAATGAGGGAGAAAGAGCAGAAGATGCTCAAGGCCAGCCAGGAAGGCACAGAGGAAGCAGGAAAGTAGGCCATACAGAGTGACGGAAAGGTAAAAAGCCGAGGCGAAACATAGATGAAGAGAAACAGGTTAAATTAAGTTGTAAGAGCTAGTGGGACAAGCATAAGGCCAAGCAGTCATGATTAACAATAAGTTTCTGTGTCGCCGGGCAGTGGTGGTGCACACCTTTAATCCCAGCACTCAGGAGGCAGAGCCAGGAGGATCTCTGTGAGTTCGAGGCCAGCCTGGGCTACAGAGCAAGATCCAGGACAGGCACCAAAGCTACACGGAGAAACCCTGTCTAGAAAAAAACCAAAATAAATAAATAAGTTTCTGTGTCATGATTTGGGGGCTGGCGGTCCGAGAAAGCCTGCTGCACAGCCCTCCCCAGCGCACCTGCGGTCATTCTGGCTGATGAAGCCGTCATTGAGTTTCTCCACAGCACTGGCCAGCATGGAGCTGGCATCGTTGGCAAAGTCCAGGTCACGGATCTCAGACACAGGCACAGACACAATGGCAAAGGCCTCCTTGTCCTCCTTGGTGGGGCACGTGCCCAACTGTAGAGAGAAGGGTCAGCAGGGTGCCAGGGACAAGCTCCGGCGGGACCCAGCCCCATGCACCAGGGCCCGCACCATGAGCCGGATTGGCCGCTCCTCCTCCACGTCGATGGGCGCGTTGGTGCTCTGGATCCATGTGTTGGTGCACAGGTGCCGCAGCCGCACATAGGAGTTCCTAGGTGAGAGGACAGAGCCAGTGAGGGAGGGTGCCACAGACCGCAGTCACTCTCTGTTCACCAGTCCCCAACACGGTCCTCTTCCTCTGCTCTGCACACCTCCGCGGTGTGCCTGGCACACCTCCGCGGTGTGGGTACTGAGGATGGGGTGGCCTGTCTCTACTGCAGTACCCTCATGCACGTAGACCCCTAAACCAATGTTTGCTGGTGAACACGGGGCCAGAGTTCACCTGGACAAACCAAGTCCCCAAGAGTGTCGGGTTAGGGACAAGGGGCTAATGGTCCCTTTGTTAGTTCCCCAGAAATCCTAGTGACAGGGCCTGGATATTCCCACTCCGCAGATGACACACTGAGGCAGGGTGGTAAAAACAGCTACCTGAGTTCTCATGGCCAGAAAACACTAAGGCCTGGATGGCTTGGAATTTTTGGGGGCATGCACCTGTGTGTGCACACACGTTCCCATATGTACACAGGTGTGTACAGACTTGAGCGCGTGGAGGTTGGCATAAGGCCACGTCCTCCATCACCCTCCATCTCTTCTATGGAGACAGGGACCTCCTGTTGAACCAGGAACTCATTGTGTAGTAGCGTCTGGCTCGCCGTGCTGACTATGGAGATTCCCAGTCTCTGCCTGGTGCTGGGAGGCGGGCCTCGCTCCCGCCCAGCTTTCCCGTGGGTTTTGGACATGCAGACTCCGGTCCTCAAGCTTGGACAGAAAGTGCTTTATTTGCGGAGTCATCCTACAACCCTATGATATTTCATTTATTTCTTTATTTTAAAGACAAGGTCTCCTGCAGCCGTGGCTGGCTTCAAGCTCTCTACGTGGTGGAGGATAACATCCTCCTCCTGCCTCGTCTCCTGCCTGCTGGAATCACAGGCATGAGCCGCCTCCCCTGGCTTACACAGTGCTAGATACTGAACCCAGGCCTTCGTGCCTGCCAGGCAAGCTCTCCACCAACCAAGCCGCAGCCCCAGCCACAGGAATGTGACACTCTACATTCTCAGGGTTGGTGGGGACCTTACAGACGTGGGAGCCTGACCCCCCCCCCCCCCGCCTTCCCCTGCCCCCCTAGCCAGCATCTGGGTTCTCCAGGTGCCTAGCTGCAAACAAACGATCTCACGCCTTGTGCTTGAGCACCTGGCTGGACTGGGCCAAGTGCTGAGAACTGTGTAGCAAGCCCAGGGCAGACCGGAGAGCAGCAAAGGAGGCCGTGCCTGTGTGCAGGCCAGCTCAAACAGGTCTCAGAACTGCAGCTCCAAGAGGCCCCCAAAACCAAGGGCCTCGGGCGGCCGGCACACACCTACCGGGGCACAAAGGAGTCAGTTTTCTGCAGCGTGGTGGGGTCCAGCTCAAAAAGGGAGGCGATGTCGTTGCCATGTGGCACAGCTACCAGACGGTACTTGATCTTCTCGCCTGCATTCCTGCGGCCTGTGCGGCCCTGGGACCCCTGGGGTGAGGACCCCCAGTTCAGGCGAGATCCCATCCTTCCTCTCAGGCCCCACCTGAGGGGCCTCCTCCATCCATCCCACCTATCTCCCAGGTCCCCCCCTCCCCCACCCCGGGCAGATCCCCCCCCTCCCCCCCAGGCCGATGCTCTGTCCCACTCCTCACCAATCCTGCTGCTTTGGGATCTGAGGCATCACCTTTGTAGCTAGGGTTTTCCTGAACGGAGGTACAAGGTGAGGTGGGGATTACTATGCTATCTATCAGCACTGCCCCCAAACACAAGGTCATACCCAGAAGGCACTCCAAGGCGCCTACCCCAGGCCCAAAGGCTGCGTGACTCCTAGGAGAGCTGTGCAGGGGAGGCCTTCACGGGTCCCTTCTCCATAGGCCCATGCATGAGCAAGCATGCACATGCACCCTGTGTCCCCAGCACACAGATGCCATGTACACTCCGCTCCTCACTCACCTCGGCAGCCAGATAGTTGCCTGTGGCCAGGTGCTTGAAACGGTACAGACCATTCCAGTGTCCCGCCCCGCCTCGGCAGGGGTCGTGGTGGACCACCTGGGGACATGTAAAGGGTGAGGTGGAGAGGAGGGACCAGGACTGAAAAGGAAGTCCAGACCCTGGGAAGCCTGTGGGGATCAAAGTGCCCAGGTCCTCCCTGGCCTCTTGGGGCCAGGAGAAGGATAGGACAGACACTTCATCCTCTAGGGTACAGGGGGCGAGGGGGGGGAGCGGGGGGGGGGGGGTGAAGCCAGAGTGTGGGCTCTGACCTCCACCTCCCAGAGTGCGTTGGAACTGGTGGCTGAGGTGGCGGATTGGCGCAGCGTGGTGCGCAGGAACACCTGCAGCTTGCCCTTGTACTCGTCACAGGTGAGGAACTTCTCCTGCTCTGCGTGGAACAGCCGCACCACATCTCCCTGTGGGCGGGGTTAGGAGGGAGGGGGTCAGGTGTTCGCAGTCACGCCTGGCTCAGGGACCCTCTGCAAGGCCCAGTCCCTCAGACGAAGCTTGCTGGACCCCATGAGCTGTGAGCGAGAAGCCATAGGGCAGCTGGGTGCTGTACACAGTCCTCTACCTCAGGTTTGCATACTCCAACCCACCTGGCACCTCCTCCCTCCTGGACCTCCAAATGCCTCTAATGCCATGTCCAGGAAGGCAAAAAGGACTCCCCCTTCTCAGTCTCCCAGCCCAGGGCCACCCTCTCCTTACACCCCCACCCACCATTTCTTTTGCTCTCTGGCGGCTGGAGGGTGGTAGCCATGGCTTGTTCACCTCCAGACCTTACACAAGAACTGAGTTTGAATCTCGCTTTCACACTGTGTGAGGGGCTGCGATACGTTCCTTAACGTCCTGAGCCTCAGCTGTGTCTTCTGTAAAATGGGAGCCACTCTGACTTCCGGCAGACACTTTATCACAAGGTTTGGTGGAGTAACGCCACACTACCCAGGCAGAGAAGCGGGGCACCCTGCCAAGAGCCACAGAGCCACACAGCCAGGGGCAAGTGGGAGAGTCCCTGCCTCAGTCCCACACCTGAACCCCTCCTGCATGCTCCCTCCCCCTGCGGCGGCCACTCAGTAGGTTCTCAAAGCACAGCTGTCACCCCATGATCATCGAATGGCGATTATCTGTCTTCCTGCACTGAACCTGCCTCTGGACACAGTGCTCAGGGGACACCTGTCAGGTGGAAGTGAGTGATGCATCTGTATCCAGACTGCCTCAGTCCCTCCAGCAGAACCCAGGGACAGTGTGGCCAGTGCAGGGGAAGGCACAGACAGGTGGGCTTTCATGAGACTGCCTTGTTTCTAGCTTGTCTGGAGCTAACCGTAACACCACGACAGCCTCACCAGAAGCTAGTGTGGGGATGGCAGAGTGGGCCCAGGGGCTTGTTTTATACACGCTGCCCAGAGCTGGGACTAGAACGTGTCACCGGAGGCTTTGGGGACATGTTTAGGCTCTGGCTGATGCTTGGACAGTATGAAGGTTCAGTGGACAGAGGGAGAAAGCATTTGAGCAGCCCAGGTAGACAATCAGAGGGATGAGGGAGGCAGCGTGTCTAAGCACAGCCTGGAAGGAGAGCCTGAAGGAGAGCCGTGAAGGACACCCTGGGGCTTCTGAGCAGGGAGCAGGCTGGCCTCAAGGCACCTGCTTGGAGGCCTAGCACCCCCACAGCTCCCCAGAATATTCTCCTAAGTAGGGTGCCTCACACTCTTTGCTCCCTACCCCTAACCTGCCTCTCCATCAGAAACTTGGTTTTTAGGCTTTGCAAACATTCGCCCTGGTGGCTCAGTATTCACTGCAGGGCCAGCGGCTGCTCTGCCTCTTGGGCCAGCCCTTCCCTGGCCTGGCGCTGCCTCCTCCCCCAGTACACACACTGGCATGGGGACAGAGAAGAGGCACCGACCCACCCCGAAGGCAGGTGGGCAGGCACTGACTGCTGGTAGCAGGCAAGAGCAGCCTTTCCTTGCCCAAGAGAGCTCAGGGCCCAATGTGGAGCCCACAGAGTAAAAGGCAGAGACAGGAAGGTGTGCGCCAAGGATGTGGCCACCCTAAGGTGGAGGACAGGGTGGGGAGGACTCTGATGTTCCTTTGCAAGAAAAGGAAATGAGGTGAGCCAAGGGGAGAAGAGATGGCTGGGATGTGGGGGGCCAGCTCCCACATTTATTTACCCCAGGGACTCTTGAGTGAGGAATAAGAGATTTAGATAGAAATACAGAGGAGAGAGACAGAAACACAGGATAGCCTCGGGAGGGCCTGGGTCAAAACCCACCGGCCCCTTCTGTCTCTTCTAAAGAAGGGCTTTTAAAGGAATGCCAAGGGGTGGAGCAAAAGACCTCCCTGAGCACAGCCAAGTGCAGACCATCCCAAGCACCTGGTGACCTGCACATGGCACATGGTCAAGTCATCCCTAGTGCAGCCCTGCTGTGTAAAGCAAGCTCAGATCTCACTAGGAGACCTTTGTGGGCTCCCACACTGGGACACATGGGGGACTTCCTGGAGGTAGAGGGAAGCTGAGGGGTACAGAGCCAAGGCAGCCATGTGACGGGAAGAGGAAGCGGCTCCAAACTCACCCCCTTCAACACCTCCTCCAGGTGGTCCCGGAACTGCATGAATAAATTGATCTTCCAGCTGGTATTGCAGTTGACAGAGTTGACCTGTGGGGGGCAGACAGGCTGGTGACGCTGCTGGCAGAGCTAGTGCCAGAGCTGAAGACCAAAGAGGGGGAGGGGGAGGGGAGAGGGAGGGGAAGGGGGAGAGGGGAGAGGGAGGGGAAGGGGGAGAGGGAGAGGGGAGGGGAAGGTAGAGGGGGAGAGGGGAGAGGGAAGGGGAGGGAAGGGGGAGAAGAAAGGGAGGGAAGGGAGGGGAGGGAAGGAGGAGGAGAGGGAAGGGGAAGGGGTAGAGGGAAGGAGGAGGGGGAGAAGGGGGACAGGGAGAGGGAGGGGATGGGGGAGAGTGAAGCCAGCCCAGCTCCTATAGTGGCTCAGGGTGCTTCCCAAAGCCAAGATGTGGGACCCTAGCCAGGACTTGTGGCAGCTGGCCAGTGGGGTGAAGGAGGAGATCCCGCACTGGGAGGCAGGCAGTGGGGCCCAGGGTTCCAGGCAGCACCACCAGTGCCGGGGAGGGGTACACACAAGCCAGGGGTCTGCAGTGGAGCTTCAGCCCCAGGACGCGCCCCTACCCCACTCACCTCCCCCACCCCACTCACCTCCCCCACCCCACTCACCTCCCCCACCCCACTCACCTCCCCCACCCCACTCACCTCCCCCACCCCACTCACCCACCTCCTCACCCCACTCACCTCCCCCACCCCACTCACCCACCTCCTCACCCCACTCACCTCCCCCACCCCACTCACCTCCCCCACCCCACTCACCTCCCCCACCCCACTCACCTCCCCCACCCCACTCACCTCCCCCACCCACTCACCTCCCCCACCCCACTCACCTCCCCCACCCACTCACCTCCTTGCAGCCAGCATTATCACTGAGCTCATAGTTGCTGGCGTGCAGCGGCTGCCCTGCGTTGACAGGATTCAGGATCACCTTGTCCCCCACGACCACCTTAGGGGACAGACAGGGCAAAGGCGAGAAGAACAAGAGTCCACTTTCCACCAGGGTCTCCTCCCCCAGCTCTGTCCCCCTGGAGGGGGTCCCACCTCCGCCCAGCCCCTTCCGGCCCTGGCCTCGTGCTCACGTTATCCCCATTGCTCCGCAGCTTCCAGAAGGGCTGGATGAAGAGCCAGGAACCCTCATTGCCTGTAGCGTCCAGCGTCACCCGCATGGCGTTCTTCTCCAGCAGGGCTGGTAGCCGCTTGTTCACGGTCAGGTATTTGTTGCTTTTCATGTGCAGAAGCTGAGGTACAGGTGGGGCAGGAGTGAGGCCACCAGACCTGGGAGGCCAGGCCCTCGGGGAAGAGGACACACGGGATGTCGGACACACTGTCACAGGCCGATACACAGCGACACACACACACAGTCGCAAACATGCAGACCTTGTCACAGAGAAGCAACTAGCCTCAAAACTGCTCGCCAGGCCAAGGGGCAGCTTAGCAGGAGACGACCTGCCACAGGTCCTGGCTCATCCCGCACCTCCATGAAGAAACAAGAATTAGGCACATTTCAGCCACGTCATCTTTTCTCAGACACAGTCCGGGATGACCTGAGATTTTTGACCCTCCTGCCTGTACTTCCTGACTGCTGGTTTGCAGGTGAGACCCACCTGCCTAGTTTAGGAGACTCCAGGGTCTAGCCCAGGGCTCTGTGCACGCCAAGCAAGCATTCCACCAATTAAGCCACATCTACTGTCCTCGCTAGTCTGACACAGAATCTGACAACACTCCCCACAGGCAAACAATGCAGGGTTAAGGCCTCAGGTGGACTGAGAAGCTCGGCAAAGCAAAGTTAACTCCATTGATAGCACCTGCGGGCTGTTAGGTCCCAGAAGCCTCTGATTAGAGGACAGGCATGTCTCCGCGTGGCATCTACCACCCTGAGAAGGCAGGGGAACTGACGTGCAGATGGAATCTTCCATCTCCTTTCCGTCCTACTAAAACCCAAGCACGCCACACCCAGTGGGCAGTCTCCACTTCCTGGAGACCTCACAAGTTCTGGTTGAAGAATAATCCCACTTCTGAAGGTGCCTGTCTACCTTTATTTCCACGTCACCTGTCAATCCCAATCTAACAAACACGATCCCTGGCCCTGCTTTAAGATTATTTTTATTTTACATGTAGAAAGGATTTTCCTGCGTGCATGTACATGCACTATGTAGTACCCAAGAGGCCAGAAGGAGGCATTGGACCTCCTGGAACTGGAGTTATAGACAGTTGTAAGCTGGTAAATTGTGGTGGCTGGAAATCTAACTTGGGTCCTCCGCAAGAGCAGCAAGTGCTCTTAACCACTGAGCTGTCTCCAGTCCCCGCTGGCTTGTTTCCAAACGAACTAAATGAGGCACAGGAGAAGAAAGGCAAAGCCCCACTTTAAGATCAGAGCCTAGCTCCGTATGTGCTCACGGCCCCTGAGCTAAAAACTCTCCTGGGCACAGTACAGAGGTGCAGTTGAAAAGGTGTTAGCAAGCCATCCACTAGCAATATGCATGACACACACACACACACACACACACACATATGCACACACACGCGCGCGCGCGCGCGCGCACACACACAGCAGGGAGTGCTCTGCACCAAAGCCACACCTGGATCACACTGCCGTACTTGACCACATCACCATGAACCTTCTTGTTCTCCGTGTCGTTTTGCTTCTGCTCCATCTGGGCCGCATGCTGCAGACACACGGGGGGGGGGGGGGGGGGGGGGGGGGGGGGGGGGTCAGAAGCTGCTCCCGAGGAAGGTGCCTCCAGGCACACACACACTCACCCTTGGCCCCAGGCTCTGGTGCTGCATCCAGGAGGCCCTTCGGGGATGGGGAAATCCCTCCCACTAAAGCAATGGCCTGAGACTTCAAGTGCAGAGGGAAGCCAGTGGCCTGACAGCTCACCATGGCCAAGAAGCCTGATCCCACCCTAGAGGGCATCTTCGGAGGACCCTGACCTCATGCCTTTGACACATCCAGCAACTTAAACCTGAATACGCTCTTTATCCCCATTCTTTGGGATACTTCCACTCCAGACTAAGGTGGGCAAAGGCCACTTCCCACTCCAGAGACCCCTGCTCACGGCTCCAGGCCCTCCCCTGATGCCACAGCAGCTCAAATGGCCTCAAGGACGAGCTCCATTACTTCTTAGGGGAGGCTCTTTAAACTGTGCCATCAGCCCAGAACCTTCCTGAAGAAAGGCCTCCTCCATCAGACAAGCACACTCTGAGGACAGTGGCCCCTCTGCCCTTTCCTCCCACTCTGTGCTGTTACCAGGCCTAGGGTAAATCAAGCCAGGCTACAGGGGCTGCGGGAGCCATGCACGACCCTCCATAAAGCTATAGTGTGAGGCTCTGACTCAGGTGTGAGCCCTGTGTCTCATCCCCAGCTCGGCCTCAGTCTACACCGGCTGTAGAGAGGAAGCCTGGGACAGTCCCACCGTGAGACCAGGGCTCAGGCAGCCCCTCTGCCCCTCCTCTACAGCCAGGTCACAGCTATGAGGTGGATCCACCCAGCCCCTATTTCAGTGCCCCGCCCTCAGGGCACAGGGCTCAGCGGCACACCACAAGCTGCTGACCATAGTCCAAGCTTCCCACTGTCGGGGGCGAGACCTGAGCTCTGTTCAGAGGAAACTCAGTCTGCGAGCTGCGACTCCACTCACAGGAGCTTGTGGCCCAGCAGACCCAGCACCACGACACCAGACATGAGTCCAAGAAACCCAGGGGCAGTCAGAGACCTAGGGGCTGCCTCGCCTCAATCCAGACTCACAGGACGGGCAGACAGGCCCTGTCTAAGAGCCCCAAGCTCCAGCTCTATAAAGCAAATGGGAGATTAAGCCGAGACCCAAGGTTCTCAAATGAGGCTCCCCGGAGTCACTCCTCAGGAGCCACTAGTAAGTCTGAGTACAGCGGTTTGGGTTATTTCTATCTAATCGCTGAGTCATGTGCCCTGGCACCGAGCTATGCCCATCTTGTAACTGGCAGCAAGGATTTATGCAGACGTTGGGTTCCTAGACAGGCACTCCACTCCCTGCCGGCCCAGACTCATGGCCTTTTAGGCCAGTCTTGTCCATGAGGATTTTCAAAATGCTCTTCTCATGCACGAAGCTCCCACTGGCCCTGAGGAGCGGAGGTCCTGCCGTGCGCCCCAGTGCGGAGCGCCCCAGTACCGTGCGCCCCAGTACTGTACGCCCCAGTGCGGTGGGCCCCAGAGTGGTGCGCCCCAGTGCCGTGCGCCCCAGTGCCGTGCGCCCCAGTGCGGTGGGCCCCAGTGCCGTGCGCCCCAGTGCGGTGGGCCCCAGAGTGGTGCGCCCCAGTGCTGTGCGCCCCAGTGCGGTGGGCCCCAGTGCCGTGCGCCCCAGTGCGGAGCGCCCCAGTGCCGTGCACCCCAGTGCCATGTGCCCCAGTGCGGTGGGCCCCAGAGTGGTGCGCCCCAGTGCCATGGGCCCCAGAGCCGTGTGCCCCAGTGCCGTGCGCGCCAGTGCCATGAGCCCCAGTGTGCTGCGCATCCATGCCGAGTACCCCCAGTGCGGTACACATCCATGCCGTGCGCCCCAGTGAGGTGGGCCCCAGTGCCGTGCACATTCGTGTGCACCCACCTGCAGCTTCTGCAGCAGTACCACATCGGCGATCTTCTCCTTGTCCTGCTTAGTCTGCTTGGCTTTCCAGTACTGCTTCTGTGCCGAGTAGCGGTTCATGGGGCACACTTTGAAGAGGCAATCTGCGGTGGGATCGGAAGGGATGGGGGCTCAGTCAGAGCTGAGAGCTCAGGGCTCCAGGGCAGAACCCCAGCCTCTCCCAGCCTCCTGCCCACGGGGTGGGACAGGAAACAGCTAGAAGAACAGCATGAACACTAGAGACTCAGGGGCTGAAGAGATGGTTCAGAGCCTAGGAGCCCTTGCTGAGTACTCATGAGGCGTGGAGTTCAGATCCCAGCACCCACGGAACAAATGGGGCATCTGTACAGACACCTCTAACCCCAGCCATGGTGGAGGTGGAAACAGAAGGGTTCCTGGGGCCTTCCAGCCCAGCTGAGACACAAGTCCTAGGTACAAGGAGAGCCTCTGCCTCAAAGGAGTGGGTAAAGAAGGAAGAAACCTGGTGCCACCTTCTGGCCTCCATTCATGTGCAAAGACACGCACGTGTGCACACATGCACACACACAAGCAAATAAAACTAAATCTTAAGAAATTTGCCAGGTGTGGTGGCACATGCCTTTAATCCCGGCACTCAGGAGGCAGAGGCAGGTGGATCTCTGTGAGTTCGAGACCAGCTGGTCTACAAAGAGAGTTCCAGGACAGCCAGGGTTACACAGAGAAACCCTGTCTTGAAAAACCAAAAGAGGAGGAGGAGGAGGAGGAGGAGGAGGAGGAGGAGGAGGAGGAGGAGGAGAGGAAGGAAAGGAAGGGAGGCAGGTGAAAAAAAAGAGAGAAATTGGAGCCTCCAGGAGTCTGCTGAGTCAATGGTGAGGTCTCAGAAAACTGGGGTGTGAGGTCTCCCTTGGGGGAGGACAGGCACCCTTTTCTCTCTAGGGAAGTTACCAGATGTTCCTGGCCTCTAGGCCTCACTCCATGACATCTGTGCTGGTTTTTGCCAGTGTGGACAGTTATTCTTAGCAGACTACCCTGCCTCCCCGGCTTACCCCCATCTCACAGCTGATCCAGACATCTAACAGTGCAATCCCCACTGTGTGAGGGACAGCTTATACTCCCCAGTCCCCTTTGGGGTGAGGCTAGACCATTGCCCCCAATCTGGACTGTTTTCCCAACACCACATTGCTGTGGAATGGCTTCTTCCCACTGCTGTATATGACAAATAAGAGTACCCCCTCCCCCGGGAACCCTTATACAACAAGTTAAACGCTTCTCAGCCTCTTGATTCTGGTCAGGACAAAAATCAAGGTCCAGAAACAGAAATCACTACTGAGTTTCTCATTTTGGCCAAGAAACAAGACACCTGTCACTTTTGTAAGCCCAAACTCCAAAAATGGCATCCTAAATTTCTAGTTCGCCAAAGGAGGCCTCAGCTGGAAGAGCCTGAAGTTTGATGGAGGGGCGGACGGGCTCCGGGGGCGGACGGGCTCCGGGGGAGGACGGGCTCCGGGGGCGGACGGGCTCCGGGGGCGGACGGGCTCCGGGGGCGGACGGGTTCCGGGGGCGGACGGGCTCCGGGGGCGGACGGGCTCCGGGGGAGGACGGGCTCCGGGGGCGGACGGGTTCCGGGGGCGGACGGGTTCCGGGGGAGGACGGGCTCCGGGGGAGGACGGGCTCCGGGGGCGGACGGGCTCCGGGGGCGGACGGGCTCCGGAGGCGGACGGGCTCCAGGGGCGGATGGGCTGTGCACACCAGCAGGTGTGGGAGAGCAGCCCTGTGCGTTGTGAACACCCCAACACGACGAGAGTCATAGCCTCGAGGAAAGCTGGCTTCAGTCGCCCCAGAGAACCCTTTACAGCTGCAGCATCAGACTGCAAACTCTGGGGGCAGGTCCAACAGAAGACATATGCCGGGAAAGCGCAGGGGTGGGGGGCAGGGGACAGGAAGTCACGGGGACAGGGTCCTCCTCCTATAGACCCGCGCTCTCCCTAAGGCCATGTCCCTCTCCAGGTCACCCCGGGCTATCAGGCCCTGGGAATCTAAAGCAGATCTGATCTCCCATCAGCCTGTGGGGTGCAGAGGTCCCCAGACTGTTGAGGGGAGAGGCCAGTGTCGTGGAGGAGGAAAAGGGAGGGGCCACCAGGGCTCCCCAGGGCTCCGCACTAAGCCCACCTTGCACCCCCAGCATGAGCGGTGGCCCTTCTACAAAGATGCACCCCGTGTGTATGAGGGCTCTGCTCAGCCCTCCGGATGCAGCTGGGGTCCTCCTGCTTCTCCAGGCCATGCTAAGGCCCCATCCCATCCCCAGGCCCCCTGCGGTCAGGGTTGGTGGCAAACACCTCTTCCCAATGAGCTGTTCCCCAGGCTCTCACTCTCTATTCAACTTATTTTTGTAAGATGTCGTTTATTTTAAATTGGGGGAGGGGGTTACACATGTGAGTCCAGGTTCCTGAGGCGGCCAGAACAGGACGTCAGATCCCCTAGAGCAGGAGTTACAGGCAGTTGTGACCTGCCTGACATGGGTGTCGGGCACTGAACTCCGATCCTCTGCAAGAGTGGTGCGCCATCCCCGGGCCCCTTACCCAACTCTGAAGGATGTCTGGCCCCCATGAAAGGAATAGTACACGTCACTAAGAGTCAGAACCTGTGTGGACAAGATCCGTATTCACACCCAAAAGAGGGGGAGGAAGTGAGGCACCTTCCCGCCCTGGTCCTGAATCTTCCCTGGAAACCCCCAGAATTTGTCAGATGCATTCGCTTGCCCAGCACAGACCCACCCTGGTGCCCACACTCTACTCCTATGAGGTTTTATGGGACAAACAGGATCTCTCTCACTGTGCAGTGTGCTCTGCCCAAAGGCAGCTGTGTCAGAACCTGGAGGGGTCCAGAAGCTTCTCCCAGCATGGGAGATAGGAATCGGACAAGGAAGCCAGGAGCCCATAGCATCACAGGCCACCAGGAAAGGCTGAGGGTACAGGGGGTGTCCAGGGGACACAGGGCAGGATCTGCCACAGAAGGCCAGTCACTAACTACAGGAAGCCCAGGCAGGCTGGGAATGTGACTCAGCTGGAAGAGGGCTTTTACGGCATTCACAAAGCCCTGGATTCCATTAATCCCAGCACTTAGGAGGAGGAGGACCTGCTATATAGACTCTACAGACATCTGTCCACATTCACCCTTCACAGTCATCCCCTGAGCACTGGAGGTCATCACAGTCATCCCCTGAGCACTGGAGGTCATCATGGACATCCCCTGAGCACTGGAGGTCATCACCGTCATCCCCTGAGCACTGAAGATCATCACCGTCATCCCCTGAGCACTGGAGGTCATCACCGTCATCCCCTGAGCACTGGAGGTCATCATAGACATCCCCTGAGCACTGGAGGTCATCACCGTCATCCCCTGAGCACTGGAGGTCATCATAGACATCCCCTGAGCACTGGAGGTCATCACTGTCATCCCCTGAGCACTGGAGGTCATCACCGTCATCCCCTGAGCACTGGAGGTCATCACCATCATCCCCTGAGCACTGGAGGTCATCACTGTCATCCCCTGAGCACTGGAGGTCATCACCGTCATCCGCAGGTGATAAACCAGAGGTCATCACAGTCATCCGCAGGGTGAGGGAGCCTCAAGCTAGGAACACTCCCAGGCCACTGCAGGTCCCAGGGGTCCCAGGTAAATACACACTCCGGTGATGTCTCTCAGGGTGAAACCCAGAGCCCCACACTCTACCTCTGAGCCACATCCTCAGCCCTTGGGATAAGCGTGTGTGTGTTTCTTATTGTTGTTTTGGTTTTTGGGTTTTTTGGGTTTTTTTTTTTTGCTTTTTCGAGACAAGCTTTCTCTGTAGTTTTGGTGCCTGTCCTGGATCTTGCTCTGTAGACCAGGCTGCCTCGAACTCACAGAGATCCGCCTGGCTCTGCCTTCCAAGTGCTGGGACTAAAGGCATGCGCCACCGCCGCCCAGCGGGATAAGCATTTTTTAAACATTTGTTTTTATTTTTGTACATGTGTGTGCCCCATGTGAGGGGCCTGTGGAGGCCAGAACTGGAGCACTGGATACCCTGATGGTGGATTACAGGCAGTGGGTACTGGAAACTGAGCCTGGGTCCTCCACAAAAGCAGCAAGCACCCTCAACCACTGAGCCATCTCGCTAGCCTTGGGATGAGTATTTTTAAAGATGGGTCGCTGGGGCCTCAAGAGGTAGCTCAAAGGCTAAGAGCACGTGTTGCCCTTGCAGAGGAACTGGTTTTGATTCCCAGCACCCACACGGTAGCTCACAACCATTTGTAACTTCAGTTACAGGGGATCTGACACCCTCTTCTGACTTTCTTGGGCACCAGGCACGCTCACAGTACACAGATATACATGCAGGGAAACACTCAAACATATAAAATAAAGCAGATAAAGCTTAAAAAAAAAAAAAAAGAAAAAGAAAACCCTTTAAACAGAGGGGTGGCTGGAAGGGTCTTGGGTTTATAGGATGAAAATGGAGAATTTACAACTACATGTGGGTGTTATTGGGAGAGTTGGAGTGGGGAGCAGGCCACACAAGTTCTCATCCGCCCGAGCAGGCCCCAAACACAGACCGTGGTACGTGCAGTAGCGGGAAAGCATAACCTTCGAGGGTGCGGACAGCTGCTGAGAGTTGGAAGGTGGCGTGCGTGCTTAGGCTGCCGGGCTGGAAGGTGTGGGGCGGACCAAGTGGCAGTATGGATGGAAGCATGGTGCTCTCCACGTTCTGTTACTGGATGGTCCCACTACAGGGATAAAAGGCCTCTACATTGTCTTAAGGACAGGAATGAAAAGACAGGAAGCAGCCCATGGGGCCCTCAGAGGGTACCTCGAAACAAGTCACACTGGAGAGGCACAGCAAAGCCACATGGCAGCAAGAAGGGCCTTAGGTGGCACTCAGTCACTGCCTGGCCTGCGCCTTGCAGTATACTCAATAAACCATACTGAGGGAGGGAGGGAGGGAGCGAGGGAGGGAGGGAGGGAGGGAGCGAGGGAGGGAGCGGGGAGGGGAGGAAATGCTGAAGCTCTGCATCATGGTGCATGGTTGTGATACCAGCAGATGACAGGCTGAGGCAGGAGGACCACTGCCAAGTTGGAGGTCAGCCCAGGCTACACAATGAGTTCAAGACCAGCCAGGGATACAGAATTAGGCCCTGTCTCAAAACAAACAAAAGCCCGAGCAGACAGACAGGGAGAAGGAGAGAGAGACAGAGAGAGAGACAGACAGACAGACAGACCCATATCCTGACCCTCACCACGCACACGACATGGATGGACCTTGAGGACGTTATGCCAAGTGACACAGACCAGGCACAAAAGGACACACTATTTCCACTGATAGGAAGTTTCTAAATGGCCAGATTCATGGACACTAAGAGCAGAATTGGGGGTGGACGGGACAGCTACCTAACAAAGCAATGGCTGCACCATGACATTTGGAATGTCATAGAACTAAATGCTTGAGAAATGGTTAAGACAGAGTCTGGCATGGTGGTGGCTCAGGCCTGTGACTTGGGAAAGGGTGACAGAAGGATCAGGAGTTCAAGAATAGACTCGGCCATCTCTCTGAAAGAAAAGTGTATGTGTGTGTGTACACAAACACACACACACACACACACACAGCATAGATCTTCTTTTAAATATCTTTTGCGGGGGCAGTGGTTGAGATAAGGTTTCTCTGTATAACAGTCTGGCTGTCCTGGAACTCACTCTGTAGACGAGGCTGGCCTCAAACTCACAGATATCCACCTGCCTCTACCTCCCAAGTGCTGGGATTAATGGCATGCACCACCACCACCACCCAGCTAAAGATTTATTCTTTTTAAATTATGTGTATGGATATATGCATATGAGTGCAGGTACCCTCAGAGCCTAGAAGAGGGTGCAGGTCCCTAGAGCTGCCCAACATGACTGCTGGAAAGCAAAACCCAGTCCTTCACAAGAGCAGCCAGTGTTCTTCACTGCTGAGCCATCTCTCCAGCTCCAGCAAGGGAGGTTTTTGATTTTTTGGTTTTTTTTTTTTTTTTTTTTTTTTTTTTTTTTTTGTTAAGTATATTTTACCACAATTAAAAGTAAGTGATTTTTTTAAAATAATTAAAACTATGGAATTTTACAAACACTATATTCACATCATTTTCCAAGAAATTAAAAATAATGAATTTTTAAATGAAAAAGAGAAAAGAGGAGCTGAAGAGATGGCTCAGCAGTTAAGAGCACTGGCTGCTCTTCCAGAGGTCCCGGGACCAATTCTCACCACCTGCATGGCAGCTCACAACCATCTGTAACTCCAATTCCAGATGATTCAACGCCCTCTTCTGGCCTCCATGGGGACTGCACACAGGTAGCACATAGACATGCATGCAGGCAAAACACCCCTAGGCAGAAATAAATCTATCTATGGCACATGCCTTAAATCCTAGCAATTGACAGGCAGAGGCCCAAGGATCTCCATGAGTTCAAGGCTAGCCTGATCTACATAAAAAGTTCCAGACCAGCCAGGAGTACATAATGAGACTCTGTCTCAAAAAAACAAATAAGCTAAAAAATTATTATTATTGTAAATATTTAAGAGAGAGGAGAGACTGAACTTCTAGGAATTGAACCCAGGGTTACAAATGCCAGGCAAGCAGCTATCCAACTGTGGGCTTCTGGGAGGCGACTCAGTGAGTGCTCCCACACAAGCACGAGGACCCGAGTTCAATCCTCAGCACCCACAGCCAGGCACAGCAGCAGTTGCCCGTAATGCCAGCCTTGGGGATGACGAGACAGGATGAGTCCTGGGGTGTGCTGGCCAGCCAGACTAGCCACACTGATTACCCCCAGACTCAGTGAGAGACTCTGTCTCAAAAAACAAGGTGAGGAGCAATTGAGGAAAACACCCAGGATCGACCTCCACACCCAAACAGCACGCTAGAGATCTGAAAAGCAAACTAAAGCCCAATACGGTTTATGCTTGCAGCCACCACGAGCATGCCAGAATCCTGACATGGCCTGCTGGAGATGGGGCCATGTAGAGAGGCATCCACGGACAATGGAAAGCTGACAGTCCACAAACTGCCTGGAGTGGACAGAATACAGTATCACAGCCACTCACAAGAGTGCACCCTCTACTGGTGGGGTGGAGGAACCACATGGCTACAGCCCTGGTACCTAGACACCCCAGACAACTAGACATGTGGGGTGTCTGTCCACCTGTGATCTCAGTACTAGGGAGGCAGAAGCTGGAAGACTGCAAAGGCTGGGCCAGCATGAGAGAGACCTTGCCTCAACAAAAGAGTCCAACAGAACTGATTCAAATCTCCTCTTCCATGCCCAAGTCCACGGGGATCGAGGGTGGTCACCTCAGTGAAGGCTGCAGAGTCGTTGCTTAGGATAGAGGCGTGTTATTCCCACCCCGCTAATCCCCTTATGGGAATTTATCAGAGAAACCTTCACACGTGAGCCAAGGAGACGTGTATGGGAACTGAGCTGAGCGCTCATTAACAGGCTAGCCAGTCAGTGGAATGCTATACAGCAATTAGGCTGCGGCCTCCAGCAGGAGTAGATCTCATAGGACAGCAGGCCAGGACAATGATCTGCACAGAGGGTAACCGTTAGCACAGGTCAAAACCGCCCTGAGCCGGGCGGTGGTGGCGCACGCCTTTAATCCCAGCACTTGGGAGGCAGAGCCAGGCGGATCTCTGTGAGTTCGAGGCCAGCCTGGGCTACCAAGTGAGTTCCAGGAAAGGCGCAAAGCTACACAGAGAAACCCTGTCTCGAAAAACCAAAAAGAAAAAAGAAAAAAGAAAAAAAGAAAAAAAAAAAAAAAAACCACCCTGTATGCTCCTGCTCTATCCCTAGGTCCAAATGGCAAGCACTTTGAACCAGTCCCCTGAACGACAGAACCAACTTGACGTGTGTGTGAAAATTTCTGGGGTCTTCTTTGATCCTTCTCCGTTTTCTTTTGGTTTTTTGTTTTGTTTTGATAGGTTTTTGTTTGTTTGCTTGTTTGTTTTGAGACAGGGTCTCAGGATGTAGCTCTGGCTGGTCTGGAACTTGCTATTTAGACCAGGAAATCGGAGATCCACCTGCCTCTGCCTTCAGAGTGCCAGGATTAAAGGTGTGTGGAACCCACGGTCCACTAGTCTTAACTTCCTGAGTACTGAATGACAGACATGGGTCACTTCACCTGGCTTTGAAGTATCTTTTTGTTCGTTTTGTGATACTGGGGATTGAACCCTGCCCCCTGCATACCAGGCAAGTGCTCTACCACTGAGCTATCTTACCAGCTCCAAAAGGCTGAAAGCTGGGGGAGGGGCTCCCAGCTATGTAAGCAGAGGAATGCCACCATGCCCCTCCTCCCACCAGTCTGAGCAACGAGGTGACCTCCACACACTAGTCCAGGTGTCTGTGCCTGGAGGCGTGCACTCGGGGCTTCCTGAGGTCCCCCCCTCCCCCGCAAGAAAAGCTGCAGTCCTCCCACACTGGCGTCCCCTGGCCTCACCAGAGGAGCACAGAATGGAAGCCCAGTCCTCAGCACCTACACCTACGGCAAGAACAGCCATTGGAGGCTGGGCTGGTGTGAGGTACCGCTGGCACCAGCAGACTGGGCCTCCCAGGACCTTGCCAAGTCTGGAAAGAATTCCCCGAACAAGCCGAGGCTTGGGGTGATGCAAACAGTGGATGGAGCTGAAACCACACACCAGGAAAGCCAAAGCGGACTGAGGGCCCAGGGGCTTCCCTGGCCCAGAAGGTACATAGAGTAGGGACTGAAGGGCTGGACAGTGAGCTGTGGGCAAGAAGAGTCCTCAGCAATGGCTGGGCCCACCCCAAGATGGGAGGGCAGAATGCCTGGGGATCCCAGAACAAAGTCTGGTGATGACCTGACAACTTCCAGATGCCTACCACGGCCCCACCCTGCAGTGGGAGGGCCAAGGTGCTGCAGGGAAGCCAGAGAACCAACAAAGGCCGGCCTCAGGTGGGAGGCATTGCCTGAGCCTCAGTCTGAAGAGGCTGGAGTCCTGAGTCTTGTCCCAAGTTCTAAATGTTCCAACTGGCGCCTGCCAGCCGAAGCTGCAGAGAACAGATCCTGTTCAAGACTAGCATGATTCGGGCCTTAGCAGGACCATGGGGAGGCTGGAAGGGGCTCTTGCACCCCAAAGCCCCCAGAAGGTGATGGGTGGAATCGGGGTCCCTCTGTCATACTTCACTGTACAGGCTGAGCCATTGAGGCCAAGAGGACCTCCAGGGGTCCCTGTACCCAAGCCTTGGGAAACCACAAAGGAGGAGATGGAGGCGTGGGAAGAATATGCAAGAAGTCAAAAGGGCATTTGTTCTACTAAGTGGCTTTTTTGTTGTCAAAAATTGGCCCCAAGCTATCCACTGGAAGCCAAGGGCATATCTTCCCCTACCACAGCCACCTCCCTGTCACCTGCCTGCCACACACCCCTGTCCACACAATCCCTTCCCTGCTCTGGCAGAAGCCAGGGGCCCCAAGAAACCGTCACCTTCCTCTGCCCCTCCCCCCACCACGAGAGCTGGGAGGCAGACTCCCAATAAAACCAGAAACACAAAAGCCAGACTAAAGCCTCCCCAATGTTCTGGTACGGGGCACAAAAGACAGACAGACTGGAGTTCAAACCCCACCAGGACAGAAAGATTCCACACGTGCGCTGTGACGCGCAGGCGCCCACACACACAGCAGTGAAACCGTCAGCACTTGGGATGTGGCAGCATTTGGTTCAGATGTAACCATCGTGGCTACACAGTAAGTCTGAACTCACCCAGCTAAAACCCTGAGAGAGACAAGGGTTTGAGAGGCAAAGAGAATAAGCAAATTACACGGGACCCAGAGCACGCTGGACTCACGCGATGCAGAAAACTAAACAGGTCGGAACTGGAGCCGGGAGCAGGGACGGGACACTGCAGAGGGCAGATTGTGAGGTGACAGCAGGTGCGGAGGTGAGGGGTGGCCAGTCACTGTGGGGAGCGGAAGGGGCTGTGGCCAGAGGGGGCAGGGAGAGCAGCCCCATGTAGAAACAGGGTGGGGGACCACAGAGCCAGGTGTGGGCGGAGGAAGGCTGATGGTGGTGTGGAGGGTTCAGGACCAGAGGTCATTCCCACACAGCGGCTGAGGCCCGCCTCAACCTATGACATCCCCTTAGACAAGCCAGAAGTCCATGACGGAAACATGGATGGAGAAGCGCTGATGCAGGGCCCTCTCCAGGCCAGGAACCCCCACCACTTCCCACCACACCCCCAACAGACAGGCAGGACCCCCAGCAGCATGCAGCAGAAGGATGCCATCAGGCTGTCTTAGCCCCACCCCTGCCCAGCATTTAGACTGATGACATCTCCCACCAGCCTCTCCCAGAAGACCAACCACACTGCAGACCTGGTGGCATCATGCTGGCATGTTCCTGCCTGCTCCCACCACGCCCAGGCTCCGGCTGTCTAGTGCATGTCAGCCTCAGCCCTCATAGGCAATCCCCTGCTTGGCCCAAGAACAGCCAGGCTGTCCTTCATCCAGGCCTGCTACTTCCAGGGCTATGGAGCCCACCACCACGGAGGACAGAACCTCCTCAGGGGAAAGCACTTGACTAGGTCACAGGACACAGCCATGCCTGGGCTCTGGGGTTCCATCTAGCAGGAGCCACACACACACAGCCTGAGGCAAGTAGATATGAAGAGTTAAAAGCTCCAGTCCCTTCACATCACACATGGGGAGACTGAGGCACAGAAAAGGATTCTCCCTTGGGCCTCCTGAGGCCTGAGCAATTGTCTTTCCCAGTTTTATTCCCTTAAAGGAAAAAAAAAAAAAAAAAAAACAGTCACACAGACAAAGAAAGCCGTGTGAGTGGCTGGGAATTTGGGGGAGAATAGGCCCCTGGCCAGAAGTGGGTGTGCCAGGGAAGGGGGTGTGGTCTTGGAAGGAAAAGCAGAAATGTGCCATGCCAAGATGATACAGTGCAGGCCAAGGTTAACACAGGCTGAAGAGGGTAGTGTCGGGCAGACTGGGGAGACAGACCCAGACCCAGGTCTGGGACCCTGTGGCCCAGGAGGGATGCTCACAGCTGGTGTGGAGGTCTTACCTCGGAACTTCTTGGGGGGGTTGTCCAGGTCCCCAGCTGCAGGCTCCACCACACAGCGGTCATCCACCAGCCTAGGGGACAGAGCAGCTTGGTTAGAGGGAGGGAAGAGACACATCTCCTTTGGAGCAGGGAACTCTGGGAGCACGAGGGACTATGCCTGGAATTTCTTCCATCACTGGAACCTGCCATGGGCATTCTCTTTATGGCACTGCCATTAAAAGGCAAGGTCTCTGATACTGGAGCCACCCTTTGGCCAGCATCTGGGCTCTCACACAGTACAAAGGTAAGTCCTGAGACCCTGCTGCCTGGGCAGGAAGCACAGGGAGAGGAAAGGGGCCCAAGAATCAAAGGCAGTGGGAGATGGGAACTGAGGAGGGACAGTTACAGCACAGGAGAGAGAGTGAAGGCAAGTAAGAGTCAGGGAAAGCGAGGAAAAGAAGCAAATGTGATGACAGACTACAGACAGACAGACAGATGGACAGACAGACAGAAACAAAACAAAACAAAAAAACCTCATGCTTCCCAGACTCAGCCAGTACCTACACTAGGGTCTGAAATTCTCTTACAGCTATGGCTGAGGACTTATCCTGCATCTCTGGGGACATCCATCCATGCACCCATCCTCACCTACCCATCCATCCATGCACTCATTTACCCATGCATCAATCGGGTGGCGGTGGTGCATGCCTTTGACCCACTCAAGAGGCAGAGCCAGGTGGATCTCTGTGAGTTCGAGGCCAGCCTGGTCTATAGAGCGAGATCCAGGACAGGCACCAAAACTACATGGAGAAACCCCGTCTCGAAAAACCAAAAGAAGAAGAAGAAGAAGAAGAAGAAGAAGAAGAAGAAGAAGAAGAAGAAGAAGAAGACGACACATGCATCAATCAATCCATCATCTATTCATGCACCTGCCCAACCATCTATGCATCCAACCATGCCTCCAACCACGCCTCCATCCATCCATTCATGTAGCCACCCCACTCTTCATTTACCCATGTTCCTATTCATCTATGCATCTCCTCATCCATGCACCCACCCAATCATCTCTCCATTTACCCATGCAACTACTCATCTACCCATCTGTCTACCCACCTGTACATTAATCCACCCACCTACCCCCATCCCTTCATCCATCTAGGCTTCAAGTCTCCAGGAAAGAGATCATCATGGACCACTGTCAAAACCAGCTCTATCTCAGCAATCATTCCTGAATTTCCACCAACTTCCCAGCAAAGAACTGGTAATTGGTACCATTTTACCCAGGAGAAAACTGCACCTAAATATTAAATGACTCGCCTAAAGCCACAAAACAAGTATCAAAGCCCACTCCACTTCTGCACTCCTTGGGTTGGCTAACAAGGCCTTAGGATGTTCTCTCAGTGACCCCAGTTTCCTTGCAAAGCCTCCATGTGATCCCAGCATCCCTAGGCACTTCCATCTCTCCAGAGGTGGTCACTGCACCCAGTGATGCCTTCAAAACACCATTCTGCCACAAGGCACAAACCATACGCCTAGCATAACCATACAGACCTGATATCCTAGTTGGCTTTCTGTAGCTGTGATAAACACCACGGCCCAAAGCAAGCTGGAGGGGGGAGGGTTTATTTGACTTACACATCCCTATTACAATCCATCACTAAAGGAATTCCATGCAGGAATCATGGAGGAATGCTGCTCACTGGCTTTTTTCAGAGCTCATTCAGCTTTCTTTTTATACAATCTGGACTACCTGTCCAGGGGTGACACCGCCCACCGTGGACTGGACCTTTCAAGGTCAATCATTAGTCAAGAAAATGCCAAAAAGACTTGCCTACGGTCAGTCTGATGGAGGAGACATCTCAATTATGATGCTGTCTTCCCACATAACTTGTGTCAACATTGGCACACCTGGATTCTCCACCTTTGATCTTCCCAGCCCCGCCCCGTGGGCATCTCTCCCATCCCCACAGTCCCAGCTACCTCGCTACCTCAGCACACGCACCTCTACCGCGAGCCTCGGCAGCTGGTGCCCCAATGTGCTCCACGTGGAATCTGCACATCGCTCTCCTGTGTCCTCGGTGACATGAAAAACCAATACAGGGGTTTCATTCCAACTTCTGGTGAGAGCCCCCGCACCCTAACACCTTCATGAGTGGGGCAAATGTACAATCATCTTTATTGCCATATTGGATCTCTGCCCCAGTCTCTACCAAAGCTCCACAGCCACAGAAATGGCAGGAAGGTCGGTCCTATCCGCCCCTTTCACCTGCATTTATGTTAACGAGGTGACTTTTGGAAAGCCCCTCAGGACGAGAGTGGGAAACTGTCCTGTGTGAGAGATAGAAACTGCAGCCCTGGCTTCCTCGTCTGTCCCTGGTGGAGGACACTGATGGTTAATCGGTGACGTCATCAATCAATCATACAGCGAAGGGCCAACCCACAAGGGCTGAGTTCAGGGAGTGCCAGTCGGTGGTGGCAGGAGGCTAGTGTGGCCCAGAAGGGCACAGAAGCAGCTCTTCATCCCACCCCACACCTCGCCTTACACGTCTCTCCCCCTGGCTGGTTTGAATTACACCCCCATTTGTTTTCTGACACAGGGTCTGTCTACACAGCCCTGGCGTGTAGACGTGCAGAGCCAGAGGATAACTTGCTGGAGTGGTTTCTCTCCTTCCACCACGTGGGTTCCAAGGCTCAAACTCAGGGCTTGGTAGCAGAGACGGACCAGGACCTTCTCGGCTGTCTTGCTAACCCTGCAGCTGTGTTTTGTTCATATTTCTGTGTGTGCACATGTGTCCGTGTGCAGTACACGTGTAGGTCAGAGACCGACTTTTACCTCCATCCACCATGTGGTCTTACTTCCTGAGTTAGCTCACTAGACCCTTAAATCATGACATCAATTAAAAGACTTTCCCCCCTCATGACATTACTCCTCGTGTGTATGTGAGGCAGGCCATCTCTGAGGCTCAGTCAACAGCTCTTCTGAGTTCTATGAGCCACTGTAGCGGGTCACCAAACATGAAGGCACCTTACAGGGTCCCCTAATTCACAGCTGTCAATCAGAAAAGTCAGAGGCCCAGGCTGGTGACTGGCATCTAGAGTGGGAGCCAGGGCCCTCAGCCTCTGTCATCTGGCACTAACTCCATGCAGATGGTGTGGGAGCTCGACCGAATTGTAGGCCTCCTGCCGGTGGCCTGGGGAGCTGGAAGGCTGCCTGATGTTTGCATACACTGTTTAATTTCCTAAAACTACTTTGCTATTATTTCCATTTTGCAAGCAGGGAACCAGAGCATGGAAAGGTTAACATCACAGAGCTGAACTTTGAAGCCAGGCTGCCCAGTACTAGCAGGTGCTTTGAAGGACCTCACCAGTGCCAGGCAGGGAAGGGGGCGCAGCCTGCTCAACCTCCCAGCCTCCAGCACTCGCTCCCTCCCCATCTAGTCACAAGTCATGCTGGCCACACTCACAGCCCCAGAAGGGTTACTAATATGCTCCCTGGTCATCCCTACACTCCTGCCCCAAGGACACTCTCTTCTCAACCCAGCTGCTCTCCTCAGAAGCAAAGGCACTGGGAGGAACGTCCGCACAGCTGGGCTCCTGTCCTTCCACCAAGTGGTCCTCATGCTGACCCCATCTCAGTCCATGACCCGCCCCCCCCACCATGGGTCTTTGGCCAAAACTTCAGACTAACCCTCAGCCCCTCTCTTCCAATAGCAGCTGTACAGCAAGGTCAAGGCTAGCCCACGTTAGATGAAGAGACCCTGTCTCAAAGGGGAGTGGAGAAGACTGGGGTATAGCTCAGCTGGTAGCGTGCTTTGCCCAGCATGCCTGGGTCCAACCCCAGCATTGAATAAAACAGCATGGTCACATATGTCTGTCATGCCAGCATGCAGGTGGATGCAAGAGGATCAGAACCGAGGCCATCCTCTACTACACAGTGAATTCCAGATCAGCCTGGACTACGGGAGACCCTGTCCCAGACAGCAGAAGCAGAGCCCAGCCTTTGCTCATCACTTCTGGCACCATCCCAGGCCAGGCCCTTCCACTCTCGACTGAACTTTAGCAACTGCTCCCCTGCACCCCTCTTCCCCTCCCCCGCCAGCCTGTTCCCTATAGAAAACAAAGGAAAGTCAAGGTTTGGGGTACACCTCCTTAGCCTACAAGAGGTGTCGGCCACCAAGCCTGACAGCCAGAGTCGGATCCACAGGACAGACATGGTAGAAGGAGAACCAGCTTCCTCAAGTTGTGCCCTGACCTCCACAGGACCGCACATGTTTCCCACTTCCTCCAGGCTCACTCTGGTTCAGCCCCATAGCCTCCCGCAGGCTCCTCACGCTCCTAGGGACCTTGGCCTTGCCTTTTCTTCTCCTAGTAAACTTTGCTTCCAAACACCCTCACTTCTTGCAAATCCCAGCTCAAAGGACCCGTCCCCACCAAGACCCTCCTCCCTACCCCTTTTAAGGCTGTGCACTATAGTCAGGTTCGGTGGCACACACTTTATAATTCCACTTCTTGGGAAGTAGAGGCAGGAGGATCAGGAGTTCAAAGTCATCCCTGGCTACGTAACAAACTCAAGGCCAGCCTGGGCTATGTGATCTAATATGGAGTTGCATGATATGGGGTTACCCCATAAATAAAAAGTGTAATCAGTGCACTGTGGCACGGCATGCCGCCCTCGCCTTCCTTTGTCCCGGTTCCCACCTGGCTCTCACTGCCGTCGGTGGTACGCAGATCCCATGAGGACAGGGGTGTGGACTTTGCCTCTGCATCCCCAGTGCCCAGACCTGCAGAGCAGGCTGCATAAACGCATACTGAGCAGGTGAAATAATTTGTTCTACCAGCTGTGGAGAGAACATGAGCCAGAAAAGACGGGGTCCCTGCCTTGGGGAGCTAAAGCCTCATTGGGAAGACAAGTCACACACTGAGAATAAGGACAGAAGGACATGCGTTGGTGCCAACCGGCAGTACCACAGCGGTGGGTTCTGTCTGGACTTAGAATGGGGAAGGTCAGAGTGCAACCTCCCAGACCAGGTGTGCAAGGACCTGGGAGCGCTGAGGCCTTGAATAATGCATAGAATTTCCTGTACGACATCCTGAATCAGACCAGCTGGCAGGCCTTCTGCAAAGCCAGAGGGAGGGAATACAGACATTGTGGCAGGGAGGGAAGGACACTGACCAGGGCCTGCGTAGCCCCTGCCAAGGGTTCCAGAGCCTTCAGGAAATGTGGAAGTCACAATCAGGAGAGACCATGGGGGCAGTCCCACTGCCTACTTACTCTCAGCCAGTACACAAGGCCTTGTGGGAAGGGACAGCGGGAAAGGTCCGAGTCCCCTTCCTCAGTAAAACCCACCTTGACCCAGGACCCTTCCCTCCATCCCTGAGACCTAACCTGTCTGGGTCTCTCCTGCAGGCCATGAAACTGAGCATATACACGTGTTTGCCCTAGTTGGCCGGCACAGATCAGCCTGGTCTAGATTTAGGTGGGTGTCTATCTGTCCCTGTCCACATTGGATGAGCGTCTAGAGCCCACACGGAGCCTAGGGTCTTCAGAGCAGGGAGACCACATGAAGCCGCTCAGAGCCACACACAGGCAGGGAAGGGAAGCAGCCCAGCACTGTGGCCCAGCAGCTCCAGGCCACAGGGCCAACGGCAGCCGTGGAGGAGCTGCCCCTAAGAGTGTGGAGACAGACAGAGGGGACCTTCAGGGCTGCTCCTGGGGCAAGAGCCCAGCACCCCACTGGGTTCCATTGACATCCCCCACCAGAGATGTCTCTGCGATGATACCCTGCTATCCTCTTTTTTAAGATTTATTTTATTTATTAGAGATGGCTCAGTGGTTAAGAGGACTAGCTGTTCTCCCAGAGGACCCAGGTTTGATTCCCAGCACCCACATGGTGGCTCACAACCATCTGTAACTCCAGTCCCAAGGTATCCAACACCCTCTTCTGGCCTCCATGGGCACCAGCATGTAAGTACTACATACATGTAGGTAAAACATCCATTTACATAAAAATAAGTATTAAAAAAATAATAAAAATGCCGGTGGTGGTACACACCTTTAACCCCAACACTCGGGAGGCAACACAGGCAGATCTCTGTGAGTTCGAGACTAGCCTGGTCTACAGAGTGTGTTCCAAGACAGCCAAGGCTATTACACAGAGAAACCCTGTCTCAAAAAAACAAAATAATAATAATAAATAATAAGCTCGTGTATGTGTATGTGTATGCCACGTGTGTGCAGGTACCCATGGAGCCCACAAGGGGGCAGCTAACCCCTGCAGCTGCAGTTACAGGCGGTTGTGAGCCTCCCCATATTCATGCTGAGAACTAAATTCCCATCCTCTGCCAAAGCACGGCACACTCTTAACCAACCGCTGAGCCATCTCTCCACTCCAGCCAGGCCCTTTTTATTTAAACGGGGTCTGGGCTGGAGAGATGGCTCAGAGGTTAAGAGCACTGGCTGCACTTCCAGAGGTCCTGAGTTCAATTCCCAGCAACCACATGATGGTTTACAACCATCTGTAATGAGATCTGGTGCCCTCTTCTGGCCTGCAGTCATACATGCAGACAGAACACTGTACACATAATAAATAAATAAATCTTAAAAAAAAGGGGGGGGTCTACAGGATCCAGAGTACCCCAACAAACAAGCCTCGCCTCCACTCTTGAGCATTACAACTGAAGCATCCCAAGCCAGTGCTATCTGAGCAGGTGGGAGGAAGGGAGGGAGGGAGGGAGGGAGGGAGGGAGGGAGGGAGGGAGGCCGCTAACAGATAATCCGGAAAGCCCTTATCAGATGGGCTGCCAGGAAACTGGGGACCAGAAGCAGGCCTGAAGACACCAGACAGGTAAGTTTTGGTGACAGCTGAGAAAAGTGACCCCAGATTGCCAGCTGGGCCTTGGTTCCACACACCCCACCCAGCCGCAAGTGAAACTCCCCACGTCCAACCACCCACCATCACCAAGGGAGGCGAGCACGGCCTCGCCCCAGCCTGCCTCAGCAGCCCAGCACGCTGGGCCTGGGCCAGATGCCCGGGGTGGGTGGAGACTCACAAAGGCTCCCCTACTCCTCCCTACCCAGTGGTACTGCATCCCGGGGTGTAGCACCCCTAACCCCTCCTGGGGGGCAGCTGTTTATTACAGGAGCCCAGACACAGGTGCACACCTGGCGCCAGAACCCACGCCAAGTCCTCAGCTCCCCTCTCCTCTCAGGTCTTACCCTCCTGCCAGGGTCCCTCTGTCTGAGGTCCTACCCTCCGCCCCCGTCTCACCAATTCCCCTCATTCACTCAGAAGAGCCTCATCTGATCCTGTCCCCTCCACAGGCTGAGCTGATTCCTCACTCCCACCAGGCACCATCCTCAGCTGGCAGCTGACAGCACCCAGGCCAAGGCCGCATCAGAAAACCGCCCTCCAGTGTGCTGAGCTCTATAATTTATACATCAGTGTTATATCCAGTTTTTCACTCTATCCTTTGCACAGTCTAGGGTGGCCAGGCAGGCGCCACTGGGCCACACAGCTGGTGAGACAGATGATGGCACGCACACGCACGCACACACACACACACACACACAGGGCCAGACTCTACTCATCATCAAGGCCTCAGTGAGACCCATGATGTGCTGGGCATGATCTACCCTCAGGGAGCTCATGCCCACCCTGCTAAGTGCCCAGAGGACAAGATGCCCATGTCCACACCTGCCACTAGGCCCCAGCCACACAGAAGCCCTAATGACAGGCCCAGCCTTCCAGCCACTGGGAAGCACGGGCCTGAACTAGACAGGACACGGTGGAGGGACGGGGATCCAGGCAGGAGGGCCGTGACACAGGCATCCTGGACCCTAAGGGAGGACCTAGCTTGCTCTAGAAAGCCATGAAGGCTCCCCCTGAAATGCTCAAGAAGCCTACACCCCAAGACCTAGGTCTAAGAGAGGAGGGCCTCATCCCAGGCCCTGCGTGGCCCATTTGGCACAGAGTGGACTTTGAGATCCAGGTGGAAGCCATGGGAAAGGAAGCCGGGTGGGTCGGAGCTGGCTGGAGATTAGATAAGGAGGAGGAAGGGCCCTAGATAGAAGTAGGGCAGTGCCTCTTGGCGAACCTGACTCAAAGCCTGCACAGACCAGCTCAGCCACCAACAGAAAACAGCACGGGACAGAGGGAAACCCCCAAGAGCCCCTCCCCATCTGCAGCGGACCCAGGGAAGGAGAGACCCATAGCCGACCGCATGCCAGGGACACACAGTGGCAGTCCCCAGCCCAGGTGTCCTGACCTCCAGCCCAGGGCACTGGCTCCCCCTCCACAGCCAGTACCCAGGAGAAGGCCACTTCCAAGAGCAGGCACACTGAGACTTTACGGATGGGTTGTAGTGATGCGGGGAGGTCTGGGGAGCCCTCTCCAGATATCCAGAGGTGCACCTGCCGGATAGGATCTGGATGTTGGAAAAGGGACCCAGACTCATTGGCTGGGGTCTCGGGCTATTGCTCTCCCCCTGCACAAAAAAAGGCATCCCTTTCTTGACCTATGCCCACCTCACCAAGGAGCCACCTTGTGGCATGCCAGGTGGCATATGGAACATACAGAATTCAACAGCAGCATAGCTCATGGCTTCAGGAAGCTCAGGGACAAGAGGGGACAATAAGCCCTGCACTCAGTGAGTCTCCCCAGGAGGGACACCAAGATGGCTGAACTTGGCCCAGAAGCAATGATTCCGCCAGGGTTCCAGCTCTGAGAGCTCCTCTACCCACAGGCCTGGGTTTCTGGCTCAGCATCAGGTGGGCTGCTGTGCACAGGAGGACACATCTGTAAGGGGGCCAGAAGGAAAGCTAAGAAGGAAGAAGGGACCATGGGGCAGGAGGGACCACGGGGCAGGAGGGACTCCGCTGCCCTCCCCTCAGCCCCTCCCGTCAGGGCCCGCAGTCCACCACTCAGAAACGCTGCTCAGATTGCCCCACTTGCAGAGCAACTGAGGCAGAGGCACCTCAGCAGGGCAGAACTTCAGGCCCAACACACCCCCTCCAGACCGCCTCAGAGTTCTCTGGGAAACTGATGGAGTGACATGGAACCCCAAAGCCAGATGCTGGGGACTGGACATCACACTGGGAAAGCAGGAGGTGGGGGGCATAAGGGCCAAACACTGACCATGCGGGACCTTGAATTAGAGCAGAGGTCCAAGGCATACTGAGCAACTGGACCATGGACTGAGAATACAGGATGCTGTCAGGACCAGCACTGTGGGTCCACGGGAGCACATGCGCTTGTTTATTTCTTTTGTGACATGGTCTCACCATGGAGCCCAGGCTGGCCTGGAACTCACAGAGATCCACCTGCCTCCGCCTCCCGAGTGCTGGGGTTAAACACATACACAGATGGGTTTGGGCGAGACAGGATCTCATGTAGCACAGACTGGCCGCCAACAACCTACACAGCTAAGGCTGACCTAGAACTCATGGTCTTCCTGCATCTGTCTCTCAAGTGCTAGGATTACAGGTGTGTGTCACCACGCCCTCGTTTATAGGGTACTGGGATGGGACTCAGGGCTCCATGGATGCTACATGAGCACTCTACCAACTGAGCCACATCCCCAGTCCCACCTATGGGTATCTTTTCCCGAAATCTCCTCAGCTGCTAGTGAGGGGTTCAAGGGGCAGCAGAACCCACAAGTGATTGACAGATCTGTGACCACAGCCATCCATGTCACTGTCATCATCCTGACCCCTGTCACCAAGTGTCTCCTCGTGGACACTTGGAGCCTGGTTGTCCCAAAGGCTGGAGGAGGGGCCTCTGGCCAGCTGGCTGCAGGAGAGATGAGGGAAGGGATTTGCTAACCAAATAAGCACCTGCAGCAGCTGGAGGCTGAGATTTGGGATTGCTACCCCTCCGGCTCTGCCCACCTGCCAGCTCAAAGCCTCCTTGCAAATGGAATAGGGCCACAGCCAGTCCCTCCTGTCACCTGACAAGCCTCAGCCACGAGGCCCCTCCCAACCAACCAACACCCTCCACCACAGGGTCGGGGGGCAACAGCTAGCCTCACTTCTGCCCCCATCAACTCCTCTCCCATAGGCCCTGCGGCATCATCCTCTGATTCACATCCCTGCTACCTGACCCCAGGCTTCCTAGCCTGGAAGCTCAGATACCAATGCTGGGCAGCCAGGCCCTGGGCTGGACAGCCTGCTGGCTCAGGGACCTCAGAGCTCACACTTCCCTGAGATGAAGCAGTGGAAGTTCTTCTCTCTCCCTTATGCCTCCTCCACCCCTCCCTGCCCCCAGCCCCTGCTCCCGGGGAGGGGCCTCAGCTGTACATTCAGTGCTGTCTAGAGGGCAGGGCTGGAGGTGGATGTCCACACAGATTCCAGCTGTGTGTACAAGATTATCGAAACCCAGAAACCTGCCCCCAAGCTGAAAGCAGAAAGCTGGTGTGTCCCCACCCTACAATCCAGCTTCTCTCCCCACCCCCCAACTCAAGCCACCACCCATTGGGCCAAGCCAGGGAGGGGACTCGGGGTCAAGAATGTAGAGCAGAGCAACATGAGCAACTGACTAGCTAAAGCAGGATTCGAGGCCAAATTGCTGGCTTCAGCCTGAGACCCCAGAGTCGTGAGGCAGAAGCGGGGGGCCGATCCTGTCTTCCGCAGACCCCTGACACGCCCCTGTTCACCTCACCCCACAGGACATCACACCCATGTGCTGCTGCATGGGACCTCCACCACACCCAACCACGAGGGCGGAGGCCGCTTCAGTTACTCCCCACCAGCCACGCAACAGTCATAAACATGTGACGCCAAGTGGGTCAGACCCTCTGCGGCACAGTCCTGCCTCCAACCACCAGACAGAAGCACAGCGTGAAGCTAGGAGCCCAGAGGCAAAAAGTAGGCCTTCCTTTTGATCTCCATCCAGATAACTGAACAGGTGTCCAGACATGTGAGCTCCAGGATGCTCGGGGCAAAATGTGAGGATTCACAGGCAGCTCACACGGTTGGTACCAGGGGTGCTCTCGTGAGTTATGGGGCCCCCTGCCATGTGATGCTCTGCCACCACAAGAGCATGCTAGCTTGGGAGAGGGCAGACATGTTCACAGAAGACAGGGTTCGGAGCAGGGGCTCTGCTTGTGTGTAAATGCTGCTAGCTCACAGAGCTGGCGGCCCGGGAGGGGCAGTCACAAGCCACGGCAGCACCATTACAGACACCTCTCAGTTGATTCATATTTTCTCCAGGGGACGTGCTTGTTTTTAAATCAGGGAAAAAACAGTTTTTTTTCAAAACCAGTGTTTGCAAACATGGACTGGCTGAGGCTAAGCCACCGCCTCGGGCTAAAGAACCAAAGTGTAGAACCTCCTTCCAGTGAAGTCACATTTAAGCCAGGGCAGGTCTGAATGCACCTGGGGAGTGCAGGCAGCTTGGGAGGGACCATCCTTCCTCCAGGAATTACGAGGTCTCACTTAAGGCTCAAAGGGCCCCGAAGAGTTAGCAAATGAGCTTGATGCTGTCCAGGATGCAACAGGCTAGAACTCGGTCCAGAAACGGTACCTGGCACACAGTAGGTACCTTAAGGAAAGTTTGCTGAATGACTGCATGAAGTCCCTTGAGAGCAAAGAGACAGTTCTGAGCCGAGGAGCAGACAGCCCACACAGACAGGCTTCCTCACAGCCTGTTTGGGGCCCAGGTACACACGCAGGAAACCAGGCGGGTTTGTGTACACCCGTGATCCCAACACGTGACAGCTCGAGGCAAGAAGACAGCGACCACAGTTTTAAAGTCAGCCAGGGCTACACAGCAAGGCTGTCTCCAAAGACCAGAAGGTCTAGTCTAGGAGGGCTCTCATCTGTGCTGTGCTCCTTGGTGATGCGTCCCAGGAAGGGCTTCAAAAATGATAATAAATACATAAGTGAAAAATAATTCCAGGAGTCTCCAAAAGCTTCAGCACCACCCACAGCTGAGTATCTGCCCTGGAACGGGGACACACACACACTGCGGTGCTGGGAGCCCTGTGCACACTCAGCAAGCATTCTCCCACCAAGCTCCACCCCCAACCCTCTTTCCATTAACCTTGCAATCCTCCTGTCTCCATCTCCTGAGTAGCTGGGATGACAGGTCTGTGCCACCACATCCAGCTGGGAGCTAGATTTTCTTTTAAATACCCTGCATCCAAGACATTCCCAGGTACAGCTTGAACACCTTAGGGAATGTGCAGGGTGGGGCTGTGGAGAAGACTCAGCAGTTAAAAGAAGTACAGCTCTTGCAGAGGACCCAAGCTCAGTTCACAGCACCCATGTTGGGCAGCTCATAATCACATAAACTCCAGCTCCAGGGGCATCCAATACCCTCTTCTGGACTCCATGTACCCCCCTCCCACACACACACACATACTTATAATTAAATCCAGCCCCAGGTGGATCCAATACCCTCTTCTGGCCTCCACGGGTACCTGTACTCACCCTCTCCACCTGCACCCCCCCCCACACACGCACACACTAATAATTAAATTATTTTTTCCTAGACAGGGATTTACTATGTAGTCCTGGCTGTCCTGGATCTTGCTTTGTAGACTAGGCTGGCCTCAAACTCAGAAATCAGCCTGCCTCTGCCTCCTGAGTGCTGGGATTAAAGGCATGTGCCTTTACACCCGGCATTAAATCTTTTCTAAAGAGAAAGACAGAGAATACACAGGGTGTGCTGGAGATGTAATCCATCTGTCAGAACCCTAGGTTTGACCCCAGCATGGGGGGTGGGGGAGGGCTACTCTGAGGAGGCAGAGTTGTGGAAATACCCAGTTAGTGATGGAACAGGGGCCAAGAGGCATGCTCCTGAGGTTCCTGCCCCAGGGACCCTCATCTGGGAACCTGGGGCTCCTCACACTTCTCCCCATACTTCTTAGAGCCCTGATCTCCATTACCCACCCTCCAAGATATGTTAGGTAAGGATAGAAAGTAACAGAGAATGCTACAGGAGAAGGCGGGGGCCCTCAACCCTATGTGCTGACTGCCTTACCATGGGGTGACCCAGGTCCAGAAGTACTGAGACACCCCCCCAAAAGTGATCCCAGGCCTTTCATGGGCAGCAAAGGCTTCTGACAAATGCCTCTTCAAGACTTAGTTCACCTGTGCTCCCAGCTCAATCCCTGGGCCTTGCAGCCACCCTGTGGGTACTAAAAGGTCTCCAGGGGACCAGATGGGTCCACCCTGCATTCTCATGCCACCTTTCTCTAGCCACTGGCCTGGAGCCACATCAACCCCCCCCCTTCTCCTCCCTGATTTGCAGCTCTGGCCTTTGTCTCCTCACCTGGGTGAGGGGCGAGGCCAGCCACAGCCACGCTTCCCTGCCAGGAACAGGTGTGGGCCTGCTTCCCTGAGTCCCAACCACCTCCAGGATCCACTCCCCAGACCCCTCCCAGCCTCCCAACCCAGTTAATATACAATCTTCATGGGACCTCTAATTACCCAGGAGGTTTTAATTGGCTGTCTCAAGTGCTCAGGCCCCAGACCCAGAGCTGCTGCGCCTCTACCGGCGTTCCCTCCCACCTCCCCAGCGGGCCCAGCCTTCTGTCCACCAAGGCTGCCCGTCTTCAATTCATGTCACAGACTAACTGAATGCCAGACACTGGACACTGGGAGAGGCCCAGGAGCTCCATCACACCGGCCCTAGGGCTCAAGACCCTGGGCACCAACAGCCTCAGGAAAGGCTGCAGGACCAGAGTTAAGGATGGAGGCAGACAGACTCTGAGTAAGACCCAGAGAGCCTAAGAGCCGCTTCCAGCCCCGGGGATGTAGTTAAAATGCAGTATTGAAGATTGAGGTATGGCTCAGTGGCAGAACATGGGAACCTGCCTGACAAATGCACCTAGCATGCACAGTTAGCATGCCTCAGACCAGCATGCACAGTTAGCATGCCTGAGAATGCAGTTAGCATGCCTCAGATCAGCATGCACAGTTAGCATGCCTGAGAATGCAGTTAGCATGCCTCAGACCAGCATGCACAGTTAGCATGCCTAATAATGCAGTTAGCATGCCTCAGATCAGCATGCACAGTTAGCATGCCTCAGACCAGCATGCACAGTTAGCATGCCTGAGAATGCAGTTAGCATGCCTCAGATCAGCATGCACAGTTAGCATGCCTGAGAATGCAGTTAGCATGCCTCAGACCAGCATGCACAGTTAGCATGCCTAAGAATGCAGTTAGCATGCCTCAGACCAGCATGCAGTTAGCATGCCTGAGAATGCAGTTAGCATGCCTCAGACCAACATGCACAGTCAGCATGCCTCAAACCAGCATGCAGTTAGCATGCCTGAGAATGCAGTTAGCATGCCTCAGACCAGCATGCAGTTAGCATGCCTGAGAATGCACAGTTAGCATGCCTCAGACCAACATACATAGTCAGCATGCCTCAAACCAGCATGCAGTTAGCATGCCTGAGACCAGGGTCCAACTTCCAGCTCTGCAGAAAAGGAAGCAAATGCATGGAGACTCTGGTTCAGTCCGACCGAACATGCAGTCTCTTAGAGTCCAGCTGCCAAGTTTGACCTTTTTTCTTGTCTGCCTGCCTTGTTTTTTGTTTTTTGTTTGGTTGTTTTTTTTTGTTTTGTTTTGTTTTGTTTTGTTTTGTTTTTTGAAGACAGGTTCTTTGTAGCCTAGGCTAGCCTTCAGCTCCTTATATAGCAAAGGTTGTCTTTCAATTCAGGATCCCCCACCACCACCACTTCCCAAGTGCTGGGGTTACAGACCCTACTCCACAGGACTATGGAGACGCTAAGGATGCTGCAGCTTGGGCCTGGAGCGTCCACTTGGGTACAGTGAGGTACAGGACGGCCACTCATTCTTCATCAGCTGGATGCTGGCTCCCTTCCTCTTCACAGGTCCCCAGCACAGTGCAGCCTCCATGAGGGCACAGCTGACTCACTAACCCAGCCAGCGCCTGCCCTGCCCTGTGAGTGTTAGCTGGGCCGACGGGGAGCTCGATTCCCACCAGAGAACAGTTTGAAAATGTCACAGAAAGAACAGGGTTAATTCTGCCCTGGAAGGTGGGGTCTCAGCTTTCAAAAGAGGCCACTTTGGGCTAGGTCTCAGAGGGTGGGACAGATTTACTCAGGCGGGCAGGCAAGAGCCACACAGGAGCAAAGGTAAAGAGACCAGGGGGGGGCGGTTCCAGGAAATGCACCTGAACTTCTGGCGGCGGCAAGGTGAGATCAGATTAGGCCTAGGCCAGCACACCAGGCCAGGTTGTCCATCTTTTTTTTTTTTTTTTTTTTTTTTAAGGATTTATTTATTATGTATACAGTGTTTTGCCTGCATGACAGAAGAGGGCACCAGATCTCTTTACAGATGGTTGTGAGTCACCATGTGGTTGCTGGGAATTGAACTCAGGACCTCTGGAAGAGCAGCCAGTGCTCTTAACCTCTGAGCCATCTCTCCAGCCCATTTGTCCATCTTTTGGGGGGAGTTGCATAGGAAGGGGCACCCTGGGGTCAAGGGCTCTCAGGTGCCCTGAGACCTGCCCTGAGGTCCACGTGGACTAAAAGTAGCAAGCAGCTCCTGGGGCAGGAAGATGTACACAGAGGGGAGCTGAGGCTGGCAGTGTGGCTCGATGCTTAAGAGCACTGGCCTCTCTGGAAGAGGACCTGAGTTCACCCCCAGCACCCACAAGATAGCTCACACCCATGGGGATCCGACAACGCTCTCTTCTGGCCTCCACAGCCACCAAACACCCACATGGTAATAATATGACATACTTGCAAGCAACACCATACACATAAAATAATTTAAGAGAGAGAGAGCATGCAGAGGGATTCCCAAATGAGGGAGCCTGCCTGAGGGTGGGAAAAGGGACCTTAGATCCTTCCCTTGGCTCTGTTAATCCTCAAGGTGCTTAAATGACATCCACCCAGTGCTCAATCCCAAGTCAGAAACATCTGCAAAAGAAGTGGCTATTTTTCCAAAATGCTGTAGAGCTTGGGGGAAGGGGGTTCCCACCTCTGGCTTCACCCTCCCCCCTCCACACACACACACCCTGTTCCACAGCAGAATGTGAAGTGCTGACTGTGGACCTCCCCTGTACAGGGCCCTGGCACTGCTCTGAGCCAGGCCTGCGAAGATGCCGGCCCAGATGTGGCTCCACCCCTCTTCTCCGGGTAACTTCAGAAGAGAAATCTGATGGGAGATGTGTGTAGAAATCTACATCTGACCCAGGAGGTGTGTAGGAGAGCCTGAAGGATGCTGGGAGGGGGAAGGAATGCTGGAACTCCCATCTCAGCCTCCTCTGGCAAAGAGGCCCTTGTGGGTTCTCCTCCCTACAGCACACTGAATTCCAGCCACCAGTGGAGAAACCCAGTGAGCCAGAAGCTTCCCACCTGCCCGACCAGTGTAGGGCTAGCCTCGGACTGAGGATACCCCACACACAGTTCCAAAGTCCCCACAGGAGTCACCCTCTGGGCAGCTGAGTGTTGCTGGGAAAGATGAGGCCACAGAACATAGTCCCTCCCGCCCTCCTCGCCCCCAAACCCACCCCCACTTCCCCCACCCCGACGCGCACACGCGCACGCCAGCACTGAATGGGGCAAAAGGACTAGACCCCGGCCTGCACTCCCTCCATGTCTCCAGCAGCAAGGTGCGCAAGGGGCTCTCTAAAAAGATACAGGGACTCTACCCTCTCTTGGCTCAGAGGCCTGGCCCCACCCTGGGACAGAATCGATTCCCTGCTTATCCAGCCTAGACCCTGGGGGGTGGCAGTCAGAATTAATTAATGTTTGTAAAGTGCTCTGGAGAACCTGGGACCAGGGGCGCCAGAGTTGCTGCACAGGAAATTGACGGGGAGAAGGGGCGGGGGGGAGGGGGGGGAGAGGGGGGCCAGCTGGCGGAGACCTGGGTTGCCTGGACCGGGAGGGTAAAGAAAACACTCCTCCTAAAGCCGGGATGCGACACAAGGAGAGTGAGAAAGTTCAACCCATCAAAAACCGATTCAGGATGGGGCGATAGGGATGACTGCCAGGCAGCAGTCTGAGCCAACTCTAGCACCCCACCCCCAATCCCAGCCAAGCACACCCAGGCCCTCTCCAACTCAGGCCCCAGACACCTGCCACCAGCACCACCCCAGGACCACTTGCAGAGGAAGTTCAAAGCCCTCAGCCACGACTGAAGAAAAGGAGTGTGCCAGAAGTGGCGGGCTTAGTGGGCCCAGACGCCTCCTGCGAACTCCCTAGGGCGCCCGACTACTACCTGAGCAAAACAGCGCACTTCCTTTCTCTAAGAGAGGGAGGCCAGTGTCCCCTCGCTTCTAGAGACTAGGGCGCCCAAGCCCGCCATCAAGGGGCAGGGGACTGGGCATCAAGAGACACGCAGCTGGTACGGCGGCCCCGACGCCCCCCCTCTTTGCCCTAGGCTCACTCACCCCAAAGTGCTGATGAAGCCATTGACTGAGCCCTCGGCGTATAGGGACACTATGTCCCCGATGTGAAGAAAGCTGGACATTTCGTTCATGGCTTTGGCCCTCCGGGGCTCGAGGTGGCAAGATTGCCCACAAGCGAGCTGCCAGGCTCGGCGCAGAGGACTGCAGTGCGCTGAGCGGAGAGGGGCGTAGTGCCACCTCGCAGCCCGGCGATCGGGACGATCGGGGCAGCCAGGACAGGCTGGCGGCTGCCCTGGCCACCGGGGCGCGAGGAGGCACGGTGCGGCGCGGGTCCGGGTGAGGAGGTAGGTGCCCGCGTCTCTGCGCGCCCACAGTCCTCCAGCCCGGCCCGGCCGGCGCGTACCTGCAGCTGGGAAGGAGCAGGAAGTCTGGGGCCGCCACACACATGCAAATCCCGCCTGGGAGGCGGGGAGGCCACACCCCGGCCCGCCCCCGCTGCAGCTCCCACGTGCACCCGCGCCCGGGGCTCTGCCTCCCCGACAGCGTGCGCGCGCGCCTGGATCCCCAAAAGTGCCCGGAGCGCCACCAGAGGACGCCGGGATCTAGCGTGCCCCCTAGACGGCTGTCCACTCGCACCGCGCTGCACCTCGCCGCTCTCCACCCTTAGAGGTGGAGAGCCTGTCCTGTGGCCCACGCGTGGCGGAGCACCGGGAACTTGGCCACGGTCACCCTGCGGCTACCGCGCCCAGCTGAGAGCCGTCTTGAGCCTAGACGCACGCTCAAGCCCTTAGCGTTGCAAATCAGGATTCATTTCTCTCAACATGAAAAGCCTTTTCATTGCACAATAGAAAGTGCTTGGACTTGGAGGGGAAATGAAGCAATGGGGTGGGTTTTATTTTTGTTGTTGTTGGGGTTTTTTTTTCTCTCTCTCTCTCTTTCTGTCTCCCTGCATTCCTTTGTACAAAGAGATCCAACTTCCGAATCAGTTCAGCCGCTCCCTCTCCGGGAGGAATTGACTCCAATTTCTCTTGGCTCCTTCTGTCTTTCCTTTAAAATAAATAATAGTGAAAGGGGGAAGAACATTAACTCCTCTAGTTAACAGTGCACCCCTGCGCCCACAGAAACAAGTTCCCGTAGCCGGCCGGCTGGGGCAGCGCGCCAGGCCCTTGCTCACAAAGTTCAACCCTCAAACTCATCCCCAAGTCGCCTACTTTCTGTTCTGCGCCACGGAGCCTGGGCGTTTGCTTCGGAGTCTTTGGTTTGAACTCCTGAGATAAGAGTGCCCCCTGCCACCCCCCATCGGTCACGTTTGCTCCCTCCCTCCCCCACCCCACCCCCGTGTTTCCTGAGGGGCGGGAGTGGGGGCGTTTGTCCCTTGAAGAAAAAAAGGAGGGGACTCAAGACAGAAGCAGGAAGAGACCCAGGAGGGGTGGAGACAGCTGCGGACCTGGACACAGAATCCTAGCGCTCCTAGAGTGTGTGAGATTTTTACCAAGACCCTTAGAGCTGATGATAGTGGTTATCCAGGCCTGTAAGGGGGAAGTAGAGGCAGGAGGACCAGGAGTTCCTGGCCACATAGTAAGTCCGACTCTGACTCAAAAATTAAAAATTAAAAAATAAAAACAAAACAAAAACGGGGCCTGGAGAGACAGCTCCGTGGTTAAGAGCTCTTCCAGAGGATGAGGGTTCGGGTCCCAGTATGCACATAGCAGCTCACAACTGTCTGTAACTCCAATTCCAGGGGATCCAACACCCTCACACAGACATACATGTAGGCAAAACACCAACGCACATAAAATAAAAATAAATAATTTTTGAAAAATAAAAATAGCCGGGCGGTGGTGGCGCACGCCTTTAATCCCAGCACTCGGGAGGCAGAGCCAGGCGGATCTCTGTGAGTTCGAGGCCAGCCTGCGCTACCAAGTGAGTTCCAGGAAAGGAGCAAAGCTACACAGAGAAACCCTGTCTCGAAAAACCAAAAAAAATAAAAAGAAAAATAAAAAGAAAAATAAAAATAGGCCAGGCAGTGGTGGTGCATGCCTTTAATTCCAGCACCCAGGAGGCAGAGGCAGGTGGATCTCTGAGTTCAAGGCCAGCCTGGTCTAAAGAGCGAGTTCCAGGACATCCAGGGCTACACAGGGAAACACTGTCTTGAAAAACCAAAAACTGACTAAATAAATAAAGATAAAAACGGGGCCTAGAGAGATGGCTCCACAGTTAAGAGCACTTCCAGAGGATGAGGGTTCGGGTCCCAGCACCTACAAGGTGGCTCACAACTGTCTGTAACTCCAGTTCCAGGGGACCTGATACCCTCTTCTGGCCTCTGCAGGCACCAGGTACACTCCTGGTGCAAGACGTACATGCAAACAAAACACCCATATACAGAAAACAAATAAATAAAAGCATATAAAGACCCAAGAACTTGAATCGGGCACCACCTCCAGATTTCTGAGTTCTGTTTCTCTAGTGCCCACAGTCCCGTCAATTTTACATCTGACCTTGACCTCATGCCTTTGTCCAGATATATCAGAAATAATACTTTTACAAACAATACTTTGAATGTTTGCCCTAACCTACTAGGTTGCTTTTTTAAAACAAAAACCAAGGTCTCGTGTAGCAAAGGCTGTAAAGGGAAGTGGTTTTTTTGGCTTACAGATTACAGTTGGTCCTCATGAGAAACCAGGGCAGGAACCTGGCCGAAGGAACTGAAGCAGAGGCCGTGGAGGAGCGCTGCTCACTGGCTTGTTCATCCTGCTTTCTTATAGGACCCAGGCCCACCTGCCCAGGGTGGCACCGCCCACAGAAGTTGGGGCCTCCTATATTGATCACTAATCAAGAAAATGTCCCCTAGGCTTGTCCACAGGCCAATCTGATGGAGGCATTTTCTCAGCTGAGGGTCCCATTTCCAGATGACCCCAGCTGTGTCAAGTTGTCAAAAAACTATATGGCTCATGATAAGTTGTAACTATAGTTTGAAAAAAAAAATCTTATCTAGTGGACTCTCCCAAAAAGAGAAGCACCTAACAGCCCAGTCACACAACAGGGTTCTGGGAACTGGAGTCTGAGACCCTGTACTCACTAGTGTCTAGTGTAACCAGGGCTTCTGGGTTCTCAGACTGTGACATCTTAGGAAGGACCAGCCCCTGGGATAGCTCCTCTTGTGTCTCATTCTTCCCTGGGGTCCAGAGGGGAAAACATTCCAGATGCATTTGTCAAAGTCCTACTGTGGTGGTTTGAATAAGAATGACCCCATAGCCTGGAGGTGATAGAGCACGTCTTTAATCCCAGCTCTCAGGAGGCAGAGGCAGGAGGATCTCTGTGAGTTCCAGGACAGCCAGGGTTACACAGAGAAACTCTGTCTAGCAAAGCAAAACAAAAATTGCCCCATAGGTTCACGTACCTGAATGCCCAGTCACCAGGCAGTGGGGCTTTTTGATAGGATTAGAAGGACTAGGAGGTGTGGCCTTGTTGTGGGAAGTGTGTCACTGGGGGTGGGCTTTGATGTTTCAAAAGTGCAAGCAGGCCCAGTCTATCTGTCTATCTGTCTGTCTCTCTCTCTCTGTCTTTCTCTCTCTCTCTCTCTCTCTCTCTCTCTCTCTCTCTCTCTCTCTCTCTCTCTCTCTCTCTTTCTCCCTCCTTCCCTGTCTGTCTGTGGATCAGGATGTAGCCCTCAAGTACTTCTCCAACACCATCCCTGACATGCTCCCCACCATGATGATAATGAGCTAAACCTCTGAAACTGTAAGCAAGCCCCCAATTAAATGCTTTCTTTTATAAAAGTTGCCTTGGCGGTAGGGGGCGCTGGAGAGATGGCTCGGTGGTTAAGAGCACTGGTTGCTCTTCCAGAGGTCCTGAGTTCAATTCCCAGCAACCACATGGTGGCTCACAACCATCTGTAATGAGATCTGGCGCCCTCTTCTGGCGTGCAGACAGAACACTGTATACATAATAAATAAATAAATCTTTAAAAAATAAAATAAAAAAGTTGCCTTGGTTGTAGATTCCCTTCACAACAACAGATGGATGATTAAGACACCTACTATGTGCAGGGCCTCTGCTCCTCACCAGTTCCTGAGCAAGCCCACCTTTTTCTCCTTCCCTGAGCGGAGAGGATGAAAAGCCATGGGTTGAACACCAGCTCTCTGGTGACCACTCCAGACTCCCACCTCCCCAGTCCTTCTCTGGAGACTCAGAAAGATGTCACCACAGTTCTGTCACCGTCTCACAGCAGGCAGAGGAAGTGCCTCCACCCTGGGCCTTCACGTCTCCATCAACCAAGAAAACGGTAGGCAGGCAGTAGGGAGCACTCCTCCCCATCCCAGTGAGAGGTCTGAGGAGGGAGATGCTCTGCTTCTAGGAATTCTGGAACCCAAATCAGTTTCTACAGGAGCACCCGGGGCTCAGGCCAGTCGCCTGCTCCTGTCAAACCCGCCCCATTTTGAGCTCTTCCGTGAGTTCTGAGGTGGTAGGGTAGTGTTTAAAAAAAGTTCAGTCAGTTAAAAAAAAAAAAAAGCTACAGATGGTGGGGTTGGAGTGCAGTTGAGTGGTAGGGTGTGCTAACCATCTGGGATCCCAGCCCCCAAAAACCCCTCTGTAAAGAAAAACCAGATGGACTCCAAGCTAGCTCAATCCATGGCCCTGCAGCTTGAAGCTCTCCAGTCATTCCCAGACAGTACAGTCTGCAGAACCCAGCCCAATGGGCCGGACCCTCAACCCCCGACTTCTCTCCCTCCCCAGTCTTGCACCCTCTGCAGATACCAGGCTTGCCTTCAAGAAGGAAACATGCTGTGACCCAATCCAGAGTCCAGGAATAGGTCTGGGGACATGGCTCCATCCATGGAGTGTTTGCCTAGCAGGCATGAAGCCCTGGGCTCCATCCCTGCACTACATCAGTCAGGCCTGGCGTAATCTCAACACACAACGGGTAGAGGCAGGAGGATTGGAAGTTCCTCAGCTACAGAGCAAGTTCTAACCAGCCGAGGCTACCAGAGACACTGTCTTAAGGAAGAGGGAAAGGCAAGAGTCCCGGAAAGCCATGTGGCACAAAGGGTCCAGGAAAGCCACGTGGCACGCACCTCTACCCAACTCCAGCATTCTTGAGGCTGAGACAAGGACAACTGTGAGTTCCAGGCCGGCCTGGGCTATGAAGTAAAGACTCTGTCTCAAAATATCAATACATGCTGGACATGGTGCTATATATCCTCAATCCCAGCATTTGAAAGTCAGAAGGATCTCTTTGAGTTCAAAACCAGCCTGGTCTACAAGGTGAGTTCTAGACCAGCCAGGGCTACACAGACACAGTGAGATCCCGTCTTTAAAAAAAAAAAGCGGGGGGGGGGGGGGAGTCAGCACAGGCCTAGGTGGCTTCACAGCTAAGAGCACTTGTTGCTCTTGCAGAGGACCCATGTGGTGGCTCTACCCCGCCTCCAAAGGCCCCAAAGACAAAATGAGGTGCCGGTCCACCAAAGTTCACCCAGGGGAACCAATGAGTTTATTCGGCTTACGGACAGAGCATGGGTGACCTCAGAGCAGCCACAGAAGGTCTGTACACTGCACAGTTGATAGCTTCCCTGTGGCTAAATCAGGGGTTCTCAACCTGTGGGTCACGACCCCTTTGGGGAGAATCACATGTCAGATATCCTGCATACCTGATATTTACATTACAATCCATAACAGAAGCAAAATTACAGTTACAAAGTAGCAACAAAAATAATTTTACGGCTGGGGGGGAGGTCACCACAACATGAGGAGCTGTATTAAAGGGTCACAGCATTAGGAAGGTTGAGAACCACTGTCACAGATGGAGTCCCCTCCCCTCAGCCTTCACACTTACATCCTCTAGCCTTCCCCCAAGACACAGGTAACTAGGGCAGAATTGCACACATCTAATTGGGAAGGGCAGCTGGGTACTCGCGAGGGTCCCACGGCCTTCCATCCCCTCCTCCTGTGAGAGAAGGTCACGCGTCAGCATGCCCAGCAGAACTCCCCATGGTGGAGGGTGCCCGGCTTGGAGGACATCCCTAACTCCAGTCTGGAGATCCGATGCCCTCTTCTGACCTTCTCAGGTACCAGGCATGCATAAGGTGCACATACATGCATACAAAGTACTCACACACTTAAACAAATCCAAACAACTTTTAAGAGAGAAAGAGAACATAAAGCAGATTCACTTTTATTGTAGGGAACGGGCACCATCAGCTTCCTGGGAGACGCTCCTGGCTGGCCACGCAGGGTTGCGCCTGCTGAGTGGACATCCTCACCAGTATTTGTGACCACCTCTATGCTTACCATCCAGTCTCCAGTCTTCCACTACCAGAGACCATGTGGCTGTGGTAATGTGTCCTTTCTGCTTCCCACCGTGAACTGAGGTCCTGCATGGAGTAGGTCTGTCTCCCTCCCTCTGTGTCCTCAGGGCAAACACATGGAAAGGTTTTGTGAATTAGGTGGAGCTGAACTGGAAAGGACAGAGACAGTGTGGAAGGATACAAGTGAACCCCGAAACCAGAAGCCAGACCCCCAGCGCCCTGGGAACCCCGGCTTGGGTGTGAGAACCCTCATTGGGGGAGGAGCTTCAGGAGATGCCTGAAGGAGCCGGGAAGAAGAATGGTGGTCCAAGTCTTCTGAGACCCAGAAAAGAGGTTGCCACTGTCCCCAAGGCAACAGGTCAGCCTGGCCCAGGGCCCAACCTCAATGGCTGGGTGTCTCCTAGCACCTGATGGTCCCATCTCCCAAGGGAACCCCTCCCAGAGAACAAGCAAAGGGGATGCAGGATCCCGCCAGGGGTGCCAAATAGGATTCCCAGAAGCCAGACTTTACCGAGGATCAAACTCAAGGCCTCACACAAGCTAGGCAAATGTGCTGCCGCTGTGCCACGCCCTAGACATCTAGACATCTTCTCTTTTTTTTTTTTTTTTTAATTTTTCAAGACAGGGTTCCTCTGTGTAGTTTTGGTGCCTGTCCTGGATCTTGCTCTGTAGACAGGCTGGCCTCGAACTCACAGAGATCCGCCTGCCTCTGCCTCCGAGTGCTGGGATTAAAGGTGTGCACCACCGCCACCCGGCCTATCTTTTTAAACTTTATATTGAGAGACGGGGTCTCCTTTGTGTTACCCAGGCTGACCGGAAACCTGATCTGTAGCCCAGGCAGACCTTGAACTTGTGATCCGCTTCTTGCGTCCGCTTCTAAGGCCGCTGGGACTGCCGGCCTCCGTTACCAAGCCCAGCAATTCCACACTGTCTTCCATTCCAGACAATGTGAGCACAGCGCTCCAGCCGAAGGATGAAAATGTTCAGAAATCACAGCCAAGTTCAAAGTGCCCACGGGCAGACCCTGAGGGCAGCCCACCTCCGGTGCTGCCCATCCAGGCTGGGATGAGGAGGCCTGGGGGGAGGGGGTGGGGCTCCGACTTCTCCCGGGATTCTGAAAAGGACAGTGGTATGGGGGTGCAGCCTGGAACGGGTTTCCTGCACCAGTGTCCCCCCACAGCCCACACACAGTCCCGGGGACCCAACCCAGCTCTGCAGTGTGGTGTTGTAAAAGGTGCAGAACTCTCTGGGACCCAGGGTCCTCCCGGTGAACAGGTTTCATGTCACTCCCACCCCAGGTGTCACCATGGCCTGGGACAGATGACAAGCTATTCTCAAGGGTTCCTTTACTTCTTACTTTCTTTCTTTCTTTCTCATATATTTTTATTAAGGAATTGTTTTACTCATTTTACATACCAATCACAGATTCCCCCTCTCCTCCCTCATCCCGCCCCTCCTGCCTTCTCTCCCTACCCCTTACTTTGACTGACAGCAGGATCAGGAGTGGGGAGAAACCTGGAGGGGGCGGGCTCAGGATGGGTGGAACCAGAAATGGGGCGGGGCCCAGCCAGGGCTGACTCAGTGTGGCAGCCACCCGCTGGGTCACCCCCGTGGGTGGGGTGCCAGTCCAGGCCCGCTGGGTTCCCAGAGAATTCCTTCCCCATGTCATCAGCGGCCCTGGTCGGGCACCCCACCCACAGCAGGGAGCCCCTCAGCCACAGCTGAGGGTGTGCAGGATCCCCAGGAGCCTTCACACTGCCCTGCTCGGGATTCTCATTCATGCCCCTTACCCACACAAGGAAACCCACGCTCGGTGTCTTGGGAAGCCACGAGCTGAGATGGTGTCTGCATTTTCCTTCACCGCACACCCTCACCGAAGTTTCTATTTCTTCCAGACTTTGGGTGACCTCCTACACCATACAAGGGGAGCGGAGTGGGACCGCAGCCAGAAGACTGGACCACAAGCTGTGGTTCCAGTAACACAGGAGATGAAAGAGACCCAGGGCTGGGGCCTCGCTGCTAGTCACAGAAGGCAGCCCCTCCCCCACCGCCTCCAAATGGGGCCTTCTTAGAACGTGGACTCTGGTTCCGGAGTCCCCAAATCAGAGGGTCTCTATTTCAGGCCTTCCGCCACAACCCCTGACTCTGAACTTTCCCATCCAGGGCCCGTCTCAGACACAGTGAGAGCAAAGCCCGGGAGTCAGGTCACGGGAAGCTCCACTCCACCACGCACTGACGCAGAGAAAAGCCTCTCCCATATGTCTTAGTGTCCCTAGGAAAACAATACAGAGTGGCGCCAGTCAGATACCGGCATAAAGCAGCCACACATGCCCAGGAGTGATTCAAGATAGGACTGGACAGGCCTGCAGAGGCATGGACAGGGCGAAGGAGCGACCAAGACGGTGAGGTGTCCTGGAGCTGGCCAGTGCAAAGGGCCGCCCTCCTCCCTAAGAGGCGGCTCCCAAGAGCCAGGCCCCGCCACTGCCACCCTGGGTGTGGCAGACAGAGAACAAACACCCCCTTATCTTCCTCTTCCAGCCCTCAGCCCCTCACCAAACCCTCCCCCAGTACCAACTGCCGCAGGGGAGCTGGGTAAGTCAGGCCCCACAGCACAGCCCCCGGGGGTCACAGCGAGTGCACAAGTGTGGGCAGTGAGTCTGGAAAGCCAGAGGAGCGTCCAGTGGAAGTGAGCGCTCTACCAGCTGGGCGTGGCAGCACACACCTGTAATTAAAGCAGTGGGAGGGACAGGGACCACGAGATGGAGGCCAGCTGGGCAACACACTAAGACCCTGGCTCAAAGAAATACCAAGAAGGTCTGCAAGATGGCTCACCACGCCTGCCACCTACATCCAGTGCCCAGAACCCACATGGCGGAAGGAGAGAACCAACTCCTGTAAGCTGTCCTCTGACCTCCACATGCATGCCGTGACACTCTCACGACCCCCCCCCACACACACACACACAAGAAAATAAATAAATAAAATTGGTTACGTAATTATAAGTCAGGGCAGATCTTGTCTCAAAAAATCAAAACCAAAAGGAAAGGGAAGGAAGAAAGGGAGAAACAGCAGTCTAGGGGCTGGGGAGATGGGGAATAGGTGCATGCTAAGTTCCAGCACCCACGCCGAGCTGCGCACGGTGGTGTGAGCCTGCAACCCTGGCCTTGGTGGGCGGCGGGAGGCTCTGCCAGGCAATGCAGCTGAACCAACTAGCTCCGTGTTCAGTGAGAGAGCGTGTCTCCAAATACAACGTGGGAAGCTTGGCATCAACCTCTGGGCCCTTGCATTCACATGCACACAAACACACACTGTTACAGTGCACACACACACACACTCACTCACACAAATACACTCTCACACATACAGTCACGCACACTCACATAAACACACACACCTTACACATGCACACTCACACACTCACATAAACACACACACTCTCACATATGTACACACACACACTCATACACACACATACACGATCATGCACAAACACTACACAAATATACACACATACATAAATTTTTTGGGTTTTTTTTGTTTTTGTTTTGGTTTTGGTTTTTTTCGAGACAGGGTTTCTCTGTGTAGCGTTGGTGCCTGTCCTGGATCTCGCTCTGTAGACCAGGCTGGCCTTGAACTCACAGAGATCTGTTTGCCTCTGCCTCCCCAGTGCTGGGATTAAAGGCATTCGCCACCACCGCCCAGCACATACATAAATTTTTAAAAAATGCAATCTGGCCATGGAATTTGGGTTGCACAGATGACCAAGGATGAGGCTTTTAAAGACCGAAAATTTTAATCAAGATCTCTGCACACCGGATCCTAAACCCCCTCGACCCTTGAATAAGGAGTCCCAGGGACATGCGTCACAGGGCTGGGACTCACCAGTGTGAGGTGTCTGAGAAGGGGAGTCCCCCTCAGCCTGATACCCAGATGGGCTTAAAGGAGTTCCCGGGGGGGGGGGGGGGGGGAGGGGAGGGGACCTGCACAGGCCTCTGCGGGTGTGTCCCCGGCTCTGCGCATAACAGCCAAGAAGGAGTCAGATACAGGGATCCTGGGCCTTGGAAACTGTACTGGAGGAAAGCTGCCTGGAAAACTTCCCAGGGCCTGGCTGGGCAGGAGTCGGCCTTGATTGACAGGAGGCAAAACACTGACGCCAAGTCTACCTGGGATTGGCTCTGGCCGCCAGCTGCACCCACACCTACCTTGGCAAGAAGGAAGCCTTCGAGCTAGCCTTGCCCAGACCGCCTGGCCTGAAGTGAAAACTGCTGAAACACACATGGTCGTCCCACACCAAGTGGGCTGGCCTGATTCTAGATTCTTCATAAGTAAGAGGGTCGTGGGGAGGGTGTGCCATGACCTCCTAAGGGGGCATGAAGGGGTCACAGTCCAGAACTCTGAGTGGAAAGGGAGAGAAAGGCCTGCTGTTTGTCCAGGAGCTGAGCAGACACTGGGGCTCTTGTCTGGGGTAGCGGGGGAGGCCTGTGGCCAGATGGAGAGCAGCCGGCCTGAACTGAACAGCCGACCTCTTCTTCCCACATCCCATCCAGCTCCCGGGCCTGCTTGAGAAGAACAGGAGAGCCATGCCTGCAGGTCTGATGAAGTGCAGCCCTGACCCTAGGCAGACACTGGGATCTGTTAAGGTCTTGGGGGAGCTGGGACGCTGAGCCAGTGTGGACACTGGGACACTGGTCTGCCTGGCCAGACCTCAGGCCTGAAGAGCTGGAGAACCCTTCTCTGGAAGGGGCACTCTGGCTACAGAAAACAAACGCAGCATTGGACTGTGGGGCTAAGAGCCTGGTGAGGGGGCTGTAATGTGCGCTGGCTGCTCCAGGAAGTGCCAGAGTGCATGGAGATCCAGTGAACACACACCCTGCCCTCTTGGAATTGGGGTTCTAGTGCAGATCTGGGTCGCTCCCCTCAATTATATGCAGTATTGCTGTGTGCTGTGGAAGCGTGGGTGTGGAGACACAAAAGAGGCTGGGCCATGGGGGATGGGTAGGGAGAGGCAGAGGACGTCCCAGGCTTTGACTGACAAGCCAGACAGAGAAAGTGGAATGTTCAAAGATCCCGTAACAGGAGCATTGCGGCTGCAGTAATCGAGAGTGGATCTGAGGGAGGCTGCGTGGGTCAGGCAGGGCTTGGTGCTCTAGAAGGGACTGGGAGCCCAGGAGATGGCTCAGCAGGTAAGATCACTGACTGATCATGCAGAGGACACGGTTTGGTTTCTAGCACCACTATGGTGATTCAAAACCTATAACTCCAGTTGTGGGAGTGGGGTGGGGTGGGGTGAGGGTCTAACGCCCTCTTCTGGCCTCTGAGGGCACTGCAAGCTCATGGACACAGCTGCACATACAAGCAAATACTTATTATACACATAAAACAAACCTAAACCATTTTTAAGAAAGGGATTTGGGCAGTGCAAGGCAGCTCACACCTATGAAATAAGAACTTGGGAAAGAGTAGAGGATCAGAGTTCAAGGGCATGCTCAATAAGATGAGTTCTCGCAGCCGGGCGGCGGTGGAGCACGCCTTTAATCCCAGCACTCGGGAGGCAAGCCAGTCAAGATCCAGGAAAGGCACCAAAACTACTCAGAGAAACCCTGTCTTGAAAACCAAAACCAAAAACAACAACAACAAAAAAAAGATTGGTTCTCGCCAGCCGGGACTAAAGGAGATCCTGGGTTTTTGTTTTGGGTTTTTTGTTTGTTTGTTTGTTTTGTTTTGTTTTTGTTTTTGTTTTTGTTTTTTGTTTTCAGTGGGAGTGTCTCACTGCGTAGTCCTGGCTGTTCTGGAACTCACTCTGTAGACCAGGCTGGCCTCGAACTCACAGAGATCTGCTGGCCTCTGCCTCCCAAGTGCTGGGATTAAAGGCAAGTGCCACTATGCCTGGCTAAGAGTCTGTTTCAAACAATTAAAAAATAAATAAATAAAAGGGGCCAGGTGGTGGTGGTGCAAAACTTTAATCCCAGCACTGAGGAGGCAGAGGCAGGTGGATCTCTGTGAGTTTGAGGCCAGCCTGGTCTACAAAGAGAGTTCCAGGACAGCCAGAGCTGTTACATAGAGAAACCCTGTCTCAAAAAAAGGAGTGGGGGGGGGATTTGTTTTTCTTCTTTGTTTTTTGGTTTTGTTGTTGAGATGGGGTTTTATGTAGCCCAGGCTTGTCTCAGCCTCAAACTCACTATGTAGCTGAGGATGGCCTGCACCTTCTGACCCTCCTGCCTTTGAGCCTCCTCCTCCTCCTGGGTGCTGGGATTACAGGCCTCTAATACCCACCCTAGACTTTATTTTTTTAGAACACTTTTAGTTTCCAGAAGTCCTGAGTGACGGCTGGCATGTAGTTCAGTTGACCTAGGTGCTTGCCTAGCGTGTGGGAAGCCCTGGACGCTCTCTTCAGCACAGCCTAAACTGGGTAGGTGGAGCATGCCTCTGATGCCAGTACTGGCCATCCTTGGCTACACAGTGAATTGGAGGCCAGCCTGGGCTACACAAGACTGCCTCAAAAGGGGAGGACTGGGCAGTAATGCAGAAGTCCCACAGTCTGACCCGCTCTCACCACCGTACCATCTTGTGGGTCGTTCACTGTGATCCACAAACCAATGCTGTTGACTCAGCTGAAGCTCACTTTCGACAACGCTCACTGTGTAGTCTGTGACAAGGCTGTGGCATGTCTGGCCCCACAGCATCGCACAGACGTTCCCCTGCCCAGGGACAGCAATCCCAGTGCCAAATCCACGGAGGGGCTTCCTGAACCTGTGTCCGGGTGTGGGCACCATTAAGATTCTTTGGTGGGCAAGGAAAACCCAGCCCAGAGAAGTTAACTGTTCAGCCTGTTGGAGTCTCACAGAGAGTGACAGTGGCCTGGGACCTCATTTCATTTGGGTTCCCCCAAATCAGACCCCGAGGTTATGTCTTGGGGAATAGTTTACGCAAGAGACCACAAGAAGTTCAGGCCCACAGGGTCCCCAGGACTTGCTCTGTGTCCAGTGGGTCCCCAGGACTTGGCCTGTGCCCAGCAGGTCCCCAGGACTTGCCCGATGCCCAGCAGGTCCCCAGGACATGGCCTGTGCCCAGCAGGTCCCCAGGACTTGCCCTGTGCCCAGTGGTCCCCAGGACTTGGCCTGTGTCCAGCAGGTCCCCAGGACTTGCCCTGTGCCCAGTGGTCTCCAGGACTTGGCCTGTGCCCAGCAGGTCCCCAGGACTTGCCCGGTGCCCAGCAGGTCCCCAGGACTTGGCCTGTGCCCAGCAGATCCCCAGGACTTGCTCTGTGCCCAGTGGTCCCCAGGACTTGCTCTGTGCCCAGTGGTCCCCAGGACTTGGCCTGTGCCCAGCAGGTCCCCAGGACTTGGCCTATGCCCAGAGGGTCCCCAGGACTTGCCCTGTGTCCAGCGGGTCCCCAGGACATGGCCTGTGCCCAACAGGTCCCCAGGACTTGCCCTGTGCCCAGTGGTCCCCAGGACTTGGCCTGTTGGCTGGCAGCACTCAGTCTGATTGCTCCACCCAGGGGTGGAGAAGCCTGCTGGGAACTTATCCACCAACCTGTGCGCCTTGGGTCAGCCTGGAGACTTTAATCCCGGCCTGTCTCTCTGCCTGTGCAGAGTGAGGAAGCCCCGAGGCAGGGAAGATTCTAGAAGGTTTTGATGAAGGAACTCTGTAGTGCTGGGCCTCTGGCCAGTCCAGGTCCTCTGGCTTCTCCTCTAGGAGTCTCTAATTAGTCGTTCGTCCACATGCCTGCTGTTTGCCAACCCTCTGCCCAACCCCACTCACAGTGCCACCCAGCTACCAGAGACGGAAATGTTCAGCGTCTTGGAGTCTCTGGAATGGGTAGCCAGGGTGGCCAGCCTCCCGGAGACCTTAGAGGTATATTCCTAGAAGACATATTTGGTTACCACGGAGCACTGTACCCCTCAGCCTGCAATCAAAGGGTAGTCCATCCCAGAGGACTTGGGAACCACCTTCTGAGTTGAGACCCGGTTCTCTACTCTCAGCTAAAGCTCCCAGCTTGCTGTGACTCTCAGCCCCAGCCCTACCTTGACACTGACCTTTGACAAGCAGGGGCTGTTCTCTCTCTCTCTCTCTCTCTCTCTCTCTGAAATAGGGTCTCCTATAGCCCAGGCTGGCCTCAACTCTCTGTCTATAGCAGTGGTTCTCAACCTTCCTAAAGTTTCGACCTTCTAATGCAGTTCCTCATATTGTGGTGACCCCCCAACCATAAAATTATTGCATTGTTACTTCATAACTATAATTTTGCTACTGTTATAAATCATAATGTAAATATCTGATATGCAGGAGATCGGATATGCGGCCCCTGTGAAAGGGTCACTTGACCCCCAAAGGGGTCGCAACCCATAGGTTGAGAACTGCTGATCTATAGCCCAGGCTGGCCTCAGACTCTCCATTGAGGATGACCTTTAATCTGACCCTCTTGCCTCTGCTTCTGAAGCGCGGGGATAAAGGCCTGTGACATCACACCCATTTTACAGGATCAACTCCTGGCGCACGCTTGGCTGGCGCACGCTTGGCTGGCGCTCTACCAGCCAAGCCACACCCGGCCAGCTGCTCAGTTGGCTGGTTTTTGTTTAATTTGTTTTTGTTGTTTTGTTGTTTTTTGACACAGGGTCTCACTCCGCGTCCCCAGGTGGGCCTGGAACTTCCCTTGCAGGCTAGGTTGGATTCAGACTGGTAGTGATCCTTCTGTCTCAGATGTGAGCCACCCTGCCTAATCTCACACTTAATTTCTTGTTTGTTTTGCGAGATTTGTTTGTTTGTTTGTTTGTTTTTTGAGCTGAGGTCTCATTCTGTAGCCCAGGCTGGCCTAGAACTCGATATATAAACCAAGCTGGCCTTAAACTAACAGTGACCTACCTGCCTCTGCCTTCCAAACGCTGGGATTAAAGACCACCACACCTGGCTCAGCTGGGCCCATCTTATAGATAAGGAAACTGAGTTTTATGAAGTTGAATACTTGTGGGCATCCTGCCCCCGATGGGGTATTCCATTCCAAACATGGATGTTGCAGATACAAAGTGGGCACACCGCCCATTGACCACTGTTCTTGTGTTACCGTGGTGCAGCAAGGAGGGCATCCTCGCCTCTTCAGACAGACATGCAGAGAGAGGACTGTCACAGACTGCAGGCCTGGAGCCCAGACTCAGACCCACCTGCACGTGCACCATAGAGGTGTACATACCAGTCAGGGAGAATCCACAACATAATAGTGCTCAGGCAGAGGTAGGGTAGCTGGCAGAGGACCACTCCATTGTCCTCACGGTGGCTGAGAAGAGCCCCCAAATCAGGACATGGACCCCATCAAGATCTGTGTTCCCAGCCTCCCCTCACAGCAGCTGGATCTCTGCTTTGGCTCCATCTTCCTTTGGGCCCATCCATCCTTAGCTCTGGCCCTCTGCACCCAGGCGCTTCTCTCTGGGTACCCATCTGTGCATCACATGCAGAACCCACTGCTCCGGTTCCATGGGACTCTAGAGTCCATCACAGTAGCTCTCTGTCCTAATGGAGAGAGCACAGCCGCAGAAGGGGTCAGACAACAGGAAGGACTTCCGGGTAGGTAGAAACATAGCATGGTTGGCAATTATAGAGCTCTTTCAAAGGGGGACCTGCCAGGCTGCCTCTGCAAAACCTCAATTTTGGGACCTTACAGCCGTGACTTTTGGCTTTTCCAGACCCCTAGCACCACACAAACCAGGTAATCTTGATAAATGCCTGTAATCCCAGCACTCAGGAGGTAGAAGCAGGGAGATCAAAAGATCAAGATCATCCTCGGCTACATAGTAAATTTAAGACCAACCGGGGCAACATCAGATCCTGTCTCAAGAATGAAGCGGAGACACACACACACACACACACACACACACACACACACACACACACACACACTAAACAAACAAACAAACAAACAAATGAAAAAAAAATGACCCCAGGAAGGGAGAGATACCATGCCGTCTAAGGCTTTCCTACGATAGACCTCAAGAGCTAGCTCACAGCCGCTGAACCCATGATCTGCAGCCAGCCTGGATGGGTCACCACCTCCTGGTGGGCCACTGCTCCAGGGCTGCTTTTCAAGTTCAGCCACTCCCTGGAACCATGAACTGTGGTCATGCCCAGCCACCCTGCCACAGCCAGAACAAAGCCCACCAGAAAGGCACTTACAAGGACTTTCACAAATGGCTTCATGGATAGGGAAGAAACAGAGATGTAAGAATGGAGAATGCCGCTGGGCAGTGGTGGCGCACACCTTTAATCCCAGCATTCAGGAGGCAGAGGCAGGTGGATCTCTGTGAGTTCTAGGCCAGCCTGGTTTACAGAGCAAGTCTGAGGCCAGCCTGGTCTACAAAGCAAGTTCCAGGACAGCCAGGGCTGCAGAGAGAAACCTTGTCTCAAAAAACAAAAACACAAAACAAAAGAAGGATGCTGTGTCTGCACTGCCCCGAGTGGCAGGCCCTCACTAGGATGCCACAGTTGCTGGCTCTGAATGGTTTAGTATCAGAGTGAGCCTGGAATGTCCTGCTCCCACATGAGATGCCTACCAGCTCCCTGCCTGCATTCTCAGAGAACAGGAAGCTATCTCCAGGCTTTGGGTCCAGCCCAGGAGTGGTTCCACCTGGGAGACAGGGTGGGCAGGGAACATAGGACTACTGAGGGCTTTGGGACAACATTCCCAGGCAATTGCTGCATAACAAATACGCAGAACTTAATGGTGTGGAACTCTCATTTTGCACAAACTTCCATACATCGGGAGCTCTGGAAGAGCCTGCTGGCGCTTCTTGCTGGGGGTCTCATGTCACATGGACAGCAGCCGGTGAGGGCCAGAGCTGTCCTACAGGCGTGATTGGGATGGTGTGCACCATGGCTCTGCCTGCAGCTGGCTGGTGGTTCTGGTCTAGGCTGGGAGCCAAGATGGAGCCTAAAGCTGCTGCTTAGTTTCTGCAGCTTTGAAAGCTCACGGCAGCTGGACTTGGTTGATGTCTTTGAGACAGGCTCTCATGTAGCCCAGGCTGGCCTTGAACTTGCTAGGCATTTGAAGATGACTTTGAACTTCTGATTCTCCAGCCTCCACCCCCTGGGTGCTGGAATTACTGCTGTGCACCAGTCAACTTAGGACTCCATGCACACTGGACGAGCACTCTGCCCACTGTGCGGATAGGAACGCAGACCCACGCCCTGCATGCCAAAGATGCCAGAAAATATTGGGGCCATCATTGTATTTTGGTTTTGGTTTTACTTTTTGTGTCTAAATACAGACTCTTACTCTGTAGCCCAGGCTGGCCCGGAACTCCTCCCACCTCAGCCTCCCAGTGCTGTGATTACAGATGTGAGTCACCACACCCCTCTTAGGGGCTGGGTTTTAAGATCATCACAACTGACATCTCCAAACAGGTCTCTTCCCTGTGCTAACTAAGGCCTGTGGCTCGGCACAGCTCTGATTCAGATTCCAAGACTGGGGACCAGAGAGCACTGTGAGCTGGGGACAGATCCCGAGGGTGCTGGGGTAGGGAATGAGGCCTGTGGGGGAGGGGATTGGAGCTGCAGAGTCAGTAGAGACACTGAGGGCTTCTTGGTGGCATGTGGTCAGCCACAGGGACACCCTCCAAATCAGGGCGTAGGGAGAGGGAAGGTCCTCTGATGGCCCAGCTGGTTCTCAGTGGCATGCTCTGAGTGAGGGGGCAGGGAGCCTGGGATGAGTCTGCAGCTGCCCTGCCCCTCCAACCTCTGTGCAGGACCTCCAGGCAGGCTGTGGCCAGGCTGCAAGCACCAAGTGCCCAGCCCTGTGGCCACTCCCAAGGTGCACCCAGGCCCACAGGCACTTCCTGAGCAGTGGGATTCATCCTGCCCTTCAGCTGCAGAAAGAGCTGTGTATCCCATATCTGAAAGGAAGAACTATTTTGTTCAGGCCTGGTCCTCTGCCCAGCTGGAGGTGCCCTGTCCAGGGCTGGGTAAGCAGAGCAGAGCCCAGTGAGGGACCTGAGAAATCAGGGTAGAAGGGCCCGGCAAGGGTATGGCTCTGTGTCCTGGGCTGTGAATCCTTTCTGGCTTCCTTCCTTCTTACAATTTCACTTCCTCTACCAACTCATGACTTCAGGTAGAGATTTTTCTCTCATTTCACCTACCCATAATCCATCCATACATCTACCACCCATCTATCTACCAACCATCCATCCCTTCATCTGCCCACCCACCACCCATCTATCCATTCAGTCAAGTTAAGTTTAAAGGCCACCTTATCTGGGCATATCTTTAATTCCAGCACTTGGAAGTCAGAGGCAGGCAGATGTCTGTGCATTTGAGGCTAGCCTAGTCTACATGGAGGTTGCAGGCCAACCTGAGCTACAGAAAGATTCTGTCTCAAAAAGGAGGAGGAGGGACGGAGGAAGAAGGAGAAAGGAGAGAGAGAGACAGAGAGACAGAGAGACAGAGAGACAGAGAGACAGAGAGACAGAGAGGGAGAGGGAGGGAGGGAGAGGGAGGGAGGGAGAGACCACCTTGTCTGTACCAGCTAGGTTGGTTCTAAGCTCAGGGACCACAGCAGCCACAACAGGCGACATGTGAACCACGAAGCTGGGGTTCTAATTGAGACAGGCAATACGCGATCAATTAGAAGATGACAGTGTTTAGAGAGAGAAAAATACAGCCAGGCAAAACAAAACACAAAACACAAAGTAACAGATGGCGGCAGGGTAGCTCATGCCTGAAGCCTCAGCACTTAGGAGGCAGAGACCAGAGGATCACTACAACTCCAAGGCTAGCCTGGTCTACAGAGTGTGTTATAGGCCAGCCAGGGCTACATAGTGAGCCTCCGCCTCTAATTAAATGTAAACAGCACAGTTGCTTCCTTTCTCTGTATAGAGTGGCTGAGAAAGAAAAAAAAAGAAAAAGAAACAAAACAAGAATAAAAATAAAATGTAAAAGTACCCGACTTGAGGTGGTGTAGCTCAAGCGTGTGTGCGTGCGTGGGTGTGGGTGTGTAGTGTGTGTGGTGTGTGTGTGGTAAGTGTGTGTGTGTGTGGTAAGTGTGTGTGTGTGTGTGTGTGTGTGTGTGATCCAGAGTTCCATTCCCCAGTACTGCAAAGAAGAAAGGCGGAGGGAGGGGACAGAGGGAGGGGAAGGCAAGCAGACTGGCAGGCAGCAGAGTCCTCAGAGATCCCTGGGGTCACACAGATCCCTAGAGTCAGAGCCTCCAAAGAAGCGAGAGAGCAGCAGGTGCAAAGGCCCTGGGGGCAGGAGTGGGCAAAGTGTGGCCAGGGAAGGGCAAAGAACCCAGTGTACACTGAGCACCAGGCAAGAATAATAACCCGAGATGGGCTTGAAGACACAGGAAGAGCAGATGGCCAGGGGCCTTGCCAGCCTTGGGAGGACTCCGGTGAGAGGGACCCGGGCCAGGGCTCTCAACAGAGGACTGCTGTTTTCAAAGGACGGTAATCTCCAGCTACACAGAGCCTGTGTGTGTAGCTGGTCTCAGCACTGGCATGCATGGAGGTCTCTAATAACCTGCGTGAGACAGGAAACCGGATGTCTAGAGCAAGTGAAGTGACTGCCTGGGGTTGTCACACAGCTGATCTACAGTAGAGCCGAGCTCCACATGACCCCAGACAGCTGGCCTCCAAGAGCTCAGGCTGCGTAACTCCCTTGACACAGGAGGGAATTTTCTTTGTTTGAGACAGGGTTTCCTCTCACACAGTCTGTCCTCAAATTCACCACTTACCTGAGAATGACCTTGAACTCTGAATGCTCCCTCTCCCTCCCTCTCCCTCCGACTGCTGGAATCACAGACCTGCGCCACTGCCCCAGGCTGCCCTGGCCCCTTCTGCTCTGTGTGTCTCACCCCGTCAGTCTCCTGACATACAGCCCCTCTACAGCTCCTGCTGCCCAGAAGACGCCAGCTTTGTCACTGAAGTTGGCTTAGGCAGCACCGTGAAATCCGGCTGCTGCTGTAGGTAGCCAAGTGGTTAACTCAATGGACGACCAACCTCTCTGGCTCCCCATTCACTCCTGTCTCGGAGTGCCCCCTGAACACCACCCTCTGCTTATGAGGTCCAGGACCACCCGCCAACCTTGCCATGGTGCCATGGAAACAGCCCTATGTGCCCACTAGGGAGCTCAACAGCCCTGGGCTATTGCTGGGGCTCCTGATAGCCCAGGAGCCTGCCTGGTAGCCAGGAAGCTTCGTGTACAGCAAGGATGGGGAAAACACGCAGGGCCTGTATTGTCCCAACCCCAATAGAGTGAAGGCTAAAAGCCCCAGAGCAGAGGGTCCTGGGCTGGGCAGCTCCATGGAGAGCGTGAGGAACCCGGAATAAGTAAGGGCCCCAGGCCACACTCTGAGAGAGGGAGTGCTAAGGAGATGGGCAGTTGTGCGAGAGTCTAGCCATCCACTGGGGAAACTGAGGGAGGAGGCCTGTGTACACGTGGTCAGGGAAACAGCTGGCCTTGGTGATGCCTGCCTGCCACCTCAGCATTTGGGAGGTGGAGGCAGGAGGACCAGTTCAAGGCCATCAAATTCAGGGAAAGGGAAGTGGCCCTGGGGTGCACAGGGCACAGACAGGACCCTTTGCTATTACCTACAGTCCCCCTGGCTAGTCCCCTCGGCCCCCATCTGTGTAGCTCAGGACTCTGACTGGGAACTTTATCTGCAGACAGGAGCTTCCTCATTCTACTGACAGGAGCTGTGTTCATCTGTGCCTTGGGCACCGGAAGCCACGAGCAGAAACCTGCACGGTTGGGTGGCTGCAGCTGCGTGGGTGCACACACTTCTCCGTAGATGCTGCATGGCCTGCACCCCGCTCCCCACTCTCCAGCCATGGGTGCACACATGGCCTCCACCCCGCCCCCCACTCTCCAGCTATGGGTGCACACATGGCCTCCACCCCGCCCCCCCACTCTCCAGCCATGGGTGCACACATGGCCTGCACCCCGCCCCCCACTCTCCAGCCATAGGTGCACACATGCGACCCTTCCAGTACTCCATGCAACAAGCCTTGTGTCCCACACTCTTCAGGGGCAGAGGACACCACCCAAGGAACTAGATCACCTCTTCATATGGGTACAGCCCAGGGGCATCCTTGTGGTAAAGGCCTTCAGAGGCAAACCAACCTATTTCATTTGTTTGGAGGGGGGTTGAGACAGGGTCTTGGGTAGCCCAGGCTGGCCTCCAACTCCTGGGATTACAGGTGTGTGCCCCTATGCCCACTATGCCCAGCCAAAGGTGGAGGACCTTCTCCAGTGCCTGAGACTGAGCTGGGTGCAGGTGCTTGTTAATGGTTTGTTCTGAGGATCCTTCTAGGATGGATGCACGCCATTCTTTTTTGTTTTGTTTTGTTTTGAGACAGGTTTTCTCTGTGTAGTTTTGGTGGCTGTCCTGGATCTCGTTCTGTAGTCCAGGCTGGCCTTGAACTCACAGAGAACCGCTTGGCTCTGCCTCCTGAAAGCTGGGATTAAAGGCATGCGCCACCACCGCCCGGCGCCATTCTGGTTTTTCATTTTGAAATATTACTTGTTTGTTTTGGAGACAGTGTCTCAGGTATCCCAGGCTCAGCTTGTTGTGTATCCAAGGGTGACCTTGAACTTCTGATCCTCCTGCTTCTACCTCCCAGTGTGTTGGGATTACAGGCCATCATCACCAGAGGCCACCATCACCAGAGAGGCAGTCATCACCAGAGGCCACCATCACCAGAGGGGAGTAGTCATCACCAAGGCCACCATCACCAAGGCCACCATCACCAGACACTCAGTTTATGTTGTGCTGGGATGAAACCCAGGGCCTTGTGCATGGCAGGTAAGCTCTCTAACACCGAAGCGTGAGTGTCTCCTTTAAGGATGGTCTGGGAGGCACCAGGATCCGTTCTGGATCTTAGCCAGCCTACATGAGGTGCCTGTAGTTTTCCCATTTCACGCCCATGAACACAACACAGTTTCGGTGTGTGTGGAGGGGGAACTGGTCTGCAGTCACATGAGTTGGTGACAGTGGGAGTGAGGTGTCCTGTCATATTGTCCTGGACCCCTCCCCCAATCCTCACCTTCCCCTTCTCTCCAGTTGGAGATGGAGGGCTGGTGGCTGCTCACTCACCAGGAAGGGCTGGCAGAGTCTGGGGCACCAGCTCCCCTCCAGGTTCTGCCTACCCACCAGGCCCCCGGCCCCCAAGTGCCCCCACCCGAGGCCTCCACCGAGTCCCAGAACATCCCTAGTAATGGACTTGGAGTTGCTTGCATATTCCACCCCCACAGCACAACACGGGGTGACATGGTTAGACGCACACAGGGACAGCAACAGGCAGGGAGAGAGAGATGACAGAAACCTAGAGTGACAGACTTAGCACCCTCTCTCCCTAACGGCCCAGTGCTACAAAGCTGACCAGGCCACAGCCAGCCCCGTTGGTCCAAGTGAGCAAGGTGGAGGATGCTCCCTGCCTGGTGTGCTGAGCCTGGCAGATAAATTTGATTGGGTGAAATCCGATTTCAGCCACGGGGCCTGCACAGTGATGCCTAAAGGTCTCCTGGATCTCACACAAACTTGGAGACGCCCTTGTCTCCAGGTTGGACCCAGGGGTGTCTGCAGGCTTCTACTCAGTGCCCGGGACCTTCCTGGTCCACAGCAGCTCCTTGTTCAGAATGTCTGCCCTCATCACCGTGCACGCTAAGCCAGGCCTCCCTCAGAAGTCAGCCCTGGACCCCTCAGGGCTGGGAAGAGGCCTCATGCCTGTGCCAACACACACACATACACACCCTCTTCCTGCCCTCGGGACAGCAAGCACCCATGCCCCTGCCCCGCAGTCTGTGGTTCACAGGACAAACGTGAGGCTAGCCCACAGACACAGCAGAGGAGGAGGAGGAGAGGAGTGGGTCTCAGGGCCTCGCACACTGAACCAAGCCCTTGCCCCTGGGGTCTACAGGCTCCCTACAAACCCTGCTGCCAGGCAAGGCCTCACCCTTCCCATCCGCCCCCCACTGGAAGGAAGTGATTAGCAGAGCAATCAGGGCACAGGTGAGTCATCTGGTCACAAGGCGGCCTCCTGGCTGAGTCAGCAGAGCTGGCCCTCCACCAGCCTCCAGCTCTGAGTCAAGGTCTCCGTGGGCCCTGGCCAGCAAGCCTTGGAGAAGGCTCCTGGCCCCCAAAGTACCCTAGCTGTTCCTATCGCCTACCTCTCCCACAGTGATGGCTGGGGGAACCAAGGGGGGTCCCACCTTCAGTGAGCCAGGCTGGGCTAAGGGGACTGCTGCAGTATTCCACCGCCCCAAGGATGTGGCCCCTCACCAAGGCACCGGCAGACAGTCGCTATGACCACTATGACTGATCACTGTGACTCTTCAGAATGGCCAGGCCAGGCATGGTGACATTCACCTGTAATCCCTGTCCTCAGAGGCAGAAAATGAGTTGGAGGCCTGCCTGGCTTACTAACTGAGACCTGGCCACAGAAGATAATGTACCTCAGCTGATACTGGTCTTCAGCTCTCTAACCGGCCAGAGGTGGGATGTGTGGGTAACACAGACAAGTTTCTGCAGAGCAGGCTCCGTACAAGCTCTCCCCTGTACGCCTGAGGCTCAGAATCTGGGCCCAGGAGAAGAACAGGAACCCTCTGAGATAGCAGGGACCTCCTGGACCACAGCACTTCCTGGTGTCCAGGAAACCAGGATGAAGATCCCTCCATGCCCAAGTTCCCCTTACCTCTGAATTTAGGCAGCTCTGGGTCTCTACACTCTGGGCCTCCCTAGAGGCCACATGGCACCCTCGAGCCTTCCCTGCCAGGACCCCTGAAGTGCCCAGCCGTGACCAGGGGTCATCTAGTCTGGAGAGACATCCTCCTGTACTGTCGCAGTTAGTTAGCTTCAGGTGTCAATTTGACACATCTGGGAAGAGGGAACCTCATCCCAGGAACCGCCTCCCTCAGATTGGCCTGTAGGTGTATGCTTGTGGAACATTTTCTTAATTGCTAATTGATGCCAGAGGGCCCGGCCAGCTGTGGGCAGCGCTATCCTTGGGCAGGTGGTCCTGTGCTGTATAAGAAGGCTGGCTGAGGGGCCGCGGAGCCGGCTACTCTTGTGGAGGACTGGAGTTTGGTTCCCAGCAACCACACAGCGGCTGCTTGCAACTTCTGTAACTCCAGGTCCAGGAGTTACACGGCCCTCTTCTGGACACCGTGGTCACCTGTTCTCAACAGATGCACATACATGCTTGTGCACACGTTAAATAAATCTTAAAAGAAAATAAAAGGTAGCTGGGAAAACCAGAGGACATAAAGCCGGCAGCACTGCCCCTCGGCCTCGGTGGCCTCGGTGTTCCTGCCTTGACCCCTGGCCTGACCTCTCGCCACAATGGACAGAAAGCTCTAAGAAATCAACCCTTTCCTCCCCAGCTCGCTTCTGACCAGTGTTTAGCACGGCAGCGAACACACACCGACTTCGGGGAGCCCTTCCTCGCCTGCCCCCAGCAGCCCTGGCTGCCAGCTCTCTCCTGAAGCAGGTCCCTGCAGTTCAGGGCCTCTTTCCTGGCTTTGTCCCTGAGCTGGCTGGGCAGGAACTTCCTGCTGGGAGAATTCCCGGATCCTCCCGCTGAGGACACAGTGTAGCCTGGGAACTCCGAGAGAGGGAAGTTGGGGACTCTCCTTCTTGCTGGCAGGCGGCACCCCCCAGGTTAGCCCAAATCCTCCTGCCCTCCCTGCCCCTGTGCCCGGAGGTAGCCTCCACACTAGCTGCTCTTCGGGCACAAGCTAGAGACTAGATAGAGACCCTAATAGCCTGGCTCGCTCCAGGAGTGAGGGAGAGGGCAGAGTCCAATGACAGACAGCCCAGGAAGCTAATGTCAAACTAAGTTTTTATTAATAACATCATCTGCCGGAGTCTGATGGGTAGGGGCAGTGCTGGGCAGGCCCACCACACGCACACACAGGATACTACTCATCCCAAAGCCCAGGGCCACAGGGACTCCTTGGATGTGTCCCAACAAGAGACATACGCTGGACTGGGGTCCCAGGGGTGTGGGCATGGTGGCTCCTGCCGGCACAGGCCTCACTCTGGAGGAGGCCAGTTCCCCAAATCATCCATCTCCTCCAGGAGCAGGTGCTGTGGGCAGACATGGGTGAAGAAAATATTCCCTGCTCTGCATTCCAGAACCTTCCCATCTACTCTCCCCCAGATCACCCCAGCCACCTTTTCCAGACTCTCCCCACCACCCCAAAGCTGACCCAGGTTCACCGACCCTGAGCGAACTACCCCCATAATGCAGGAATACTTCTCTTCCACCTCTGGTTCCTCCCTTCCCTTTGCCTCTGTCCTGGGGGCCCTGCATAGTTTCTTCAGTCTGAATGGAGCTTCACCTCCCTTAAGGTCCATCCCTCAGGTCCCCGGCATTCCCCAAAAGCTGAGGGGCAATCTCTCTCCCCCTTAGCAAGTGGCTCTGAGGGCAGAGGGGGAGAAAATGTGGTGGGGAGAGGGTGGGACTTTGAAACACCTACTATGGAAGGCAGGAGCTGAGAATGTACCTCTGACCCCCAAAGAGAGGACTGGGGGCCCCACATGCACTATCCAGAAACTCCCAAGTCTCCTGATGCTGCCAATGCTAGCCCAGGACTGTGAGCCCAGGATGAAAAGGCAGGCAGGCTCACAAGGTCCTGGAGGAGGACAGATCCCAGGATTGGAGCCCCTCAGTATGAGGGGAAAATCAAGCGCCCACACGGCTGTGTGTTTAGGGGAGTGGGGGCATCAGGCTCCTGGGACGTGGGCATGTGGGCGGCTTAGGACGCCCTCAATGCCCAGCAGGTGTGAATTTCTGGCAGAGTCAGCCATTTGTGTTGTTCTAGGTGGTCCTCTCACCCCCACCCCCACTCCACCACCCTCCCACCCACTCCCATCCCACCGCACACACAACACCCCTCCCCGCACACTGAGGAGCCTGTGGAGTCCTGCTGTAGTGTCTCAGCCCATGTACACACACACACACACACACACACACACACACACACACACACTCACACGTGCACACACGCACGCACGCACACGCATGCACACACACGCGCGTGCACACACACGCACGCACGCACACACACAGGAGCCTGTGCAGTCCTGCTGTAGTGTCTCAGCCCATGTACACACACACACACACACACACACACACACGCACGCACACACACGCACGCACACACACAGGAGCCTGTGCAGTCCTGCTGTAGTGTCTCAGCCCGTCCTTGCAGAGGCTAAAGTCATGACCCAGCAGAGCGGTCTCTGACTAGACTCTGGCTGCGGGCTCTTCCCTTCCGTGAGCCAGAGACCGTCAGGGCAGAGTCCACTGAGTCATGGAGAGGAACGTTGAGTGGATGGAGACTGACTCGGAACGGGCACGGATGATGTGTGGTCGCTCCCCAGAGCCTGTGTGTGTCTGTGGGCTTTGGTGTGAATGAGAGAAAAGAGTCGTGTTGTTCAAGCGCTAGCCCATCTCGATAAATCTCCCTGTCTGTAAACCCAGCACTGGGGAAGTAGAGGTAGGAGGAACAGAAGGCCAAGGCCAGCCTCTGCTACATACAGTCAGGGTAGCCTGGGCTACAAGAGACCTTGTCTCAACAAACAAGCAAAACAAGACAGGGACAACACTGGTTTAAGTGAGAACTGTTGAAGCGTGTGTGTGCGCATGTGTGTGCGCGTGCGTGTGTATCTGTGTGTGTGCGCGTGCGTGTGTGTGCGCATGTGTGTGCGCGTGCGTGTGTATCTGTGTGTGTGCGCGTGCGTGTGTGTATGTGCGTGTGTGTGTGCGTGTATGTGTGCACATGTGTGTGCACGTGTATGTGTGTGCACGCATGCATGTGTGTTTGTGGGGGGGGGGCGGGCTGCAACCAGGGGCCAGGGCCGTGTGAGATAAGGGACCCTCACCCCACTTCCATGGCTAGTGGATAGATGGACACCCAGGCATACCTGGCCGTCCACCATGCCGGCCTCCTCCAGCGTGATGTCTGGCCGGGTCAGCAGCTCCCGGCCCTCCGGGTTGCCCACCTTCCATAGGCGGGACTCGCGTCTCACCTCCAGAATCTTCTTCAGCTCTGACTCCACAAAACCTGTGAGGCAAAGAGGTGGACTGGCTCTGTGCCGTGGGGACAGACATCCGCTCGCTGCTCCTCCTGGCATGTCCCCCCAGCACCCACAGACCCTCAAAGCCACCAGGTTTCCTGTAATGTTCATGGCAACCAGTTCCTCTGCAGGCAGCTGCAGGTGTGTGTGTGTGTGGGGGGGTCCCCAGAAAGACTGGGACAGAAAAGTGGGACTTTCAGCTCAAGGGGTTGAGGCAGGAGGATCACAAGTTCAAGACTACCTAGACAACCTCATGAGAATGTCTAAGACAATAAAAACAAATCCCTCAGACCCTAAATTCTGTGAGACGCTCAAACAAGTTTTTCAACCCCAGCAGGGGGCCACAGAACCCTGACCGGTGGCCTGCTGGCCAGAAGGTCAAGTACAGTGACCCGGCTTGGGATCGAGGTCTAAAGCAGAGGACAGTGTGCTCGTGCTAGGCCCTCAACCAGCAGGGACCTGGTGCCATCTCCAGTAAACTTTGTCTTCAGGGCTGAATGGAACTGGAGGATGCTGGCAATCCCCTGAGGAATCTGCATTGCTGGTTAACTGGCTGGGGTCGGGGGTAAATGAGGCCACACATTTGACACGACTGAGCTTGCAGGAGAAATGGGGTTTGCGATCCCTGCCTTCCCAGAGCGTGGGGCTGGCAGAGCTCAGGAAGTCCCCACTGCATGCCCACCCCTCTTCTCAACACTTTGACCTGGGCCAGCTCCTGCAAAGCCTTCAGGTACCTGGAGCCAGGCATAGCCTCTCCCACACCCTGAGCTCCTCCTGCAGTGGAATGGGAGGCTGCTCCTGGGCAGGGTTTGCCAGGGTATTGCCACCAACTGCCCCGACTGCCTGAAATGAAGTCCCAGCTCTGTCATTAGTAGCTGTGAGATCTGGGCAAGTTACTCAACCTCTCTGCGCTTCAATTCCCATGCCATCAGCGGAGTTATAACATCAACCACTTCAGAGGTGTCAAACCACATTTTAAAAGAACAGCCCCAGTGATGGCTGTGTAAACACACACAGTCTCTCAGGGGTATTTTGGCTATTGTTGTTTTTACTTTTTTTTTTTTTTTTTATGTGCGTATCTGTGCACAGGTGTCTATGGAAGCCAGAAGCGGGTGTTGGATTCCCTGGAGCTGGAGTCACTGGCAGTGGTGAGCAACCCAACATGGGTGCTGGGAACCGAACCAGGGTCCTCTGCAAGAGCAACAAGTGCTCTTAACCTTCAGCCGGCTCTCCAGGCCAAATGACTTCTATCTCACTGCTGTTATCCTGATGCCACCCTGAGGCGGCTCTAGGGTTGCTAAGCACGAACCAGGCTTGGAGGCGCCCTCCCCCAGGGCCGGGGCTGGGTGGGATGCAGGGGTGGGGGTGGGGGTGGGGTGCTTGAGTAGTCCCGTTGGGCCCTAGCTAGGGCTGGAGGTCAGTCAACCAGCAGCCATCCCTGTCCGTCACCGGAGGTCCTCTGCTGCCACCTCATGGCCAGTGCTCGAGTTTCTTTCCTAAGCCACTGGCCAGAGCCAGACCCTCTGACCCTGGCAATGTCAGGCTGACACACCTACCCACTGTATCTGTGGACCTAAAAGTCTTCTGCAGCGGAGACTGGACAGTGGCGACGCATGGAGCACACAGCTTGAGGTAACTGTCCTCCTCCGCTTCTTCGCGCTCCCCTTTCTCCTCATGGGACAAGCCGTCCTTGAGAGCAAACTGAGGCAGGGCTGGTCTCTGAGCCTGTAAAGGGGTTCAGGACTCCAGGCCCGTGTCCCCTCCTCCCCAAACCAGGACACGAGAGGAAGCGTTTCCCCCTCGGCAAGCCAGAGGTCCCGGGACCGGGCCCCACTGACCTTGGCCATGGCTGACTTCTGGAGCTGCTTGTACAAGCCGAGGAGATAGTTCCACGGGGTGGGCCCCGCCTTGCAAGAGGTCAGCCTGAGGTCTCCTGCGGAGTATCGGTCACCGAGGCTGGCAGCAGGCTGGTGAATGCCAGTCCCAGAGGGAGGGGGAAGGGCACTCAGGGAGGAGCTACCCTCTTTTCTGATGGTTTTTTTTTTCCTTTTTAATGACATTTTTATTTCTCTATCCTGGAGGGGGGGTGGGGCACATACCATGGCATGTGTAAAAGGGGTCAGAGGACAACTTGCAGGAAGGAGTCTGTTCTCACCGTCCACCATGGCGTCCCGGGAACCAAACTCGGGTCCTCACCCAAGCTTGGCAGCGTCTCTACCTAAAGACCCATCTCGCTGTCCCCTCGTCGTATCGCTTTTTGTGGATTTGTTTTGTTTTGAGACGGCAACTCGTGAAGCCTAGCCTCAAACTCTGCTATGTAGCCAAGGCTGGCCTTCACCTCCTGACCTTCCTGCCTCTGCCTCCTGGGGTTCCAGGCAGGGCCCACTATCCTTAGCTTGTTATTGCTATCACTTTATTTTGTTGAGAGAAGGATGTCACTACGAAGCTGGGCAGACCTTAAACTTGCAATTCTCTTTCCTCCCTCCAAGTGCTGGACAGAATGAGTTCTGGCACCCGGCTCTGTCCTGTGTTAACAGATGCCTACTGTGTGCCAGGCCCAGTGCCTGCACCCGGCTCTGTCCTGTGTTAACAAGATGCCTACTGTGTGCTGGACCCAGTGCCTGCACCTGGCTCTGTCCTGTGTTAACAGGATGCCTACTGTGTGCCGGACCCAGTCCCTGCACGCGGCTCTGTCCTGTGTTAACAGGATGCCTATTGTGTGCCGGACCCTCTCAATCCCTGCATCTGGCTCTTGCCTTGTTTTACTCAACACCTACTGTGTGCCGGGCCTGGATCTAGCCCTTGACAAAGAGCATCTCACTGATGCTTGCCACGTGCCTCAGAGACAAGTGCTGTTTGAATTTCCTTTTTATAGATCGAGGCACGTGGGGCAGATATTCAGCAGGGTTCCACCGTCGCCATATAACTTGGCGTGGAGGAAGTGGGGTTCAAACCTCAGATTATGTCTCACGTCCTGCTGGACTCCCCAGCCCAGACGAGAGCTATCATACTCACCAATCTCGATTAGATGGGGTCCCTCCTCTTCCTCTCTGACGAAGGCCCCAGGGATGAGTGCCAGTGGTCCCGGAACCCACTGCAAGCATCCTTGTTCTGTCTCCAGGGCCTGGGCAAAGTGTTCCCTAATCCCAAAGCACAGTCAGGTGGGGGAGTCGGGGGACACCCGGAGATGTGGTCAGGGCCCGGTCCACCTGGGGTCTTTCCCCAGACCTGCTTGACCTGGCCCCCTCTCTCCCAGGCCCCTGCTCTGTTCCCAGGGGTCTCTATCAGAGGGATTTTCCTACCCCTGAGGGAGGGAGGAAGTGGGGAGCTGGGTACCTTCCATACAGGGAATGGCTGCTAAGACCAGTGGGAAAGAAAGCCAGGGAGGGAGAGTGAGCGGGCAGGCCAGAAGCACTGGCTCAGAACAGAGGCTCCAGCTCCGGCACGCCTGTCCAGCCCCTAAACATCCCTTTGTCATCTCTATTTTACTTTGTTATTGTTGTTCAGTTTTTCAAGACAGGGTTTCCCTGTGTAGTTCTGTCTGTCCTAGAACTTGCTCTGTGGACCAGGCTGGCTTCAAACTCAGAGATCCGCCTGCCTCTGCCTCCCGCATGCTGGGATTAAAGGCGTGCGCCACCACCATGCCTGGCTCTCACTGTTTTGTTGTGCTGGGGACTAATCCCAGGGCCTGGAGTATGTAATGCTGCAACCCAGGAGCCGCACCCCAGCTCCCTTTCATCTCTGGCACTCAGTCCGGTCCAGCCACCCCTCACAGCCCCATCTGCGGATCCCTCCTTCCCTGGCACTGTCCCTCAGCAGACTTTTACTCTTCAGGATCCCTTACCCCAGCCCTTCGCCATCTACGGGCTTCCACCCACGGCCTCCAGCGTGTATCCTGCTCTATCTGGATCATGCCCCCCACCCCCACCACAGCCACAGCTCCTCACCTGTCGGAGACTCCTGAGGCCCCAGAGGCCTCCCCTGCTGGCTCTTCCTCCTCTTCTTTCTTCTCAGACTGGTGCCCCAGAACCTCCCTGATTTCTCTGGTGGGGACTGATGTCACCTCTACACCCTGGGCCTTGAGCTTCAGGGTGTCCTTGGAGGTGAGGGTCTGGGACCCCATGTCCCCCGTGCCCAGCCCTAAGGCATCTTGCAGCGGCAGGTTTGAGGGGGCTGCAGATAGGACCCCAGGTACCATGGCATGTAGCCGCGGCTCCCTCCTCCCACGACCTCCCTGGCGGCCCATCCTTGGGGAGACACCATCCTGCTCCTGTGAGGGGCTGGGCAGGCTCTTGGTCAGGGACTTGTTAGAACTGCCCTTCCTCCTCACTAGGCTTCGAAGAAAGCGCAACAGGGAGGAACAGCCCAAGATTCGTGACCGTGACCGAGGAGTCCGAGCCTGGGCCGCCATCCTGAGAGAGACCCTGACTCAGGGAGAAGCCATGGCAGCCAGCCCAGGACCAACTGCTAATAGAAACCTCCAGTTGGAAACTTCCAGGAGTTCTAGAAGGCAGCGGAGAGGTGGGGGTGGGGAGGAATAACTGGAGGCGGGGGAGGGGTGCGGCTGGAAGGAGAGTGGGGGACAGGGAGCCAGGCAGGGGCAGGCTCAGCGGAGACCGAGAAAAGCTGCACCCACAGGCTGTGGAGGCCTGGCTGAGGGTGAACAGGGAGGCTGGGAGGGTACAGACCCTGAGAACAGGACTCCACACACTCCTGTCTCTCTGGAGTTTATTCTGTGCTTGAGGTCAGTCCCTGAAGCCTGGCAGGGTCTAGGTGACAACAGCACAAATTCTACTGAGTTTTTTTTTTTTTTCTCCTTTCTTTCAGGGTGTCGTGTAGCACAGGCTGGCCTCTATTTCCTGATCCTCCTGCCTCAGCCTCCTGAGAGCTGCGATTGCTGGTCTGCATCACCACCCCCAGCTCCATCCTGGTTTCGCTGTGGTGTTTTGCTTTCCACTACAGGGAGAATATGGAAGAGGAGGGTCTGGAACCAGAGTCAGGAAAGGCAGTAAAGAGAGGACGTCCCCCCTGGGCTGGGACGGGGCAGGCACAGGATGCTGCAGACCAGCTGCTTTCAGGCCTGGCCCATAGGACCTTCAGCCAAGCAGCGGCTTCCCCGTGCATCCGCATCCGGCGGCCATCAAGCAACTTCCTCTAGAGGGAGCTGATCACTGCCGGGAGCCGCCGGCTCCTCTATGGTCACAAAGTCGCGAGGTTTCCTGGGCCAAGAGACAACCAGGGACGGCTTTCAGACACCATGAATTCACGGACTCCGGTTCCTCCAAGTCAGGCCTGAAACCTTGCACCTGGGATCAGCCACCGGCCCTCTGGGATCTTTGTCTTCAGACTGCTGAGCCATCCCACGTCTGGACCAGAGCCGGGCAGGTACGCTGGCAGCCAGCGCCAAACCCCATCCTCCTAATCCTGGCAGCTCTGGCCCAGGGTGGGGCAGAAAGCCCCGTCGGGAACCGGCTGCGGAGGGAAGACTTGAAGTTTCCCTGGGTGGTCCTTAAAGCCATGCTGGAGTCTAGTCCAAACAGGGCCACTTCCAGCTGAAGTGTCCCTTCTTGTCCAGGCTCTGGTGGCCCTGGATGCCAGGCAACTGGGACTTTTGTTATCTGGAAGGAGGGGAGGGTGAAGGTCAAGGACAGAGACAGAAATTTCACAGTTGATCCCTTTTGCTGTCCCAGGACCCCTAGACCAATGCTAGGTACAGCCTAGAGGTTGGTTGTGGGAAACATGCAACCTGGGCCCAGCAAGTGGATGTAGTGGGAAGTCAGGTCACTTGGATGGGGGCCCAGGCCAGCACAGACTGTTCTGAGACCCCCGACCTACCCTCAACAGTGAGCCTCCAGGGCGGTTTTCTGGGGGGTAGAGTCAGCATCCCCCGGCCCTGCCGGCCTGGGATTACCGAGTTTAAGAACCAGGGCAGCAGGAAGAGCCCCCTATTCCGGAAGGAGCCGCTGGGTGGAACATGCCAAGCCAAGGGCTGTCTTAATGAGGCCTAGCTCTCGGAGACGAGGAGTGGGTCTGCTTGCCCAGACTCCAGCCCTGATGGGAAAGTGAAGGGCAGCCAGCCAGCCACCCACCCACCCCTTTTCAGAGAGTAACTTTCAAAAACCGTCTGCAGCCTGAGAACAAAGGTGTGTGTGGTGTTCAGCCCCGGGCGGGCGGCAGAGCATAGAGCTGCTATGCTCGGCTCTAGGTGGGTCTGCACCCTCTTCACTGACATGAGGGTCACTTCCTGGAGTGATGGAGGCTGCCCAGGAAGGAGTGGGACTCTTGAAAGGGGTGCAAACTGAAAGCGAAAGGTCTTGCTTTGCCTCAGGAAATAACTGTCGACAGCGGCCAAGACTGATCGAAGAGGAAAATGGACTTGGGTGTGGCATGGTAGAGGACACCTATAATACCAGCACCCCAGTGTCTGGGGCAGGAGGGTCAAGGGGTACAAGACCTTCCTGGGGCTGTCTAGTAAGAACCTGTCTAAAATAGATATGTAAATAAACCAATAACCAAAAGAAAACATTCAGCACCCAAGTGTAGGGGTGTGGTGAGGTGTGTGGTGTGAGGCAGGCTGGAAGGCTGTGAGGTCCCACAGTGTAGGGGTGTGTTGAGGTGTGTGGTGTGAGGCAGGCTGGAAGGCTGTGAGGTCCCACAGTGTAGGGGTGTGGTGAGGTGTGTGGTGTGAGGCAGGCTGGAAGGCTGTGAAGTCCCAGCTCACTTTTAGGCAGGTTGGTAATAGGAAGGAGAGACGCCCTGGGAACAAACCATGAAGTAAGTGCTGAGATGTGGCTTAGTTGGTAAGATGCATGTCCAGCCCGTACGAAGCTCTGGGTTTGATCCCCAGCTCACTTGTAATCCCAGCACTCCAACAGTGGAGGCAGGAGGATCATCCTCTGCCCCATACTCAATTTGAGGCCAGGGCAGAACAAAAATCTGGGCCATCGAGACAGCTCAGCAGGTGAGGGGCTTGCTGCGAAGTGTGACAACCCAAAGTCTGTCCCTGGAACCCACATGATGGAAGGAGAGAGCCCACTCCTGAAAACCTGTCCTCTGACCTCCACACGTATTTCATGACACACAAACACGTACACATAAAACATATATAAATACATGTTTAAAAAAAAAAAGCTAGCGGTGGTGGTGCACGCCTGTAATCCAGCACTCAGGAAGCAGAGACAGGAGGATCTCTGTGAGTTCGAGGCCAGCCTGGTCTACAAAGCGAGTTCCAGGAAAGGCGCAAAGCTACACAGAGAAACCCTGTCTCGAAAAACCAAAAAAAAAAAAAAAAAAAAAAAAAAGAAAGAAAGAAAGAAAGAAAAAAGAAAGAGAGAAAAAGAAAAACAGAACAAAAAACAAAAACTCTGCAGGACAAATGTCTTTCTCTGACCTTGTGGCCCGGCTACTCATTTCGTTCTGCTCTGATTTTTCCAACCTGCAAAACAGGTGCGAGGGTGGATGCTAGCTGTACCTGTGTCGTGGGGTTTTTTTCTTTTATTTTTTGAGACTGGATCTCATGTAGCCTTGGCTGGCCTGGGACTTCATACGTAGACCAGACTGGCCTAGAACTCACTGTCTCCCAAGTGCTAGGATCAAAGCATGTCACACCACGACCAGCCAGTGATGGGAACCGTCAACAAAATTCTCCTAAGTGTCAGGAGTGTGTGGTAGACTCTTAAGAGTTTGCTGCCAAGCCCTATCGGAAAACAAGCATGTCCCACCGGCCACGGGGAGTGGACCCTGGAGGGAGGCTTTCACGGCAGGGAGGTGGAAGGCTGAGGAAGGGACGGGTAGCCTCGGAAACAGCAGAAAGGCCCCCTCACTCTCTCAAAGCAGCCGCCCCCCCCATCTTGGGGTGAGAGCCTTCATGCCACAGCGTTCTGGAGGCCTCGACCTCACCTGGCCTCTGCCTGGCTTCCTGGCTTCCTCACGATTCTCCTGTCTCCAGATGCCAGCTTGGGACCAGGGGGTTCCCACTGCTCCCGGGAGACACCACCAGGCCCCCAAGGTGGCGGAACTTTAGTCCCAGAGGACTGCAGTCTTCTTGGCAGTGGGGGACGTGGGGTTCCCTCACTCCTGTCAGGACTTCTCTGGGGTCTCCAGACAGCTGTCCCTGCTCTCAGCTCGCTCACTCGCTCTCTTTTCTTTTTTTTTCCCCTTGAGACAGGGTCTCACTGTGTAGTCCTGGCTATCCTGGAACTTGCTCTGTAGCCCAGGCTGGCCTCGAACTCAGAGATCTACCTGCCTCCCGAGTGCTGGGAGTAAAGGCGTGCGCCACCACACCCAGCCTCATCTCTGCTTTTTTCTCACCTGTCTCCGCAGGGTGACAGTGCTGTCCACCAAGACCTGAAAGATGGCATCTGGACAAGGACCCGGTCCTCCAAGGGAGGACTGTGATGACTCCCCCTCCCCTTCTGGTAAGGGTCCTCCTGCCCCTCACCATCCCATAAGCACAAGAGATAGAAAGGCATGGGGCTGGTGTGCAGGGGTGTGAGGCTTCTCTGGGCACAGGGGCAGGTGGAGGCAAGGGAGGGAGACAGAAGAGCCAGGCCTGCTGCTGTGGGAGAAAGGAGGAAGTGACCTGGCTTATCCCAGTCAGGTCCAGGAACGGGGGAGGGGGAGGAAGTGAGATGGCGGCCCTATCCACGTCTCTCAGGTGGATGGGCGGGGAGGTCAGGTTGGTCCCTGGACTTGGGGTTCATATCCCAGGTGTGTGTGAGCTGGGTGTGGTAGCTCATGTCTGCAATCCCAGCACTTGAGAGGCTGAGACAGGATTGGCACAAGTTTTAGGTCAGTCTGTCCTATAGAATGAATTTCAGGTCAGCCTGGGCTAGAGTGAGGTAGAGATACCCTGTCTCAGAAAGAAAACACCAACCCCAGATATGTGTGATGGTGCACGCCTTTAAGCCCAGCACTCAGGAGGCAAAGACAGGAGGATCTCTGTGAGTTTGAGGCCAGCCTGGTCTACATACCGAGTTCCAGGCTAGCCAAGGCAACATAGCAAGACCTTGTCTCAAAAAATGAAGACAGAAACCATTCTCCTTCGACTGGCCCAAGGCTCCTGATTTCAGTTTGTTTTTTTTTTCCTGTTTCCTACACTCTAAGGACTGGGGACCATGTGCACCCGAGAGCTCAGGAGCCCAGTTCTGCGGTGTTATTCTGCAATTTGGCTCTTGGGAAGAGCAGAACAGATAGAATGTGCATAGATTACAGGGACTTACTAGATTGGGGTACGTGGTATCTACACACTGGGGAGGCTGAGGACCTCGGAGCTGCTTGGTGCACAAGGTGGAGGCCTCAGCAGTGCCAGTCTAGTGCTGAAACCTGGGGGATTCCTGCACGGCCCCCGGTCTCGGTCCACAGTGGGGGATTCCTGCATGGCCCCCGGTCTTGGTCCACAGTGGGGGATTCCTGCATGGCCCCCGGTCTTGGTCTACAGTGGGGGATTCCTGCATGGCCCCCAGTCTCGGTCCACAGTGGGGGATTCCTGCACGGCCCCCGGTCTAAGTCCACAGTAAGGGATTCCTGCACGGCCCCCGGTCTCGGTCCACAGTGCGGGATTCCTGCACAGCCCCTGGTCTAAGTCCACAGTGGAAGGCTGAGGCAGCTGGGTTTTCATAACAGTATAAGCAGCAATATTAGGGTAGAAGTACTTACCCACAGGCAGTGGGGAGGGCGGGCAGTGGTACTGCCACTGAAAGGTGTGCCTCAGTTTCCCCATCTGTAGGCTAGAGCTCACTTGCAGGCCAGGACTATCATGAGGAATGAATGATCACACTGGCGGAACACCGTGGGGGAGTGCTGAATGTCGTGAAGGGGCTAGACGAAGCAGTGAAGGGGGGGGTGCCTGGGGACGGCCTTCTCTTACTGACTCCCAGCTCCGACCTCAGAGCAGCAGGTTGCCCAGGACACAGAGGAGGTCTTTCGAAGCTATGTTTTTCACCTCCACCATCGGGAACAAGAGACCCAGGGGGCGGCTGCCCCTGCCAACCCCGAGATGGACAACTTGCTTCTAGAACCCAACAAGTAAGCTCCAGCCCCCGGGGACAGGGGCCAGGGCTCCTGTCTCCGTCATCTTCTCCCTTCTCAGCCTGGCTTCTTGCCCCCATCTGCAATCCTGCTCCTTAGTGCAGCCCTCCTGTCCACAAGCACTGTCAAGGATCTTCAGAGGGGCTGGGTAACGTCCGACCCCACTCCACCCCAGGAGAATCCGTTCTCTGCCATGAGCCCAGTTCCCAGGGCTAACTTCCCACTCTCTGACTCTCATTCCTACAGCATCTTGGGTCAGGTGGGTCGGCAGCTTGCCATCATTGGAGATGACATTAACTGGAGATACGACACCGAGTTCCAGAATTTACTGGAGCAGCTCCAGCCCACAGCTGGGAACGCCTATGAACTCTTCACCAAGATTGCCTCCAGGTACCATCACTCCACCCTGCACATATGTGATGGGCTCATTGGCTGGGGACAGTGTCAGTGAACTCAGACACAATCCCCACCCTTCTCCCGGTCTCTGGGCCCATTCACTCCTTTGCACGCAAGCTCATATCTCTTAGGAGCTCAGGCATCATCTAGTGCCCTGGGGTGGGAATGTTCCCAAAGGGCCTTGCAGCCCAGCTGAGACACGCCACCAACTTCTGTCAGGTCAACTGCGATGCAATGGCATCTAAGAGGCCACCCAATGCTGAGGACGAAGAGTCTCTCGATACAAAAGGCTCACATCCCAGCTTGCCACTGACCACCACTGTGAAACCTCCTGGGAAATAGAGAAAGCACCTTAAATCGGTGTTCCCACTTTCAAACCACAGCCATGTTGGCTTGATTTTTGTTGTTTTTTTAATCTTTTTTTTTTTTTTTTTTTTTTTTCTGTGTAGCCCTGGCTGTCCTGGAACTCGCTCTGTAGCCCAGGCTGGCCTCAAACTCACAGAGATCTGCCTGCCTCTGCCTCCCGAGTGCTGGGATTACAGGCGTACACCACCACTGTCCAGCTTCATTTTCATCTTGTGTGTGTGGGTGTTTTCTCTGCATCTACATATGTGCGCTTGCATGCCTGATGCCAAACAGGCCAGAAGAAGGCCTCTGGAGCTAGAGTCACAGACGGCTGTGAGCCACCATGGAGGTGCTGGGAACTGAACCCCGATACTCAGGGAGAGCAGCCACTGCTCTTAACTGCTGAGCCATCTCTTAAGCCCCTTGTTTTTGAGATAGGGTCTCATGCAGCCCAGACTGGCCTTGAACTCTTGATCCTCCTGCATCAGCCTCCCGAGGGCTAGGATCACAGGCAGGCGCCACCAAGCCTGGCTGTGTTCACTGTCCTCTCCCTGAACCAGGGAGTCAGTGTCAGGGTAGATGTAAAGGTGGCAGCAGAGGCAGAAGCCAGTGACAGGTTTAAGATGGGTGCTCGGGGCTGGCATGTCCTGTCCCGGCCCTCAGCCAGGCTCCACGCTGTGCCCCTGTGGTTTGGGATCTCTCCTAATCTCTTCTGTCCTTTTCTCTCTGCTGTCCCCCGGGCTGCCAGGCCAGCAGCAACCTTCACAGGTAACGTCCCGCCACCTGTCTGCCCACCCTTCCCTCTACACTAGCAGCAGCCAGCTCATGGCCCTCTTGGCTTTTTCCTCTCATGCTGTGAACCCCAGGCTCTTCCTGATTGGCGGCCAGGCCAAGGCAGACTTTCTGACCTGGACTTAGCTGCTCAACCATTTAGCTTCCCAGTGGGGGATGGGGGTGGGGGGGCAGGGAGGAAGGAAAGGGACCCATCCGCAAGGCAGGCTCTCCATGATCTCTGGAACCCTTTGCCCACAGCCTATTTAAGAGTGGCATCAGCTGGGGCCGTGTGGTGGCTCTCCTGGGCTTTGGCTACCGCCTGGCCCTGTACGTCTACCAGCGTGGTTTGACCGGCTTCCTGGGCCAGGTGACCTGCTTTTTGGCTGATATCATACTGCACCATTATATTGCCAGATGGATTGCGCAGAGAGGCGGCTGGGTGAGTGCCTGAGGTCGGGACGTCCCCCTGCTGTGCGGGCTGTCCAGGCACTCTGTAACCCACCCCTTTTCTCCTGACAGGTGGCAGCCCTGAATTTGAATTTGCATAGAGACCCTATCCTGTGTGTGATGACGATTCTTGGTGTGGTTCTGTTGGGCCAATATGTGGTACACAGATTCTTCAGATCATGACTCCTGGGGAGCCCTTTGGGGCCCCAGCCTAAACCTCTCCCTACCCCCCTCCCCTGCAACAGTCCTCTCCTTCATCCAAGAGCACAGATGCTTTAGCAAACAGGCACCCCTGCTTTGAAGAACCACTGCCCGGGGTCATCAAGGAGGCACGGATACCCCAACATTGCATGGTGCTACTGGGCCCTGTCCTGTCTGAGCAGGGCTGACTGATGCCTTGAAGGGACAAGAGGCTGGGTACTACTTCCCAGGAAGTTTTTAATGGTTTTTTTTTTTTGCTTTTTATACTACCCTTTGAGACAAGCCCCCTTTTCTTCCACGGTGCCCAAAGTCAGAACATTGGGGACCTGGGGACCAGTGGTTCTAACCTGTGTTCCCAGGACTCCTGCTACTTTGGAAGGTCAGAAATTGAGAGGGGACTTGAGCCCATGGCCTGGCCCTCCCTGTACTGGCTCCCAGGAACAGGACTGGCCGTAAGGGTGCATGATCTACTCAGTCCCCCCATTTCTTACTCCCTCAGTTCCATCCCCCACTCTTCCCTTGCCCCTTCCATCCCCTACCCTGTTCCATTTTGCCCTTGTGGCTGGACTCTCAGGGATTCTGAGCCCAGAGTGAGGGTGGAGGTGAGAGTTCGGACCACAGCTGTCTGAACATGTTCATCAAGGCCCTCCAAACCTTGTCCCTTCCTGGCACCCTTCCCATTTTCACCCATGGACCCAAGGACCACTGCCCCCACCCTAGTGGGTAGGGGAAACCCTCACCACCCTGACCCCTCCCCTGAGCCCCCAGATGAGCCTGCCTGCTGGGAGGCCTCCTTTTCTGACTGCACAGCCTCGGACTCAGTCGTTATGATGGGAATGGGTGAGCCCTCCTTTGGAGGTGTCCACGCTGAAGAACTACACCAGCCGGGGCAGTTGTGGATCTGGGTGCAGTGTGGCCCCCGGGACCTGTGAATACTTGAACCACATCACCACCCATGCTCCTTGTCTGCCTAGGCCCTCCTTGGGTGGGATGGGGGTGTCTCCTCTATCTTGCACAACATAGGGGTAAGGGGAGAGAAAATTCTTGATTAAGCCAAATACAGGGAGGAGAGGCAGACGGGTCCCCACCTCACCCTCTGACTGTGTCTGGAAATAAACTGTGCAATCCCCCCAACACCCCACCTGGCGTTTTTACCTTCTGCTACCTCTCCTATGCTGGATTGTGGAAACTGGACAGACTGGTGTAATCTTGACTCCACACCACATAAGTCCTTATACTGAGATCCCAAAATCCTGGGTATGGAGCTGCAGATGGATAATCAGAACAACCCCCGCCAGCCCTTTGTGACGTCCCCACCAGCTCTTAGCCCTTTACTCTCACTTTTTTTTTTTCTGTGCATGTATGATGGGGCACATGTGCCACAGTGTGCGTGTGCGTGTCGTGTGCGTGTGTGTGTGTGTGTGTGATGTCGAGTGGAAATCAGTTCTCTCCTTGCAGCATTTGGGACCTGGAAACCACACTGAGGTTGTCAGGCCTTTACTCACTGAACCATCTCTGCCCCTCTTTATTTCTCTGCGTCCCAGGCAGTCAGGGACCCCTCGGGTGGGCAGGTGTACCACTCTGAGGACCCCACGGGCCATCTTTCTACAGGAGCCGCAGCCCACAACCACCCTAAAGGTCCTTTTACACGCTCAGCCCTGCCTGGGACATAATGTTCCAGCTCCCCCGTTCCTCGTGTACACACACACACACACACACACACACACACACACACACACACACACACACGGCTTTTTTGATGCTAGGAGCTTTGATGTTGCATGGGAGCCCCTACCGAGAGGCAGCCAGGGGGGGATAAAAATAACAAGCTGGGGGCGTTGAAATGTTCCGAAATTCACAAAGATTCCTTTCTGCCTTCAGTCCTGGGCACCCTGGTTTGTGTTTCTGACACCCTCCCCAGCCGGTCACATCACGTGTCAGTCCAAGAGGCCCGGCAAAGCTGCACTTCTCACTGGCCTGGGCTGGCTCTCTGCGCCCTCGCCCCCTCCCATCGCCTTCAGGGCGCCCACAGGTGCTGGAGGCTGGAAGAGTGTTTGCGGCCGCCACACCAAGCTCAAAGCTAACACTCAAGGCTCCGTGTGCCCGCGCGCACACTGAGAACTTCTTTTTGATACTGGAACAACATGTGATGGGTGGGCATTTGACTCCCACCTTCCAGAAAGGCAGGCAGGCGCCTTTTCGGTTCCATGGGTAGCAAGGAGCACTGAGCTAGAACTTGCCACAAGGTGACTGGCTCGAGATTTTACCTGGAGGCAGGAGGAGAGGGTCGCTGGCCTCGCGAGCACATGCCCGCCATGGATTTAGGTGAACACAATGTCGAGGTAACTCTGGTCCTCCCGGGTGAGGTTACAGCCCGAAGGTGAGGGTGCTGCCCGAGTCCAAGATGGCCGTCGCAGCCTCACTCAGGCGTGCGTGCACCTTTGTGGGTGGGGCCTGGGAGCTCAATTTTTTCCAGTTGGTTCTTGGATTTGGAAACCAAGTGCAAGGAGGCGGTCATTTCCATCTGCAAGGAAGGTGAGCACCAGGTTTGGGGCTTTGGCTTCTCTGGCCCCCTCCACACCTAACAAGACAAAGTGCCCCCAAACCTGACTCCCAGGTACTTCCCGGAGCTGCCCAAACCAGGGGGCGAGAAGTTAGGAGGGGTGGCATAAGGGATAGGCTGAGGCTGCCGCGATGCAGATGGACCCTGCAGGTGCTGCGGTTAAATCGAGAGCACGCACTCCTACGCCTCAACATTTGTGGGTCTCCTGAAACTGTACCTTCTTTGCACCAGATACATCTGGATTTCATGAGGCTACATAGCGAGTTGGCGGTCAGCCTGACCTACGTTGAGACCCCGTCATCTCAAAAAATAAAAAAAATTTAAAAAATTTAAAAAATGATGAGATGTTTATCCAAACAGTTCAATTAAAAAAAAAAAAAATCCTTCCCTTACCCCACATTACTCAGTATCTGCCATATCCACCTACCACAGCACATACTTCGGGTGTAAAGGATTCCAGCCCCAGGACTGGACAGGCAAATACTGACCCAAGTCCCTGGTTGGTGAGAGACCCTGTTTCAAAAAACAAACAAACAAAAAAGGTCGCAGTTGGAGAGATGGCCCAGCAGTTATGGGCAGTTACTGCTCCGGTGGAGGACCTGAGCTCAGTTCCCAGCGCCCACTTCAGGCTACATCTGCCTGCAGTTCTAACTCCGTTGGATCCGATGCCCTCTCTGCCCTCCATGGGCATCTGCACCCATAGGCACATACCTGACCACCAAACACACACCTACCCAAAATAAAATAAATAAAGGCGCCTGCTGGAGGGCATGTGACCTGAGACCTGGGACCCATAGGATCCTGGGAAATGGTCCTTGGCTCTCCAGAAGTGCGCCCCACACATATAATAAATAAGCATATAAATAAACTAAACATTGAAGGATGAAGTTCCTTGAGAATGCTTGATGTGCCTGAAACTTTTTCTCATTTGACTTGTAAATCTGTCCTATGAGGACTGTGTGCTTGGAAAATAAAATCAAGTATGTTAAATTTGTAAACATAGTTTAAATATTTACAGGAACTTAATTAGCTAAAGTTTGTAAATGGTCTGGGTGATGTTAAAGCAAATTAGTATGTCAGCCCACGGCTAACTTTGAACACCCATCAAAGGGTGAGTTATTACTTTTTTATTATAAAAATGTATGTATTATACAAAATGTACAAGAATTCTAAATAGAACATTAGCATATGCAAGTTAAAGTTAAGAATTTAGTAAAGTATGCCTTTAAATTTACAATTTTAACTAATATATATATATGGAGAGAGTTGGGTCTGATGTGGCACAGGATGACCTTGAATTCATTATCTTCCTGCCTCTTCCTCCAAGTACTGGGATTTGAGATCATAGACATCCCAGCCTCAGAAACAGATTTTTTTTTTGTTTTTTTGAGACAAGGTCTTGGATTAAAGGCATGTTTCACCACACTCTGCCCAGATTTTTTTTCAATGCTGGGGAATCCAATTCAGGGCCTCATAAATACAAGAAAAGGGTTCTACAATCTAGGCTGTACCCTCAGCTGTTGAATTGTTGTTGTTCATTTTTGAAAGTCTCACTGTGTAGCCTTGGCAGGACTTCTAGGCGGGCCTTGAACTAACAGAGATCTGTCAGCTCTGCCTCCTGAGTGCTGGAATTAAAGGCATGTGCCTTCACACCCACCTATGGCGTAATTATTTTTTAAATTTAAATTAAGTATAAATGTGCAGGGTGGGTGGGGTGCATGTGTGAGCGCCTAAGAAGTGCGGAGGAGGGATCAGATCCCCTGGAACTGGCTGTAAATAGCCCACACAGGTGCTGGGAACCTAACTGGGTCCTCTACAAGAGTAGCAAGTGCTCTAACCCCTGAGCCTGAGTCCAGCCCTGAGAAACAGTCCTTTAAAATCTCTTACCTAGCCGGGCAATGGTGATGCACGCCTTTAAACCCAGCACTCAAGAGGCAGAGCCAGGTGGATCTCTGTGAGTTCGAGGCCAGCCTGGTCTACAGAGTGAGTTCCAGGACAGCCAGGGCTACACAGAGAAACCCTGTCTCGGGGGGAAAAAAAAAAGTTGCTATACTTATTTTTTTTTAACATTTATTCACTTATGGGGAAGACACACATGCTACCTAGACATGTGGAGGTCAAAGGACAAGCCTCAAAGGGTTCTTTTCTTCTTTTTTTTTTCTGTTTGTTTTTTGAGACAGGGTCTCTATGTAGCCCTGTCTATGAAGACCAGGCTGGCCTTGAACCCACAGAAATCTACCTGCCTCTGCCTCCCAGTGCTGGGGTTAAAAGTATGTGGCCTTGTTAGTGAGATTTTCTTGATTTGTTACTGCTGAGGGGCTTTCTCTTCCTATGTGTTCCCCATTTTTCCTTCTATCCTGCCTCAGTTTTGTCCTTGGCCAATGGAATTCATGGAAGTGTTAACAGTGGCGATTTCCCATTAGCATGATGCCTAAACCTTCCCATTGGTATGGTTATTATAAACGATGGGGCTTCATGTTTCTCACTGTGACTCAGAACTAACTGTACAGCCAAGGCTGGTGTGGGACTGGGGTCCTACCTTAGCCTCTCACCCGGTACCAGGGCTGACTTGGGGAGTATTGCAGGAGACTCCCAAAGCTAGGATTAAAGGATTGTGACACGCCAAGCCCAGCCTACTTATTAGTTTTGATTAAGACATGGTCTCACACTGTAACCGAAGCTATTCCAGAAACTCATGGCAATCCCTCTGCCTCAGCTTTCCAAATGCTAGGGTGACAGATGTGAGCCACCACATCTTCCTACAGCTTTTCTGAAGTGCGTGTGCCCACGTCAGTTATCATCAGTGATGCCGTACGGTGACTGGGGAACTTACCCTGTAGCCTGATGCTCTAAACCTGTTGAACAACAGTCCTTGTCCCAGTCACGGTGCCAAAGCACCATGGCCAAGGCACCTTACGAAAGCAAGCGTTTCCTCTGGGAGCTCATGGTTCCAGAGGGTTAGAGTCCATGGTCATCATGGTGACAAGCATGGCAGCTGACAGCTCACATCTGATCCGTAAACAGGAGGCAGAAAGGGAGCTAACTGGGAATGGCGTGGGCTGCTGAAACCTCAAAGCCCACCCCCATTGACACACCTCCTCCAACAAGGCCACGCCTCCTAATCCTCCCAAACAGTTCCACCCACTGAGGACCAAGCACTCAAATCTATGAGCCCTTGGGGGTGGGGGGTCATCCTCATTCAAGCCTCCACAGTCCTCCATCTCCCCCCTCACCAGACCTCCCTCCACCCGCCCCTGGCTATTTTATATCCCTCCCAGGACAGCCACACAGTACCCGCCTTTACAAGAGTAGGGGTGTATGAGTGGCAAGTCCGGCACAGCAGGGTCTCAGCGGAGTCTCGGAACTCTCCGTAAGGAGCCAGTTAGGGTAGGTCTGTGCGATTGAATGCCTGGCCCACAGGGAGGGGCACTATTAGGAGGTGTGGCCTTGTGGGAGGAAGTGTGTCACTGTGGGGCGGGCTTTGAGATCTCAGATGCTCAAAGTAGGCCTTGTGTGGCGGCATTCACTTCTGCTGCCTGCGGGTCAAGATGTAGAACTCTCGGCTCCCTCTCCAGCATCACGTCTGCCTTCATGCTGCCATGCTTCCCTCCATGACGATAATGGACTAAACCTCTGAACTGTAAGCCAGCCCCAGTTACATGTTTAACTTTATAAGAGTTGCTGTGGGCATGGTGTCTCTTCACAGCAATAGAAACCCTAACTGAGATAACGTGTCGATCCCGGTCTGTAATCTCAGCTCTGGAGGGTGAGGTGAGAGGATCGGGAGTTCAAGGCCAGCCGGAGCAACAAAGTGAAATATCTCAACTCAAAAAAAAAAAACAAAAGTTCAGTGAGAGTGACACAGTTTGGCCCCGGAAAGGGCGAAGGCTGGTGCACCTGGGATCTCCAACCTGCCGAGCTTACAGAGCCCACGGGAGCTGGACAGGTGCTTGAGAGCACTTGCTCTTGCAGAGGACCTGGCTGTGGTTCCCACACGGTATTTCACAACTGCCTGTAACTCCAGCTCCAGGGGAGCTGACACACTCTTCTGGCCTGCCCAGGCACTGGCACACACATGCAGAGACCCACAGACAGAAATAAATAAATCCTTAACCTTAAAAGATAGAAAGCTGGGCAGTGGTGGCGCATGCCTTTAATCCCAGCACTCAGGCAGATGCAGGTGGATCTCTGAGTTTGAGGCCAGCCTGGTCTACATATACATAGTGAGTCCTAGGCCAGCCTAGTCTACATATACATACACATAGTGAGTCCTAGGCCAGCCTGGTCTACATATATATATACATAGTGAGTCCTAGGCCAGCCTAGTCTACATATACATAATGAGTCCTAGGCCAGCCAAGCCAAGGCCACACAGTAAGACTGTCTTAAAAAAAGAAAGAAGAACATGTTCCCAGAAGCAGTAAGACATTTCCACGCTAGCTCATTTACTGGCCTGTAGATCTGCCATTTAGGAGGCTGAGGCAGGATTGTGAATCCCACCTATCCTGGACTACAGAGCACAATGCTGCCTTAAAAACAACACACTGGGCATAGAGGTAGTGCCTGAATGTAGTCCCGGAGGCAGGTCACAAACCCCTTCTCTGCCTCTCTCTCAGAAATCAGGCCGTGACCTCCAACAACCTCCACTGGGACCGAGCTGATAAACGTGACCTCACAGCTCCCCCAGAACCCAGTCATCTCCCTCCCACTGGCAGCTGTGAACGAGCCCAGCCTCCCTGACAGCTAGACCAAGGACAACCTCGAATTATAACTTGACTTTTGTCTACTGCTCTCTTGCCTCGTGACTCCCGGCACGTGGGCCAGGCCGGGCTAAATCACGGCTAAAATCACACGGTCTGACTAGTGCCTACTCACACTCTGAACCTTAAGGGTCAGAAACCGCTTTCATCCTTCAGAACTGAAAGCTCTCTGTCCCTTCAAGACTCCATTGTGAGTGTGGAGAGACGGCTCCACAGTTAAGAGCGATGGATTGCTGCCCATGCAGAGGACCTGACCATTCCCTGCATCCACATCAAGGGGCTCACCACTACCTGTAACTCCAGTTCCAGAGACTCCAACTCCCTCTTCTGACCTCTGAGGGCATCTGCACTCACATGAGCACATTATTTTTAAAAATAAATACCGTGCTGTCTATAATGCAGTGCCTAACTCTCCTCACACGGCCCACAGCTGCCCAAGGCCATGACGCTCTTTCCAGATAATGCTCACCTGAAGGGTAATTTCATGTCAGCACCTCTCTACTAACCTGGTTTTCTGCACGAAGTCACAACACCCAACACTTGGGGGGTGGAGGTGGGCAGACACACAATTCAAAGCCATCCTTGGCTACACCGGCGTTTGAGGCTACCCTGGAGTACAGGAGACCCCCCCTCAAACAGAGCACAGAGCACACATAGGAACCCATGTCCAGACCTTAGGCCCCTCTCGCCTCCCGCACGTGGATGAGAGGCGCGCTCCTCCCTTTCTGCTTGGCCTCCTTGTCTTGAGCTGACATCTTCCCCCACCACACGCTGTACTATATGTTCCTGACGTCTCCAGAGCCACACAGGGTGTAGGGGCGGGGCTTGAGGATGACAGGCAGGCGGGCTCTGTCCTCCATCCCCACTTCCTGGTGTGACCTGCTGCCTCACGGTGTCCTCCCACCACCCCGAGGGCCTGGAAAGGGCTGTGCCTCTTGAACCCTGAGCCAGAATGAACCCTTTCCAGGTTGCTTCTGTTGAGTGTCTAGCAATAGTGCTGAGGAAAACACCGTCCTGTGTCTACACCGCCCTGCGTCTACACCGCCACGCTGCGCTGTCTCGAAAGGGGAAACATCTTCCTTTTGAATATTTTCTTTTGGCAATATCTACTCCTTCACTTTTATCTTATTCATTTTTTTGGTGGGGGGGTAGTTAGACATAGGGTTTCTCTGTGCAGCCCTGGCTGTCCTGGAACTCACTCTGTAGACCAGGCTGGCCTCAAACTCACAGAGATCCATCTACCTCTGCCTCCTGCACCACCATGCCTGGCTAACTTTTTTTTTTTTCTCTTCCTTTTTTTTAATACAAACGTCTCACTCTATAGCCCAAGCTGTCCTGGAACTCATTATGTAGCCCCGGCCAGACTTGAACTCTTCATTCTTCTGTACCAGTCACCCGAGTGCTGGGATCACAGGCGTGTGCCACCACACCCAGTGATAACACTTTTTTTAGTGGCTACGTAGTCTTATATTATACTTAGGCACTATAATGAATTTTATTCTTAACTGATTCTCTATTGTTGGACATTTATGTAACTTCCAAGCTGTTAAAATTAACCAGCATGCCAATTTATGGGAAGTCTATCTGGCAAGTAAGACCATTCTGCAAGTTGTCTCGAGTTGCTTCCCCCTGAGAAAGCACACAGGAACCCCAACTGTATTATAGAACTCAAAGGCTCCTGATTGGTCTCAATGCCAGGACTCAGCAACTGAGTGACGGCCCGTAATGCATGTCGGGACAAGGTCTGGTAAGACACTCCATTTCGACTTCCATCCAAGATGGTCCGACAAGGTAGGAGAGGCCCAGAGGCGAATGGGCTCCGCAGCTGACTCACCTCTCTGGGACCCTGAGTGCTGGTCTCCAGCATCAGGCGTGACACTTGAACATTTCACACCGTCTTTCATGACTATAACCTGCCTAGCAATCTTTCCTGTTTCTCTGTATCGCCTCAGTGCTCGCTTGGGAAACTGACTAGTGTCATGTACGCTTGGTGAGCGCACAGCTAAGGAGACACACGGCCAGCCCCCTCTTTTTTGGGGGGGGCATTTGCAGAAATATTTTTTTTTTTCAAGACAGAACTCACTCAGCTCTACCTGAGTGCTGGAAACACAGACATGCGCCACTATGCCTAGTCTTACAGGGGCTGAGAATCAGATCCAGACTGTGTGATGCAGGCAGCCTCCTCTACATCACCATTTCTAAGTACAGGACTTCCTTTAGCTCCCAGTGGCCCACAGCTCAATAATGCAGTGAACTCCTGGTCCTCCCGGTTCCGGTCCTCACCTGCTGGATTGCGGGACTGCATCACCAGCTCTGGATTGAAGGACTTCACCACCACCTCTGATGATGATCACCTGCTGGATTGCTGGACCGCGCCATCAGCTCTGACTCTGTCATTCCTAATTGAGTTGACTTTGTTATAGGCTGACAGGATGTGTCCTGTGTACCATGAAGTCAAGCTCTCCTGTGATCTCAGCATTCAGAAGACTGAGGCGGGGAGATCTCTAAGGAGAGGGAATCTCTGTGAGGCCAGCCTGGTCTACACAGCAAGTTCCAGGTCAGACAGGGTTACAAGTGAGTGCCTGTCTAAAAAAATAAAAAAACAAAACAAAACCAAATAGGACTACGAGATGACTGATGGGGAAAGGTGCCCACCAAGCCTGACAAGCTGAGTTTGATCCCCACAATCCATATTAGAAGGAGAGAACAGACCCCCATAAGTGGTCCTCTGATCTCCATGGCACTTGAGTGTGCACACACATCAGTCAGTAATCTAAATAAATAAATAAATAAGAACTGTGGAAAACCAACCCAGACTGGGGGATCTGAGTGACCGAGGGGAAGAAGATGGGGTGGGGAGGTGAGGGGGGTGGGGGAGGCATCAAACATTCGCAGGCTAGACAGAAAGGCAGGCAGGGTGGGGGAGGGCTGGGCAGGGCTGGGCAGGACTGGGCAGGGCTGGGCAGGGCTGAATAAGGCTTCAGTGAAGGAGCTTTGGACACCACTAGGGGCCTGGCCTTGATTAGAGGAACAGGAAAAATCCCTGTGTGTGGTGACTGGTTTGGAACGAAGCCTCCTGCACCCCAGGGCCAAGCACGGGAAGGAATGCCTGAAGAGTGCTTGCCTAGGAAGTGACTGAGAGGCTCCTGAAGTTGCCCAGGTGACCTAGACTGGGCTGAAGCTAAGCAGACCACCTGACCACTGTGGGGCGGAAGTTTCCTGAGTCCTGCGGTTCAGTCGTAGGAGGAAGAAGCTATCGCGGCAGAAAAGTCACCTCAAGACTCATCTGAGAGATCTACTTCAGAGCTCGCTCAAGTGTGGGCAGTACCAGGCAGGGCTAGGCTGGCCAGAGGTCAGACATTCCCCCACAGTGAAGGCTCATGGGTAATGCTAGCCTTTTAAGTAAATTTTTGTAAAGACTATAGTTCTTCCCACTCCATCACCTTTCTCCTCAGTCCATTTTAGTGATTTCCAGCTCTGCTATGAACTACAGAGCAAAGCAGAAAAATAGCAGCCAGATCAGCTGTGTAGAGCTGGAGACATGGCTCAGAGGGTAAGAACACACACTGCTCTAGCAAAGTGTCCAGTTTCTGGCACCCACACTAGCCGGCTCACAATTGCCTGTAACTCCAGCTCCGGGGAACACAACACCCTCCTCTGGCCTCTGCCCCACCCCCCAAATGCACAAATGAAAATAATGAAAACAGCTGGGTATGGTGGCGCACGCCTTTAATCCTACTCAGAAGGCAGAGGCAGGCAGATCTGAGTTTGAGGCCAGCCTGGGCTACACAGTGAGTTCCAGGATAGCCAGGGCTGTATAGAGACCCTACTTCAAATTAGGCGCAAACCCCTCACAGGTGGTTTTTGGGTTTTAGTTTTCCAGATGTCGTCAGGTAGACAACCAAGAGTAGCCACCACAGTCCTTTCCTCTAGAATCTCGGTTCCTGGCTGGAGAGATGGCTCAGCATTAAGACACACCACTCTTTTTTCCTCTTCCTTCCCCACCCTCCTCCTCCTACTCTGAAGACAGGTCTGGTTTAAGACTGACTTTCAGCTAGACAGAAATCAGTAATTCTGAAATAGTGCCCATTCTGGAGACAAGCCCTTCCGAGCCTGTGAGGACTTCCATTCTTCACATCAAAACAGCTGATGCGCCCCGCTGCTCTGATGGATTCTCTCGGTAGTAATGACAGACTTTAGTGGTTTTTAGTAGATTTTCTGTGTGAGTAGGTACATCTTTGGATAATAATGAGTCTTTCATCTTCTCTCCAAAGGCCTCTAATTTCCTTTTTCTCCCCTTATAGCACTGGCCGAGATCTCTAGTATCATGTTAACTAATAGCAGCAATAAAGGCTCCCTTACTGCGTCTGAATTTTCATCCATTTGTGTGCGTGAGTCTGTGTGTGTGTCTGTGTGTGTGTTCACATTTACACATTCGTGTGCGCACACACACACATATCTCACGGCATGCATATGCTGGACAAAGGGCACTTGTAGGAATCAGTCCTCACCTCCCATCATGTGGGTTCTTCGGACCAAACTCAGGTCATGTCAAGAGTGGTGGTACACCCCTCCGATCTCGGCACTCGGTGTGCAGGGCCAGTGAGTTGAGGCTAGGCTGCTCTACATATTCCAGGCCGGCCAGAGCTACGCAGTGAGACCCCGTCTTAAGCAAACAAAAGATGTAGGTTGTCAGGCTTGACAGCAGCCGCCTTTACCTGATGAACTATCTCACCAGCCACTGACGCCTACTTATTCATTCATTCATTTATTTATTTATTTATTTATTTATTTATTTATTGACAGAGTTTCTTTGTGTAGCCTTGGCTGTCCTGGGATCTTGCTCTGCAGACCAGACTAGCCTCAAACTCACAGAGATCCGCCTGCCTCTGCCTCCCAAGTGCTGGGTTTAAAGGCATGGGCCACCACCGCCCAGAGCCCCCTGATCTTTTAAAAAAAGATTAGGGGTGTTTTGCCTGAACCACATGCATGTCTTCCGAGGCCTGAAGAGGCCTCAGTTCCCTGGAACTGGAGTTATGGGCAGCTGTGAGCTACCATGCAAGCACTGAGAATCAAACCTGAGTCCTCTGGAAGAGCAGCCAGTGCTCCTAACCTCTCAGCTATCTCTCCTCCCTAGCCCCGCACCTCTGCTTTATCTATCTATCTACCTATCTATCTATCTATCTATCCATCTATCTACCTATCTATCATCTATCTATCTATCTATCTATCTATCTATCCATCTATCCATCTATCTATCTATCTATCATCATCTATCTATCCATCTATCTATCCATCCATCTATCTCTATATCTATCTCTATCTATATATCTATATATCTAGATCTAGATATATATGGTATGGGGACTTCAAGACCTTGCAAACGCCACACACACACATGCTCTGCACTGAGTTCCACCCAGCCCCTTTCTCCCAATGGTTTTCTTTTCGCACTGTTCGTTTATTTTTTGAGACCCCGTCTTTCACTGTAGCTCTGGGTGGCCTGGAACTCACTATGTAGGTCAAGCCACTCTCAAATTCTTGGCAGTCCCTCTGCCTCAGCCTCCCAGGTGCTGAGATTACAGGCGTTAAGTCACCATGTCAAGCTGCTAAATTTTTCTAGAGGAATAATCTTTGGAAGTGTTTCTAAAAATACAGTGGGATGTCTTCTATTCAATCTGCCGGGCCAGATTATCTCCAGGGTTAAGATGTGTTAACTCTCATAAAAGCAGGGCGCTTTAAACCTTATGCATATGTTGAGGTCTGAGGGACGATTTGCAGTGTGGGACATAAGGTACTGTTGGAAATAAACAAAGTTTAAAAGCGTGATGTCTCTGAGAAACTTAATATAAGTGTGTGTGACTCATTAGGACATCTTAAATAACTGAGCTCTGTACGGATGAAAAATATGTCTAGGTTTACCTAAAATTAGGTGGGGGGATGTTACATAAACAGGAATATTTAATAATGTAAAACCAATACGCTTTGGCTGTCGGCTGTCCCGTCAAGCAGGAAGCATGCCAAGGGAACAGAATTGCATCTGAATTTTCCTTTACCAGGACACTTGTGGATCTGACTTAGGAACATTTCACCAGGGTTACAACCCAGGCACTGGGAGGCCGGCTCAGTCTGCATGGCTCTTTTCAGTAGTCCATGTGCGGGGCATAGGTTGTTCTCTTGTGTTGAAGTCTAGCGTGGGCAGCTCCAGGCAGCTCCCTGGCTCCAGGCTCCTGTTTCCCCATCTCCAGCATGCGACTTCCTCAAGGTTAACATCCTGCTCTGAAGGTGGCGACTGGCTCCCGTCTCACAGCCACATTCAAGGCAGGAAAAAAAATGGAGCCAAGTCAGCGTCCCTTAAAGCAGATGTTTGTGGGGCTGGAGGAGTGGCTCAGGACCCACATGACGGCTTACAACTGTTTGTAATTCCAGTTTTAGGGAATCGAGTGTCCTCCTCTGTTCCCCAGTATGTTCTACACTGAGACACGTCCCAACCTCTCCAACCCCCTAGCCACCAAGCCCCCCCCCTTTTTGTTGTTGTTGTTTTGTTTTTTGAGACAGGGTTTCTCTGTGTAATTTTGGTGCCTGTCCTGGATCTCACTCTGTAGACCAGGCTGGCCTTGAACTCACAGAGATCCGCCTGGGATTAAAGGTTTGCGCCACCACCGCCCGGCCTAAGCCCTTTTTTTTTTACTTTTTATTTTGAGGCAAAGTCTTGTTAAGTTGACCAAACTGGGTGTGAACCCCTTCTGTACCTCAGACTAGCCTTGAATTTCCCAGCCTCCTGCCTGAGCCTCCCAAGTAGCTGGGGTTTTAGGCTTGTACCACCCGGCCCAGCTTCTCCCTGTTCTTCACTTTTATTAGGGTGCAGGTCAGATCATGTTGTGTTTCTCTTCACCAGAGCAGAACAGGAGAGGTTTCAGCTCTGAAGCAGGCCATTCTGAACACACTGGGGTTCAAAGCCAGCCCCGGGTGAGCTCCCAATGACTGTGCTCTGTCCTCAGAGACCAGAGGCAACCTGAGACTGTGGGGGCAGCATGGGAACCGCTGGGAACTCACACCTTCCTGCCTCTTAGAACAGCTATACCGCAGAGGTTCCCATGAACCTTTGCTGCGGCTCAGAGGATAGCTTCCGTTCAAGTCTTGAAGACGTAAGATGTGTGAGAAAACGCTGTGGGGGGTCTACTGTATTCTGCACATCTGACCTCACGTCGGCGCACACTCGAGTGAGTGTGGGAGCTTTGCCATGTAGTGCTGTCTGCCCACAGCATAGACGTTCCCTGGTACGAGAAAACATCGCTCGGCAGCTAGCCCTAGACTCTGAGTGTGCAGGCAGCATACACCGCAGGAAGAGCTTGGGGTGCAGCAGGTGTAGGGGGTTCTTCTTGAGGTGGGGAGGCCGTTTCCTCATATCAAACAGCACCGGCAGAGAAGGTGCGGGGAGGCCACTTTTATTGATAACTAAGCTGTTCCTTCAGGAAGAACTTGTGGGATATAAAGAAAACAGGAATGGAGGAGAAAGGCTGGAGAGATGGCTCCATGATTATGAGCACCTCAGTCTTCCAGAGGACCCAGGTTTGATTCCCAGCACCCCATGATGGCTAACACCTTTCTGTAACTCCAGTTCCAGTTGTGATGATGCCCTCTACTGGCCTCTGTGGGTACTGCATCCACGTGGCACATAGAAATGTGTAGACAAAACACCCATCACGTAAAATAAAAATAAATCTTCAAAAGGATGTCAGGAACAGGGGTGAGGCTGCAGTCAGCAGGAGTTCAAGGTCATCATCAGCTAGTTCAAAGCCAGCCTGGGCTACAGGAGACCTCGTCTCAAGAAAAAAAAGTGAAGTGAGTCACACACCAGACACAAGCTGGTCCTTGCAGAATGCTCTGTAAGCTGTGTAAGGGCAGCGTGGTTTGTGTCGGAACAACCTTCTGCCTGCTGTGAACCGCACAGGGAGAGATGCCCCCTAGGTACTGAGTGTACAGCACCCTTCTCCCTGAGGATAGGTGTCTCCACGTGGTAAGTGTGGGCAGTCAGGGGTCCATCTCACATCCTGACTCACCACAGCTTCACAAGTGTGGAGAATCTCACAGCCCATCACGGTCCAAGAGAAAGCTGGGAGGCACCATGGAGACTCCACTGTGGCAACCGGAAGGGAGAAGGGGAGATGGAGAGGAACTAAGAGAGCCTGCCCGCCCTAACACAGCAGAGGTCATGCATGCCGTGGACGAAGAACTGCACCTCCCCTTCCTCAGAATTCTGGCGGACGAGGAGAGCCTGTCACTGATTCACTCCAAGCAGAGGTGGCAAGGTGCCTACTCCAGGGCCGCAGAGAGCACATTGGGCTGTGTGGGCCGTCCGCTCCTGCGCAGCTGCGCAGCTCGGCTGCTGGGGCCCGAGAGCAGCTACAATGTGGACACAAAAGACTGTGGCTGCGTTCCCAGAATGCTTTTTCGACAAAAGCTGGTGACCTGGCAGCTTTGCTCACGGTGGTACTCTGCCAACCTCTGTACCCGAGGTCCAAGGGAGGGGTCCTGCTAGATTGGGTTCCTGCAGAGACATCCCAGAGGAGCAGCATCAGGCTAACCCAGTCCCACCACAGGGGCCCAGTAGGAGCTGTATGGAGGCCCCGGGGCCTGGGTTCTGCCATCAGGTAGCTGCAGGACTGGCACCCAGTCAGGGCCACTGGGTCCTGTGTGCCTTGATAAGCACAGTTCTCTTTGAAACGGGAGATCATGTAGCTCAGGCTAGCCTGGAACTTTCTATGTGGCTAAGAATGACCTATCTTCTGATCTTCTTGCCTTTACCTGCCAACTTCTAAATTCTGATGTTACAGATATGTACTACCACATCAGTTTCAGGTAGTCTGTAGCCTTAGACTCCCAAGGACCGGGATCATGCTCATTGGGAAGCACATTTCAAGTTTGATGGATGTGAAAATTTTATTTTTTTAAAGATTTACTTATTATGTATACATTGTTCTGCCTGCATGTATGCCTGCATGCCAGAAGAGGGCACCAGATCTCATTACAGATGGTTGTGAACCACCATGTGGTTGCTGGGAACTGAACTCAGGACCTCTGGAAGAGCAGTCAGTGCTCTTAACCTCTGAGCCATCTCTCATGGCTAAAAAATAATTTATTTTTTTCTTTCCTTTTCTTTTCTTTTTTTCTTTCTTTCTTTTCTTTTTTTTTTTTTTTTTTTTTTTTTTTTTTTTTTTTGGAGACAGAGTTTCTTTGTGTACCCTAGGCTGTCCTGGAACTCAAGACCAGGCTGGCCTCCAACACAGAGATCCATCTACCTCTACTTCCTGGGTGCTGGGATTAAAGGCCTGTGCCACAATACCCAGGTCACTCTTTTCTAACAACTGTTGAGCCCCTGCTGTGGGGTCTTCCGGCCTGAGGAGAGTTTCCAGAGAGCTGGCCTACAGCTGGTGGGTCAGAATCTCCAGACTGGAGATGTGGGTGATCTTAACAGGGGTTCCAGGAAGACCCAGTTAGGACCTCTAATGCTTAGAAGTCAAAACACAATAGAAATATCGAGCACGAAGATTATGAAAAGGTCCTGTGAGACAGGAAAACAGGGAGGGAGTGTCCCACGGAGTACGATGATGGCTGTCCTTTTCTACCTCAGAGAATGTTCTGGAAATGGGTCCCAATTTGTCTAGGTGCTGTTTCCATTTCTTAGAGCCAAGTGATTTAAAACAACACATACATATTCTCAGAGTTTGAGAGGCTAGGAGTTTAACATCAAGGTGCCAGGTCTCACTCTCTCCCAGCCCCTGTGTGTGTGTGTGTGTGTGTGTGTGTGTGTGTGTGTGTGTGTGTGTTTGTATCGATAAATACTTTCCTTTTGAGGCAGGGTCTCTCACTGGCCTGGAACTTACTAAGTACACTAGGTGTTAGCTCGCTAGTGAGCCCCAGGAACAACTCATTTGTCTCCATCTCCCAAGTGCTGGGATTATAAGTGTGCATTACCCTATCTGGCTCCTCACCAACTTTTGAGATAAGGTCTCACTATGTAGCCCTGGCTGTCCTGGGACTCACCATGTAGAGCAGACAGATCCTTCCGCCTCCGCGTGGGCCACCACAGGTGGCAGTACCAGCACTCGGGCCCTGTGTTTCATGGCAAGCACTGTACTGACTGAGTCATCTCCACAACCTCCCAGCCTTGGCTGCTTCCAGATCTTCCTGGGTTTGTGGCTTTAAATCTGTTCTTAGCTTCGGTCTTCACACGGCCTCTGCGTTAGTCTCCTCTCTCTTCTGTGTGTCCCTTATGACACCCATCACTAGACGCTGGCCTTAGGTAACCAGGGATGATCTCATCTTGAGTCCTAATCATGGCTGCAAACACCCCTTTTATAGATCTGGTCACCTTACAGGTTCCAGGACCAGGGAGTGGACACAGCTTTGGTGGAACGACATCATTTAACCCACCCAGGTCGGATGAGTGGAGGAAGCGGGTACAGCGGCCTCTGGAGAGAGTGACTGGTAGGGTGGGCAGTCAGCAAGCAGGCCTAGCCATAGGGGCAAGGATGCCTGGGGGATGGAGGCCCCGATTCTGCTGTTGTATAGCCATTTCCTCCCAGCTGAAGCATCATTCACTCCTGCATGGAGGAAGGAGGCTCCTAAGACTTCAAAATAGAGCTGGAGAGACGGCTTAGCAGTTAAGTGCACACGCTGTTCTTTTAAAGGACGGGAACTTGGTTCCCAGTACACATTCCAGGCAGCTCACTACCTGTAACTCCTCTCCTGGGGGATCCGACACCCTCTTTTGGCCTTCACAGGTGCTGCATTTAAGTGCACAGACATACATCTATATAATTAAAAGTAGCATAAACGTCAAAAGAAGAGGCCCTTCCAGGAGGAGTAAGCAGCAAGCGCTTCAGACGCAGCTTTTGTGAGTCTTCACCATGCTGGGGTGTTCTTTTCCGTGCCGCAGCAGCTCAACACTCAGCAAGCCCACTGGCTCCGCAGCTCAGCCTTGGGTAGTGTTGCTCCTTGGTGTAGTGTTGGTCCTCTGTCTGGGGCAAGTAGATTGTGTTCGTGTCTCCAGGAAGAGCCATGCAACAGCTATCCACTCAGGTGAGCTCCTGCCACACCTGCTCCTGTGGGGAGACGAGGGACAGACCTGCATCACAAGACTCCAGTTACACACTTGGGTCGCTGTCTTTCTGGAACCCACCGTCTCAACGGGCAGTCTCTTCAGCGTCTCTCTTTGTAGCCCTGGCTGTCCTGGAACTCGCTCTGTAGACCAAACCGACTTCTAAATCAGAGATCAGCCTGCCTCTGTCTCCTGGGTGCTGGGATTAAAGGCGTGTGCCACCATGTCCAGCTGACTCCAGGCTTTTAATGGCCAAAGGGGTTGACCAGCCAGAGGGTGGGATGGCACTGCCAACATCAACAGACAGGGGGCGCAAGAGAGCAGCCTGGTGTGGCCAGAGCTGCCCTTTGCCCCCACCCCCAACACACCCAGGCCGAGGAGGCTGCCTGCTGGTGGTAACCCCTTTCCTTTTGTCTTCTCCTGAAGGGGCACTGTAGACTCATGGAGATGGGGTGCCTTCTGGGGGAGCACTGGGTGGGGACACTGTCTTCCCTACAGCCACCCTTACTTTTCCCACAAGATTCTTGTCCTCGGGTAGCTGAACCCAGCTGACCTCAGAGCGGACGAAGAGGCAAATCTTGTCGAATGGAGAGAGCCGGAGTTAGACTCAGTGTCACAGCGACCGCCCAGCACCGCGATGCAGTCCACTCAGCAATTTCACATTGAGAGTTGAGACACAAATATGTGCTGTGTTTGGGGGAATGGTGGGTTGGGGAAACCTCGGAATAATAAAAGGCCTTAGGAAGGGGCTTTGGTCAGAGCTGGCCAGGTGTCCATATGCAATTTCCATGTGAGGCCAAGGTTGAGGGTGCTGGGGAAGGGGGGGCAGCTTAGGGGCAAGTGTCTGAGGGGCAGGCAGTCTTTCATCCTGGGGTTACACATGGCTTTTTGTTTTGTTTTCTGAGGTAGGGTGGCTAGCCTGGAACAGGCCATGTAGACCAGGCTAGCCTTGACCTTGTAGCAATCCTTCTGCTCCGGAGTGCTGGGATGACACCCAGCTGTTATCCTAACCAGTGGCCGATGGCATGGCACCTTCATGTGAACGAATGAATGAGGATGAAATGAACCATTTCTGCCGCAGCAGCTACACCAGCATCATCTATGTGGTCCACCTACTCCTTCCCTGGGCCTGGCTGACCTTGAGATCGGAGAGCGCAGGTTGAAAAGGAAGGAGAGGAAGGGAGCATCCCCATTGTCACCAAGAGCAGGAGAGAAGCTCGTAGCATGGGGGCAGAGGAAACGGAAGTGGAGTTGGATTTAGAAAGCCTGCATCCTAGCCAAAGGCCTGGAGGGGAGTGGTCCTCCACAGTCAAGTGTGGGCAGGACAGCCTTTCAAATTGCCTGCAATAAGGCAGCAAGCCTGGAGGGGGAGGTTTATGAGCCTTGAAACCCTGTGAGAGGTGAGAGAGAACACCATAAAATCCAGAATTGCTAGAAAGCCACAGACTCCTCCTCTGAAGTGCCAAAAATAGAAAGTGGGAAGTCAAATTAGTAGCACTGGGAGTGACAGGGAAAACGGGGCCATGTGTGCGGCTCTGCAGAGGTAGACAAGAACATCCACTTGGAACGCCTCATGAGCCAGGTGCTGAACTAAGGAACAGCACATGATTTCACTTCATCCCCGGCACAACCTGAGGAGGTGGGTCCCGCCGTCCTGTCTTCACAGTTAGGAAATTCTCTAAGTCACTGGTCCAAGACTGTCGGGGGAACAGGGGCAGGTGGAGGGGGGGAGTGGGGAGGGAATACACAAACGCTGGCCGGCCGGGCAGGACGGCTCAGCGGGCAAAACCACTTGCCACCAAGCCTGACAACTTGAGTTTGATCCTTAGGACCCACATGGTGGAAGGAGAGAACTGACTGCTGAAAGCTTACCTCCACACACACACGCACACGCACACACGCACACACGCACACGCACATACGCCATGTATAAAAACGTTTTAGAGAGAGGGACTGAAGAGATGGCTCGGCGGTTAAGAACCCTCACTGTTCTCAAACTCAGAGAGATCCGCCTTCCGCTGCTGCCTGAGTGCTGAGATTAAAGGTGTGCGCCACCATGCCAAGAATGATAGTTATTTTTATTTTGTTATTCTCCCTAAGATTTTTAAAATTATTATTATTATTATTATTATTATTATTATTATTATTATTATTTTGTCTTTATTTGAAGGCCAGAGGACAACTTTATGGAGTTAGCTCTGTTTTCACCTTTCTGTGGGTTCCTGAGATCTAACCCAGTTTTTCAGGCTTATTCAGTATGTCCTTTCTTTACCCCCTGACCATCTTGCCAGCCAGAGCCCAGGGCTTTGGGCACGTGACGCAAACACTCCACCATATCTCCTGCTCGTACCTAGCAACTTCTGCTGTGGTCTCTGGGGATTCAAGCCCAGAGCTCAGCACACACCTTGCACCTGCTCTGCTACTGACAGACTCGGGTCTCCCCATCCTGTCTTCTTTATAAAGAAGCGATGCGCACAGTTGTTTATGGCATGGCACTCCCCAGGTGAGAAACGCTGCCCTCTCTTTCCCACGTTCCACTGTGGAGGCCAAGTGTGGGGCCTCACAGGGGCCTTTCCAGGGCATGACGGGTCCACAGTCATCTGGGTTCATAGCAAGAGCTCTTTCTAATGCGCACGGGTGGTTTTTGCCTTCGCGTACATCTGTGCACCATGTCATACAGTGCCTTCAGAAGCCAGAAGAGGGCGTGGGATCCCCTGGAACCAGAGTTACAGATGGTTGTGAGCACCAATGTGGGAATCCAACCCTGGTCCTCTGGAAGAGCAGCCACCTATAGACAGTTAGGCCAACTCTCCAGCCTTCTTTATGTTAAATTTTATTTATTATGCATACAGTGTTCTGCCTGAATGTATCCCTGCAAGCTGGAAGAAGGCATCAGATTTCATTACAGATGGTTGTGAACCACCATGTGGTTGTCCAGCCCTCTCTTTAAAAGACTTATTTTATCTTTAATTGTGTGTGTGTGTGTGTGTGTGTGTGTGTGTGTGTGTGTTAGTGCAAATGCCCACTGAGGCAGGAGGCACCTTGTTTTTTTGTTTGTTTTGTTTTCCGTTTTTCGAGACAGAGTTTCTCTGTGTAGCTTTTGGAGCCTGACCTGGGACTCACTTGGTAGCCCAGGCTGGCCTCGAACTCACAGAGATCTGCCTGCCTATGCCTCCCGAGTGCTGGGACTAAAGGCATGCGCCACCACCGCCTGGGCCGAGTACGAGGCATCTATCCCCTGGAGCCGGGGCTGCAGAGGCTGTGAGCAGCCTGATGTGGGTGCCTGAACTCGGTCCTCTGGCATCTCTTCAGCCTCAACAGTGAGGACTCGAGAGGACCTCGAACTGAGCAGTGGTGGCACACACCTTCAACCCTAGCCCTCGGGAAGCAGAAGCAGGAGGATCTCTGTGAGTTTGAGGCCAGCCTGGTCTACAGAATGAGTTCCAGGATAGCCAGGGCTACACAGAGAAACCGTGAGGAGGCATCAGAGATAAAGCTGCACCGAACTGTAAGCAAACCATCAAGAGGCAGCTAGCAAAGGGAGCTGCTGTGTGCTCAAGAAACAGCTCACACCAGGGCCATCCCTGCACCCCTCAAGCTGAGGCAGGAGAACCCCCTGAACCTCAGCAGTTTGAGGCCAGCTTGGGGGATGGGAACAGTGCCCATGGAGAGGGCTCTGTAAGGCACAGGATGAGCTACAGCCTAAGTTATAGCCTTGTAAGCTATAGAATAGCTCCACTTCTCTGCTAAGCTCAGAGACCCTGCCCCAGACTGCAGGGAAGGAATTTCCATGCTCTGGTTCCATCCCCAGCACGGCATAAACCAGGTGTAGTGGGGCACACCTGTAATCTCAGCACTAAGGAGTTGTAGGCAGGAGGATCAAAAGTTCGCGGTCATCTTAGCCACAGAGAGATTCCTAGGTCAATCTGGCTGTCTCAAAAACAGAAAGCACACCAAAGGCCGAAGGACAGGGAACTGTTTTACTCAATCGGCCATTTTGAAAGGACGAAGATCAAACAACTCAGCCTTTTTCTGGGTTTGGAAGTTCAGATTTTAACCGAGCGGAACCAGGCCGGACAGAAGTCCTGCTTCTGCAAGGTGACTCCAGAGAGGTGCTCATCTGAGGAGACGATCCAATGCCCATGAGGGGAAGGGCAGCCTCAGTTTCCACAAGGTTCATTTCTCCAGTGAGAGGGTGGTCTTGGCACAGGGTGGCGTGTCTGAGACTCTGATCTTCCTGGAATCAAAGGTGACTGTGGGTTTAGAACTTGCAGCTTCCGGGGTCTAGAACAGGATGATGTAAAAACTGACACTAAAATACCTTCCTTGGTGATGCAGTTGGCCCGTGACTGATGAGCACACCTGTGTTGAGCAGGGATCTGACCCGCAGCCAAAGGTAGCTTACCTTCAGCTACCTTGAGGCACACGTGAAGAGTCATTCCGTGGCCTGTCACATGGCTTCATTTACAGACTTCCAATAAAAGCCATATGCCGTGGGTCTGGAGAGATGGTTCAGTGGTTAGAGCGCTCCCTGCTCTTGCAGAGGTTTCCAGTTTGGCTCTCAGCATTTACATGGTGGCTCACAACCATCTGTAACTCCAGGTCCAGGGGGTCCGATGCCCTCTTCTGGCCTCCATGAGCAGTCAGCACACACACAGTGCACATACAGACATGCAGGAAAACCACGCATATGCCAAAAATAAAATGAAGTAATCTAAACACCGAAAGGAGGCCCATGAGCTCCTCACGTGCCCTGAGGCTGCTAACCCACACGCCCCTCACGCTGCACATAGGAGGGCTAAATCAGCCAGAACACAGAGCAAAACTCCCTATTATTCCCCATCTTAGCTCAGGCCCCCATTCCAGGCTACCAAGTTATTTTTGGACTCTGATTCTGTCATCCAGCACTTTAACTGTCCCAGTTTTCTGACATCTGAAACTTTGATTATATGTCACCCATGTCCATGTCACCACTCAGAACACTGAGCACAAAGGATGGAGACCACAGCCCTGGCCCGTGTTCCCAGATTCTTCTACGTGGAAAGTGATGAATTCATGACACCATTCCTCCAAGACTCTCACTGAGGAGCAGTTCTCTAAATCTGGCCACTGGGCTAAGAGCTGAGAGGAGAGAGAGGGAAGAAATAGGTTCTGAACCCTGAGGGCATCCCCAACTTCTCAGAGGAAACAGATGTGGTAACATCCACGGTATGATACAGCTCACACTCTGCTTTGAGGACCCATCCCTCCTGGATTCTCTCCCTACCCCCAAGCTAGAGCACAGTAGAAGAACACTGACTCCCAAACAGTGTCCTCTGACCTCCACACATGCATTCTATTCCCATGGCACGAGCATGACTGGTTTCTGTTTTGTTTTGTTTTTTGGTTTTTCGAGACAAGGTTTCTCTGTGTAGCCCTGGCTATCCTGGAACTCACTCTGTAGACCAGGCTGGCCTTGAACTCAGAGATCCTCTTGCCTCTGCCTCCTGAGTGCTGGGATTAAAGGCGTGCGCCACCACTGCCTGGCACATGACTGTTCTTACACATATCATACACACACACACACACACACACACACACACACACACACACAACTTTTAAAAGAAAATAGAGGGCTAGAGAGTTTACTCAGCAGGTAAGAGGATATGCAGCTCTTGCAGAGGACGGGAGTGTAGTTCACAACTGCCTGCAACTCGAGCTCCAGAGAATCCAACTCTCTTCTGACTTCTGTGTGCACTTAACGTAAGTGCACACACACAGGAACACACACACACACACAGGAACACACAAACACACACACATACACAGAGGAACATGTACACATACATACATTCATAAAAATGAAGTAAATCTTTAAAAAGAAATTAATACAAAATATTCAGCGGGGTGTGATGGCACATACTTTAATCCCAGCACTTGAAAAGCCAAAGCAAACGGATCTTGTGAATGGGAGGCCAACCTGGTCTACAAAGTGAGTTCTAAGCCAGTCAGGGTTATACATGAGACCCTGTCTCAAACAACAATATCAAAAATTTTAAAAGAAAGAAAAATACTGAGAGACAAAAGGAAGGAAGGAAGGAAGGAAGGAAGGAAGGAAGGAAGGAAGGAAGGAGTACTGGGGAGATGGATCAGTGGTTACAGCTCTTACCACACAAGTGGAAGAACCAGAGTTTGGACCCCTAGGTGTTGCACGAATTCTAATTGGTCTTATAATAAAAAAAAGCCGGAGTCAGATATTGGGGTAAATGCTGAAAGATCAGAGAAGCAGAGGAACAGGCCACTAGAGAAACTTCTCACCACTACCCAATCCTCAGACTGAATGAAAGGCGAGATTCTAGCTCCACGAATCCTCTGACTGCAAGCCTCTGAGTCCTCAGCCGAAAAGATTCTAGTTTCCTCATGCCTTACATGCCTTTCTCCACCCAACCATTTCACAGTGTGTGCTTCCCAAATACTGGGATTAAAGGTGTGAGATCTCAAGTGCTGGGATTAAAAGCATGTGAATCCCAAATACTGGGATTAAGGGTGTGTGCCATCACTGCCTGGCTCTGTTTCTCTCCTAGACTGATCAATCTCATGTAGTCCAGGGTGGCTTTGAATTCACAGAGATCCAAACAGATCTCTGCCTCCCAGTGCTAGGATTAAGGGTGTGTGCCACTATTGCCTGGCCTCTAAGTCTTATCTAGTGGCTGGCTCTGTCCTCTGATCCTCAGGCAAGCTTTATTTGTTATACACTATATCACCACACCCAGGAACCCACATAAAGGCCTGGAGGGCATGGTAGACTGGCTATAATTCCAGCCCCTGAAGGCAGAGAAGGGGATCCCCAAAGCAAGATGGGGGGGCTAGCTGTGTGGGCAAGCTCTGGGTTGACTGAGAGACCTGCCTCAGTGAGAGGTATGGCAGAAGTTGAGGGTGACCTGACATCAGTCTTGGGGCTCCACATGCATGTGCCCATGGACACACAAGTTCACCACACCTGTGTAACATGCACACACACACCACACACACACAAGTGAAAGTATAAAATGAAGGAAGCAAATAAAGGAGAATTATGTAAACTTATTTTAAATATATGTCTGTAAATGGTTAAGTGTGTGAGGGCAGATGCAGAAGAGGGTGTCGGCCCCCTAGGTCTGAAGGTGTCGGCTATGAGCTCCTGGCTTGGTTGCCAGAATCACACTCTGCTCTTCTACAAGAGCAGCACGTGCTCTTAATCCCTGTGCTCTCTCTCCGGGTCCTGTATTTGTTTGTTTGTGTTTTCTGTTTATTTGACACAGAGGCTCATTATGTAATCAAACTAACCTCAGCTCGGGCTCCTGCTGCCACAGCCTGCATGCTGGTGTCACAGGCTGGTGCCATCACACATCCTACCTTGTCCTAGAAGAAAAAGGAATGGTAGAGCAGGAAGAAAGGATGGAAGGACGAAAGGAAGGAAGGATGGACCCAGCTTATATGACATGACTAATTTAGAAAAAATAATATTTATTTTTTGAGACAGGGTCTCATACGACCTGGGCAAGCCTCAAACTTGCTGAACTTGGTATGTGGCCGAGATTGACATGAGCTTCTAATGCTCTGTGTCCACCTTCTGCGTGTTGGGGTTACAAGGGAACGCCACCACACAAGATTATGTGGTGCTAGGATGGAAGTCAGGACTTCCTACAGGCTGATCAAGCCCTCTACCAACTGGCTCAGAAACCAAATTTTCTCCAATTTTAGAGATTTATTTTGGGAGCCAGAGAGAGGCTAAAAGGCTAAAAGCACTTACTGCTCTTCCAGGATCAGTCCCCAGCACACACGGCGGCTCACAACCATCTGTAACTCTATTTCCAGGGGATCCAAAACTCTCTTCTGACCTCTGAGTGTACGACATACACATGTGTACACACACATGCATGCAGGGAAACACTCGATACATGTAAAGTCAATCTAAAAAAAATTAAAAGCATAACAAAACAAAAAACAGGCAGAGGCAGGAGGATCTCTGGGAGTTCCAGTTCATCTCGGTCTACATGGCAAGACCCAGGCTAGCCAGGGTTACACCGTAAGCCCTTGTCTCAAAACAAAACAATAACAAGGGGTCGCAGAGATGGCTCAATGGGTAAGAGCTTACTGTTCTTTTTAAGGATCCGAGTTTGGAGCCTCGTGGTGGTAATGTCCACCTTTGATCCCAGCACTCTGGAGGCAGAGGCAGGCAGATCTCTGTGAGTTCAAGGCCAGCCTGGTTTACAGATTGAGTTCCAGAGCAGCCAGGGCTACAGAGAAACCCTGTTCCAGGGGAAAAAAAAAAGAATCCAAGTTTGTTCCCAGTACCCATGCCATGAGGCTCACAACCCCCTGAAACGTCACCTTCAAGAGATCTAATGCCCTTTCTTGACCCCATGGACATGCACATCAGCACATACATGCACACAGACACATGCTGTGGGATGTTCTGTATGGCAAATGTGTTGCTAATTAGTCAATAAATAAAACACTGATTGGCCATTGGCTAGGCAGGAAGTGTAGGTGGGACAAGGAGGAGAATAAAGCTGGGAAGTGGAAGGCTGAGTCAGAGAGACACTGCCAGCCACCATGATGAGAAACAGCATGTGAAGATGCCGGTAAGCCACGAGCCACGTGGCAAGGTATAGATTTATGGAAATGGATTAATTTAAGCTGTAAGAACAGTTAGCAAGAAGCCTGCCACGGCCATACAGTTTGTAACCAATATAAGTCTCTGTGTTTACTTGGTTGGGTCTGAGTGGCTGTGGGACTGGCAGGTGAGAGAGATTTGCCCTGACTGTGGGCAAGGCAGGAAAACTCAAGCTACAGACACATATACGCATTGTTAGGAATAAAAATTTAAAATTAACTCCCACAACAACAAAACCTGTGTAGGACTCCTGAATGCCTCAGGCCTCCCGGTCCCTCTGCTGAGGAATGTGACCCTAGAAGAGCTGCATAGGGAGGTGGCCCAGAATCCACACAGGCAGCAGCCCGCCTGGGCCCACACAGCAGGGCTGAGCCTGGGTTTGCAAGCTCCCTATTACCAGCTTAGAGCCGCAGGGGTGTGCTGAGTGCCCGCCTGGTGCCCAGCTCAGAGGCACTTCACCGGGCTGCAGAGGCCCTGGGGGCTTCTCAAAAGTAAGCTGCCTGGTAACTGCTTTCTGCGGCATATAAACAAAATCCCAAATTGGAAAAGTGGGAGAAAATAGAGTATGAAAATACTCTACTTAAAATGGCAATCCTTTTGTAGTTTTATGCATTCTTTTTCCCATTCCATCAATTATTTAATACATCTTTATGATACATGGAAGTAATTGGCCTGATTTAAAATTAAAACTGGGAAAAATACATATTTGGGCCAAATAGTGGTGTGTTTTCTCCACTAGTGGTCCTTTAGGGAAGGGATGAACTCGATACCCACTTGGACCTGGGTCTGAGTGGAGTCCCCCAGTCAGCTAAGTTAACGGCTTCCTGGGTCTGAGTGGGGTCCCCCAGTCAGCTAAGTTAACGGCTTCCTGGGTCTGAGTGGGGTCCCCCAGTCAGCTAAGTTAACAGCTTCCTGGGTCTGAGTGGAGTCCCCCAGTCAGCTAAGCCAATGGCGTCCCTGCAGCTGCGGCCCTGCTCTTAAGCACATCACTTCACTCGCATCTACGAAGACACTGAGGAAAATGGAGAGGAGAGAGGATTTTTTAAATTATTTATTTCTATGGATATTTTGCCTGCATGTATGCCTGTGCACTGTGTGTGTATCTGGTGCCAGAGCAGGCCAGAAGAGGATTTTAAACCCCCTGGAACTGAGTTACAGCCATGAGCTGCCATGTGGGTGATGGGAATTGAACCTGGGTCCTCTGGAGGAAAAGCCAGTGCTCTTAACTGCTGAGCCATCTCTCCAGCCCCCTTTAAGATTTATTTTTATTCATGTGTATGTGTGTGAGAGTGTATACCATGTGTTTGCAGGTGTTCACAATGGCCAGAAGAGGGCATCAGATCCCCTGGAGCTGGAGTTGGGGGTGGTTGTGAGCTGCCTGACATGTGAGCTGGGAACTGAACTCAGATCCTTTGCAAGAGCAGCAAACAGGCTTAACTGCAAAGCCATCTCCCCAGTCTATTTTTAATGATTTATTTTTGATTATGTGGATGTGTGTGTGTGTGTGTGGCCAGAAGAGGGCACCGAATTCTCTAGCGCTGAAGTTACAGGTGGTTTGAACCACACATCATGAGTGCCAGGAACTGAACTCAGGTCCTCGGCAAGTGTTCTTAACCACTGAACCATCTCTGCAGCTCTTGAGAATTTTGTTTGTTTGTAGTTTTGTTGTTGTTGTTGTTTGTTTTTCAAGACATGGTTTCTCTGTGTAGCTTTGCGCCTTTTCTGGAACTCACTCTATAGCCCAGGATGGCCTTGAACTCACAGAGATCCACCTGGCTCTGCCTCCTGAGTGCTGGGATTAAGGAGTGTGCCACCACTGCCTGGCTTGTAATTTTGTTTTGTTTTAAAGATTTATTTATTTATTATGTATACAGCATGTACTCCTGCAGGCCAGAAGAGGGCACCAGATCTCATTACAGGTGGTTGTGAGCCACCATGTGGTTGCTGGGAATTGAACTCAGGACCTCTTGAAGAGCAGTCAGTGCTCTTAACCTCTGAGCCATCTCTCCAGCCCTGTAGTTTTGTTTTTTAAGACAAGGTCTCTCTGTGTAGACCAGGCTGGCCTCGAACTCACATTTATCCACCACACCCAGCCTTTTGAGAGTCCTTCACTTGTCTAGCCTTGAATCTCGCTGATCCCTGACAGGGTTTGAGAGCTTACGCCCGAAGCTCCTGGGGGAGTCTTGTGTTTCTTCTGTAATTTGGGCCTTGCTTGTCTTACTGCCAATTCTTTCCACATCTCATTTCTCTACAGACCTGACACACACTTTCATAGAAACAATGCAGCAGAACCTCACAACAGCCCAGGAAGGTTGATCCCAAGGCCGTCACCTGAGCTCACAATCTGAAGTGGGAAAGCACATAAGGGCAATGGGCCTTTAATCCCAGCACTCAGGAGGCGGAGGCAGGTGGATCGATTTGAATAGGAGGCCAGCCTGGGCTACAGAGTGAGTTCCAGGCTAGCCAGGGCTACATAGTGAGACCTTATCTTGGGGGCAGGGGGAGAAAGTACACAAGAAAGTACACAAGGAATATGAGTTGGGGTATGCTTATAACAACACACAGCAAGATGAAACCCATGACAATTCAGAGTCACAAGCTGCAACAAAGGCTGGACACGGTGACCACCCCTGTGGTCCCAGCACTCAGGGCACCGGGCACGGTGACCACCCCTGTGGTCCCAGCACTCAGTTCAAGGCCATCCCACTAGATAACAAGCATGAGTCAGGCCTGGGCCACCTGCCTCCCACTAAAGAAGAGGTGTGGTGGGTAAAAGAAGCTGTTCCAAAACTGTCTGAAGTGTAAGCAGGGAGAGCAGAGAGAGGATGAGGAGGAAGAGGGGAAACGCTGTCCACGAGATTCAATGACTATTTCTGGCACCAACTTAACCAGGTACTATTCTTGACTCTTGGAACAAATGAGAGCAGAGAAGAGGCTGTGGCTGAAGATCTTCCAGAACTGATCTGGGACAAGAATTCTCAATGTCAGGAAATAAATCCCAAGATAGTCCAAATCCTCTTCGGACACACCAGATACACTTAATTAAGGTGAGGGGCGGCTTCTAAACATCAGGAAGAAAACGCGGGTTTCCCACAAGCAGTGATGTCCAGACAGATGGCAGACTTCTCAGTAACGACAGAGATCAGAAGACAAGTCCTCATGGCTGCTGCGGTGCTGGGGGTGGTACCCAGAGCTCGGAAGATGCTAGGATGCACTCCACCACTGAACTATACCCCTAGCCCTTCTCAGCTCTTACAGGGAGGTATCTGGAAACTCGGACCACTCCAAACTAAGGAGACATTTGAGATCGAGTGTAACGTGAACAAATCCCCAGCCAAACCCTAGTTAGACAATTGTAGAAACATGGATCTAGAATGTGGTACTGAAATAAGGAATTATTTTTAGTACTATAATATTGTAGTGAAATAAATGTTCTTTGAAAAATTCTATTATTTAAGCCCATCCAGCTGCTCAGCATCTTCGTCCTGCTGGCTTTTCACTCTCTGTGTTCCATCTCTCTGCTTTCTGTTTAAACTCAGCCTCTGCTACCAGCTTCAACTTACACAGCCCTTGGCTTTCCAGTGTTCCGCTGCTATGGAGGCCATGGCAGCACCTGCTGCCCTTCTAGCTGATTCCCTGACAGTGAACAGTCTTCACAGTGACTTTCTGTGGTTGGCAAGAGGCCTTTGCTCAGGTGCTGTTCTGTTCCTCTTCCCAGCTGAGTGTAGGTAGCTGGGCCCTGTGGTCCACATCACTGTCTAACTGCCTTTGATTGCTTAGCATCTGTCCGGAGAATGAGCATGACTGAAATCAGAGTGCGGAAGGCAGTTAGGTCCTTGTCTAGAGAAGCTGTGATCATTTCTACCTTCCACCTTCGTCTGTTCCTGTCCAGTACTGCTCCTGTCCTGAGAATGCTGAGAGCCTACAGGAGAGCCAGTAGGCCAGCGCAGGCAGAGCTGAAAGCATTTCTCCTCCATTTCTTCTAAACGTAATTTACCAGTAGGGTGGAACACTGGATGACCTGATCCTTTGACTTTGCAATTCTTTCCATTCATAGGTGTCAATCCGGAGCACAGAGAGTGTCAAGGAGAAACACTGAATTCACCGTTGTCTTCAATTCCCCATGTGGACACTGCACCCTTGAATTTGTCATTTCTCTTAACCAGGGTGAGGTTCCTGCCAGGGCACTGCTGTGTGCAAACTCTTTCTGTATGACAGGCAGGGATTTCTTGGCATCTTCAGCACTGATGGATGGGACAGCACAGGCAGCCATGGCCCCTCCCCCATTACTCTGCTGCTCCAAGGCCAGTCGTTAATAAGGCAAAGGCTCATGGAGACCGTGATGGTCCTGCAGCTGCCTCGGACCTCTTCTCAGCACAGTGAGACACTGTACACAGTGCACTGCCCGGTGCCCTGGAAGGTTCCAGTAAAGTCAAGAAAATGTACAGAGAAACCAACCTTGTACATGATGTTTTTCATGGAGGCTTAAGGATGCTGGCAAGGATGCAGGGAGGCAGACTTCCCACCTCCCTACATGGGACTGCAAACCTTGGGAACTCTTTGTTCCCTCACAGTGACGCATCTCATTTTTAAATTGGAGCTAATAGGATTTTGTGCCCAGGATTATTATATTGTTGATAATTTTCTGAAATACACGGTAACAACTAGTAAGCAAGAGAAACAGCGGGTTGCACCACATGGATTCTGGTAGCAACGTGTGCTGGGCGCACCTTCTCCAGCGGGCCTGGGAAGGCTTTGTTCTTTAGCTTCCCTGTGGTTAAATAGAGCTGTTGGTGTGGAGCGGCTTGCCTTGATCAGTGACTTCTGCTCGGCACCAGAAGACAAGACAGACATGTTTTTATAATAGAAGCATACTTTCTTTGTACACTGTGTTCATTCTTGAATAAAGTGAGCTCACTGTTGGCTTGTAGATGTTAAAAAGAAAGTATTGATTTCGATTCAATAAATGTTTTCTTTCTAAAAATTCTATTATTCTGTTTTGTACATGGGTGTTTTGTCTGTATGCATGTCTGTGCACTATCTGCATTCCCAGTGCCATCGGAGGCCAGAAGAGGGAGTCAGAATCTCTGGGACTGGAGTTACAAACGGTGGGAGCTGGGAACTGAACCTGGGTCCTCTGGAAGAGCAGGCAGTGCTCTTAACTGCTGAGCCATCTCTCCAGCCCCTAAGTAAATGTTCTTAAATTCAAAGATGAATACTTTAAAGTATTAGAGGGAGGCTGGCGAGCTGGATCAAAGGTTAAGAATATTTGCCCCTCTTCCAGACTACCTGAGTTCAGTTCCCAGTTACTGCATCTGGAGGCTCCCAACCCTATAGAAACCCAGGTTCTGGGGATCTGACTTTCTCTTCTGGCCTCCAAGAGTACCCATGCAGAGACACACACATACACACAACTTAAAAAAAAAAAAAAATGGGGCAAGCTGGCTGTGTGTGATGGCGTATTTGAGAGGCCGAGGCAAGATAATGAGTTGAGTCCAAGAGCAAGGCCACTCTGGGGTGTGGCTCAGCAGTAGAGAGGTTATTTGGCATGTGTAAGGCACTAGATCCAGCCTCTAGTACTGCCACAGGAGCACAAGGCTGGACAGGGGAACATATAAAGATCCTTCATCAAAGCAGACAGAGGTGGGCTGGGGGGCATGGCTCAGCTGGTCGATGGCTTGCCTAGCATGCATCCCAGCTCTGCATAAACCAGTGTGATAGTGCAGTCCCAGCACTTGGGACACAGGTGGGAGGATCATGAGTTCAAGGTCATCCTTTGCTACACAGCAAGTCTGCAGTCAGCCTAAGTTACACGAAACTCTTGTCTTAAAAAAAAAAAAAGTAAAGCTGGGCTGCGTGGCGCACGCCTTTAGTCCCAGCACTCCGAAGGCAGAGCCGGGCAGATCTCTGTGAGTTCGAGGCCAGCCTGGTCTACAGAGTAAGATCTAGGACAGGCACCAAAGCTACACAGAGAAACCCTGTCTCGAAAACCAAAAAAAAAAAAAAAAAAAAAAAAAAAAAAAAGTATGAGTCAGTTAAAGTGGATCAGTGGGTAGAAGAGTTTGCTTTGCAAGGCTGGCAATTTGACTTTGATCCCTGGAACTTGTGTAAGAAGACAGATGTGGTGGCACACATCTGTAATCCCAGCATTCCTATGGTAAAATGGAAGGTCTTGGGTGAACGGCTCAGAAGCTCTCAGGCCAGTTAGCCTGGGGTACCAGTGTGGCAAAAACGAGAGATGTCACCTCAACAAGGTGACAGGAGAGAACCAACTCCCCAAAGCTGTCTCCTGACGTCCACACGTGCTGTGACACGCAGGTGTCTGTAGTCACACATACATCACACACACTCACATACAATAATCACGAAAGAGAAAGAGACAAGGAAAACAACCAGTGGGTCTGAGGACCTGAGTTCAATCCCCAGGGCCCACATGGCAAAGGAAGTACAGAGCCCTGCAAGCAGGCCTCTGACTACCACAGATGTGCTGTGGCACCCACACCCCAACACACACAGCACTAGATATATAAAAATGTAATTTAAAAAATTCAGATGAGGCTTACATACATTTTATTTTACGCCACCACCGCCCGGCAGCACACGCCTTTAATCCCAGCACTCGGGAGGCAGAGGCAGGCGGATCTCTGAGTTCAAGGCCAGCCTGTTCTACAGAGTGAGTTCCAGGACAGCCAAGGCTACAGAGAAACCCTGTCTCAAAAAAAACAAAGGCTGTGAGATTGCTCCGTGGGTGAAGACGCTTGCTACACAAGTCTGAAAACCTGAGTCTGATCCCAGAACACACATAACGATGGCTGGGAGAACCAATCCACCAAGTTGTTCTCTCACATCCACAGTACACTGGGGCACATCCACATCCACACAAGTCATGTACACTCACAGAAACAAAACATGTAAGGATGGAGAAGCAATTGAAGAAGACACCTGACATGGATCTCTGGCTTCTACACATACGTGGACACACATGCATACTCGGGCACGCACGCGCGCGCACACATGCATTACCCAGAGCCAGTGTCCATGGCGCCCAAAGCCTGGGTGTTTCCTGCTCTTCAGAACACAGTCCCCACGGCACTGTTGCAGGTCCGTCCCTCACAGAGCGCCGGCAGTACGGGTGCAAGGTTCCTCTTCACACACATTCCACATATTCTCACACTAGACAGAAAACTAAAAAAGAAGGCACTACTGTTGGGCTGAGGATGCAGCTCAGTCATAGAGCACTCGTCTAGCCTGTGAGGCCCTGTATTCAACCCCAGTACTGAGAAAAAGGTCTCACTACATAGCCCAGGCTGGCCTCAAACTCAGAGATCCACCTGCCTCTGCCTCCCCAGTGCTGGGACCAAAGTTCTGCATTACCATATCCAGATTTAAAAAAAACTTTAAAAACATTTATTTTGTTAGCTGGGCACGGCAGCACACACACCCCTTTAATCCCAGCAGCACTCAGGAGGCAGAAGCAGGCAGATCTCCATGAGTTCAAGGCCAGCCTGGTTTGAAGCTGCCAGAGCTATAGTGAGACCTTGTCTCAACATCAGCAATCTGCACAAGCTCTGCAGGTAAGGTGCAGAGGACCCGTGTGGTGGCTCACAACACGCCACCCACCAGGGTGGGCTGCACGGCAGAGGCCTAGGAGCGGCAGGGTCAACCACGGGCGGCAGCCTCAAAGGCTGTGAACCCAAACCAAACACAAGTCAGCCTTCCTGCTTCTATCCCGCGCGTCTCAGCATTTGCTACAGTGAGGGAACGCTCACCAGAATTTCAGAATCCATTTCACACACTCCCTGGGTTGTGACTAGGGTCTACTGGCACAGTTCTGATTCTTCTGGTGCCTTAGCGATTGCCTCTTAGTTACGGAGCACTCCCTACCCCCAAATTCTAAGATATGCTTAGGGGCCTTAGCAGCAAGAGAGCTATGCTATTATTGGTAAGGGACAGGTACCCTTTAAGGTACTGGCCTCAGGTGTAGTTTTGTTTCTTGAGACAAAGTCTCATAGTGCAGGCTGGTCTCAAACTGTGTCTGAGGATGACCCTGAACTCCCAATTCTGCTACTATCTCCCTAATGCAGGAATTATAGCCGTACACCAGTTTACTGTAGTAAGTTTTCACGCAGAAGAGAGCTATTATCCTGACACCAAGGGGCAAGTCACCTCCCATAGTGTCTTGGTTAGGGTGTCTATTGTTGTGAAGAGACACCATGACCCTGGCAACTCTTTTAAAGGAAAACATTAAATTGGTGGTGGCTTATAGTTTCAGAGGTTCAGTCCATTATCATCATGGTGGGGAAACATGGCAGTGTGCAGACAGGCAACAGGAAGTGAAGTGTCTCAGTGGGTGTGGCTTGAGCATATATGAGACCTCAAAGCCCACCTCCACAGTGACATGCTTCCTCCAACAAGACCACAGCTACTCCAACAAGACCTCACCTCCTAACAGTGCCACTCCTTTTGGGGGCCACTTTCTTTCAAATCACCACACATAGTAAGGAGCCTCTTGGGGGCCCACCTCACAAGCGGATCCCTTGCTATCATAACTGACCTACAATGGGGACAGATGTTCCCCCAGGAACTACTAGGGATTGATCAGTAGTTGTTTCATTTGGACTTTGATTCATTTGAGATGTCTCAACTTCCAGGTTTAGGACCCTGAGGTTAGTGATGTTGCTAAGAGACGCAGTGCTTGCTAAGCACACTCAAGATGCTGGGTTCAACCCCAGCATGACACTCAGCACGGTTCAGGGTCCCATTCCTTCTAGATCAATTTCTGTCTTAGTTAGGGTTTCTACTGTGAGAAAAAACACCATGACCAAAACAAACGAACCAACCAAAGTGGGGAGGACAGGGTTTGTTTCGCTTACACTTCCAGGCACCGGTCCATCGCTGAGGGAAGTCGAAGCATGACACACAGGACAGGAACCTGGAGGTAGGACCTGAAGCAGGGGCCACGGAGGATGCTGCTCCCTCCCTTGCTCACTCCTCATGTTTGCTTGGTCGACTTTCTTACATGGCTCAGGACCCCCTGCCCTGGGTGGCACTGCCCAAAGTTAGCTAGGCCCTCCCACATTAGTCATTAATCAAGGAAATGCCCTCAGCGGCTTGCTTCCAGACCAATATGGTGGGAACATTTTTATCAACTGAGGGTCCCTCTTCTCTTGACTCTGGCTTGAGTCAAGTTGACAAAGAAGCCAGGACAGTGTCTGAAAACCGACAAGACTGCAAATTCAACTGTCATCATTTGGCCACCCAGATAATTCAAATCTGCTTTTCATCAGCATCAGATGCAGAGTCCTCCAGGCTCTTATTCCTACCCTGTGACCCGAACAGAGACCTGGCAGAGCCTTCCTTGTAAGCACACATGTAAAACCAACCCAACCCATCAGAGCCTGTGTCTACAGCTAGCGTCACTCCACAGCAGCGAGGCAAAGCAGCCAGCCACATGGCCTCCCACAGCATGGGCGAGCTTCAGTTGTTACCTTAGCAGAGCGGCTTGAATGCAACGGCACTGGGTCCCCGGGCTCAAAAACAAAACAAAACAAACACCACACCATCTAGAGAACTCTGGCAGGTTCTGCTTCTTCAGAAGCGTGTATGGCTGTGCCAAATCAAGCAGGCAAGCATGCCAGGAACGGATCGGATCCCACTGGGGTCTTATTCCCAACACAGCAGGGTTCTGTGCCTCACTGCCTGGTCGGACTTTGGCCTCACACCTTCCCTTGACTGGATGACTTAAAGTGACACAGCAGTGTGCTATCTGAGCTGACCACAACTGGGACATCTATTTTTCTTTCAAAGTGCCGACTCTGAAGGAATTTCAATCTTTCTTTCTTTCTTCTTTCTTTCTCTTTCTTTCTCTCTCTCTTTCGTTGTTTGTTTATTTGTTTGTTTTTGTTTTTCAAGACATGGTTTCTCGGTGTAACAGCTCTGGCTGTCCCAGAACTCACTTTATAGACCAGGCTGGTCTCGAACTCACAGAGATCCACCTGCCTCTGCCTTCCAAGTGCTGGGATTAAAGGCGTGTGCCACCACTGCCCGGCTTGAATTTCAGTTTCTTTTCATTTTGGTTGAGACAAAATGAAAGATCTCTCTATGTAATCCTTGTTGTCCTGGAACTTGATATGTAGACCAGGTTGGCCTGAACTCAGAGATCCACCTGCCTCTGCCTCCCGAGTGCTGGGATTAAAGGTGTGCACCACCACACCTGGCCTGGAATTTGTGTTTCTGCCAAGCATCTTTATAATTTTTTAAAATAAAATTTTGTCTTATTTAACCCTTTGCTAGAAAAAAAGAGTAAGTTTCTTTTACATTTCCCACAGATTCTCATCAACAAGGAGGGCAGCACTATTCATTCAGTTCAAGAATACAATCAACCCAATGCCCAAACCTCATCTTTATTGTTCATTTTCTGGGACCAGTTTTGTTGTTTTGAGCAGGGTCTCACACAGCTTGGGGGAGCCTCAACCTTGCTGTGCAGCCCAGGCTCACTTGGAACTCACTCTAGCACCCAGCTTGGCCTCAAATTTAAGGTGACCCTCTTGCCTTGGGTCTTTAGTTACTGGAGTCATGGGTGTGAGCTGCCACACCACTCTGATTTTGATCTCATGCAAGAGAACATGATCTAAAATTCCCCTTAAAGGATTTGAAGTAAGACTGGCTAGTTGGGGAGTGTACTGCAACACAGTTATCATGGACAAGGTGCCTCTTGTAAAAATTCTTTTGAGACAAGATCTCACTATACTGTGTGGCCCTAGCTGGCCTGGAACTTGCTCTGTAGACCAGGCTGTCTCTGTGTGTACCTGTACTCCAGCTTTTCCCTAACAATGCTGGAAGCCAGAAGCCCAAGTTCGAGGTCCCATCAGGCTGACTTCTCCTGGGGGCTCTTTTCTTGGCATCTGGACAACCCAGCGATGTTCTACCCTCCATATTCTCCCATAAGATCTGAACCACAGCCTTCAGGGAATTCCCCCTGTACTCTAAGAGTATCTCTTCATCTCTTTGTTGCTACTCTGGCAACATTTAATTAACCTTCCTTCCTTTCTCCCTACCCACCTCCCTTTCCCCTTTGAAGCACTTTCCCATCATGTAGCCCAGGCTAGACTAGAACCCACAATCTTCCTGCTTCAGCCTCTTACATGCTAGGATTATAGGTGTGTACAATCTAGTGTTTTGTTTTTCTATGCTGGGAATTGAAACTAATCCTTGGCAAGTGTTCTACCACTGAGCCACATTCCCAGCTCTCGTAACTGACTGAACTATGCTGTTAAATGACTGTATAGTTTCTGTCAGCTAATGGGATACAAGCTCAGGAAGAATTGGTAGCAGCCCAGTGTGGTGCTGCTGGGGAGGCGGTGTGTAACCTGCAGAACACAGGCCAGCCAACGGCACCCCGTCGATCTGAAGTGTTAGGCTTTGTCAGCTGTCAGAAGATGAGGCACCAGCTTCCCCTCCCCACTCACCCGTGGAGACCCCTGCTAAGGAAAGATGTCTGACAGCGTCTTGAACCTGGATGTGGATGGACCTCTGGCATTCACTGTCTCCCTGATTCCTTCCACAGACATCCATGGGGGAACCAGAGACCACAGCTTCCACATGTCCCTTCTCATCTCTGAACTATGTATCTTCAGCGGCCAGGCTCAAGCTTACTTTTGCTGGCTTTGGATGTACTCAGCATGCACTCTGTACCACTCAGCTAAGTCCCTGTTCTGATATCATGGTTTGTAAACAGTCTTTTAAAAGCTGGGCTTGGCAACTCACATCTGCAACTACAACTCTCAGGAAGCTAGGAAAGAAGATTTCCACTCTCAAGTCCAGCCTGGGATATTCTGTCTCAAAAAATAAAAAAAGAAAGAAAGAATAAACACTTGTGCTGGTCTCTGTGGTATACGCCTGTAACTGTAGTACTAGGGAGGGTGAATCAGGAGGATCTTGGGCAAGTTCAAAGCCAGGCTGGGCTGCAGGGTAAGACCGTGTCACGGGAAAAAAGAAAAAATCGTTTCTTAAACTATGATCCATAATGGTTATATTTTAAAATTCAAAACTCTTTATTTCTACTGTTTTGTGTCTATGTGTATGTCAAGTGTATGTTAAGGTATGCTTACCTGTGTGTGCGTGTATACACATGTGCATATGTGTGTGTGCGTGTGTGTAGAAGCCAGAGGCTGACACTAGGTGTCTTCCTCTATGGCTCTCTACTTTAATTTTTTTCTTAAAAGGAAGACTGAGTTGATTTTCTTCTGCCTCCTTGTGGGATCAGGGAACCAAACTCAGGTCATCAGACCTGTGGATGGATAAGCACTTCTCCCTGCTGAGCCCCCCAATCTGGGTCTCTTGTTGAATCTGGAACTCACTGATCAATAGAGTCAGTCTGGTGAGCCCTGGGAATCCTGTTTGTACCTCCCAAATACTGGGATTAAAGGCCATAAGCAGCTTTTTATGAGTGCTAGGGACCTGAACTCAGGTCCTCACACTTACACTGCACTTTACCCACTGAACCATCTCTACAGCCATTAAAATTCTTTCCTGTGCTTACTTGTTTTTGAGACAGGTTCTTATTATGCGTCCCTCACCGACCTGGAGTTTGCTTTGTAGACTGGGCTGGCCTGTAACTCCGAAGTCTTCCTGCTCCTGTTTCCTGAGTGCTGAGACCAAAGATGTGTGCCATCATGCCCCGCCACTAAAATCCTTTTAAATTCATTCTTTCTCCTCTTGCAAAGTACTTTTGTGTGTCAAGCTGAGCTGCCTGTCCTTAGTTTCAGCTTTGCTGGTCGACTGAACATGCTTCCCTGCCCTAGACATTTTCTGTGCATCAGTTAGCTCTCAAGGCTTCATTATATTCAATGTGGATATTTTTGGTAAGACTAACTCATATGCGGTGGTGGCATTTTCTGTAAGTGGAACATAATGTCTGCTTGTCTTTTTGTGATGTATCAGCCACTGATGTTCAATCCCTTCATCTACTCATTCATTGGGGGCTCTTTTTTTTTTTTTTTTTAGTTCCAGCTAATGAAGTTTTACCATTTTTATCCATTTTTCTGTGTACAGTTTTGACATTAAGCATGTTCACACTGCTATGATATTATTACTACCATCCATCCACCTCTAGAACGTTGTCCTCTGCCCAAACAGAAGCCACACATCTATGAGCCAACAGCCCTCACGCTCCCCTCCAGCTGCTGGCATGCACACCACTTAGTCTCCAGGAGTTTACATAAACCCCACAGCTCTTCACATAAGTGGAGCTGCACACATTCAAAGACATTTGTCACTATGCCAGTTGCAAAAGAAAATCACCTGTCCTTCAGTGGTTGGCCATTTCCTTTAGCATAGTGTCTCAATGGCTCAGTGTCATGGAATATGCTAGAATTCCTTTCACATCTGTGACAATCTAGTCAACCTGATGGGATTTAGAATCACCTGGGAAACTGTGGTGATATTTTGTTTGTGCTTTAACAAATAAATCTTGCCTAGAGATCAGAGTGCAGAGCTAGCCACTAGAGGCCAGGCAGTGGTGGCACACACCTCTAATCCCAGCACTTGTGATCCATGCCCTTGATCCCAGCACTTGGGAGGAGGAGACAGGAAGTGATATGGCTGGGTGGAGAGAGGAATATAAGGCGGGAGGAGACAGGAGCTCAGCCCTTTCAGGCTGAAGATTCCTAGAGGTAAGAAGTCTCTAGTGGCTGCTGCTCTGCTTCTCTCATCTTTCAGCTTTCACCCTGATATCTGAGTCTGGGTTTTTATTATTAAGAGCAATTAGGATTTGAGCCACAGGAAACAAACCTATGGACTGTCTAAGGCTCTCCAGGTAGGTCCCTGACATGGGAGAGCACCCCTGGTATGGGTGGAGCACAAGGAGTTACAGAACCCACCTCTCCTCTCTCAGCCGCCTCATGATGCCCAACACAATGGACTGTGTCTCCTCAAACTGTGAGCCAAAGAAAAACCTGCAGGTGGCTTCTTGCCAGGCATTTGGTCACAGCTACAAGAAAAGGACCACACCATCTGAGGTTGAGTATGAGCCGGAATACACACAGTGGAGGACCAGGAGTTCAAGGCCATCCCCAGTTACACAGTGAGCTTGAGATCAGCCAGGACTCTAGGGACAAACAAACCAACAAATGCTAGATAGTTTCCACAATGTTTATATGTTACAGCCACGTGCCATGTAAATGCTTCAGTCAACACAGGCTCTCATACTGGTACATTCCACAAACCATTCAGGTTTGCATAAGCGTTCTGCAACATTCATGCAATGGCAAGATCACCAAAGAACACATTTCCTTTAGTGTGTCCTCACTTTAAGTGATGCATCCTGGCACAGGGACGAAGGTACAATACAGCATAGCTGCCATGACTAACGCTCCTGGAGACACAGGGAGAGCCCACCAAGGCACCTCAGTGGACAAAGGTGCTTGCTGCTGGGGTGGACAACCTGAGTCTGAGCTCCAGCACTGACATGGCACAAGGAGAGAGCTGACTCTGCATGCTGTCCTGACCTCCACATGCAAGCAGTGTGTGCACACATGTGCATACACACATAAACAAATGTAATAAAAAAGAAAACCGTTTAAAAAGAAAAGAGAAGCCGAATATTCTGGCTTTCCTTATCACTCAGAGAGCCAGCAGACTTAGGGGTGCTGAACCTTCATTCTGACTTGAGCTCAGAGCAGAGGCTGGACATGCCTCTTGTAACGAAAGACTGTCACCTTGGACAAGGTGTGTGGTACCCAGCTGTTCAGGTACACCCTGGTCCAGATATCACTGTAACATTGTCTTGAGGCTAACGCTTAAGGTCAACTGGCTGTACACACAGATTACCCTCCATGGAGAGGGTGATCCTTAGCTACATACAGATTACCCTCCATGGAGGGGGTGATCCTTGGCTACTTAGCCAAAGGCTGTAAGAGCAAAGCGATTTCCTGGAAAAGGGATAATTCTGCTTCAAGATGCCATAAGCATTCTGCCTGCCTGCCCTGCACACTGCAGTCGTGCCCTTACCACAGCTTCAAAGCAATTCCTCAAGGCTCTGAGGACAGGCATACATATACCCATCGGTTCTCTTCCTCCACAGAAAATTAACTGATATAGCTACCATTATCAAGCACTGACAGCTCTAGAAATTAGCTTTTGCTACAGATATGGTAATGTTTCTTGGTGGCTTTAACCTAAAATTATAAGGCAAAAGAGTGCTTATATGGAAAATTTACACTCAGAGCTGTCTGAATCAAGGTGCCTCTTATATGCCCTGTGCCGTCAAATTAAAGCCGAGTCTTCATGGCACACTGATGGGCAGATGTATTTTCTGAGCTCAAACTGTACTTCAATCACGTTGTTTTTGCATCTTGATTCCAATACAAAGGAAATTTCCATAGTGCCTTTAGTTTTGAGACAGGGTCTCATGTAGCCCAGGCTGGTCTCAAACTCACTCTTGATCCTCCTGCCTCTACATGTGGAGTGCTGGGATCACAGGTATGCAGCACCACACTGGTTTATGATGCTGGGACAGAATCCTTGGCCTGTGCTAGGCAAGTACTCTACATCAGAGCCACATCTCCAGCTCCACACAGTTCATTTAATTGTGTAACAGAGGGACTTCTACCCAAACTTCAATTGGAGGTAATTAACAATGTAATGACATGCCAAAAAGGCAAGTATCAGGAGAAAAATGTTGTAAAATTATTTAAACCCCCTCCAAGTAATAAACAGGCCCAATTAAAATCTTTTTTTTTTTCTTTTTTTTTCCAGAGCTGAGGACCGAACCCAGGGCCTTGCGCTTGCTAGGCAAGCGCTCTACCACTGAGCTAAATCCCCAACCCCCCAATTAAAATCTTACTTTCCTCTGGGCAGTGGTGGCACACTCTGTTAATCCCACCACTTGGGAGGCAAAGTCAGGTGGATCTCTGAGTTCGAGGCCAGCCTGGTCTACAGAGTTAGTTCCAGGCAGTCAGGGATACACAGAGAAACCCCATCTTGAAAAAAATATCAAACAAAATCAAAACCTATATTCTTGAGGCCACTATCATGACTACAGCCATGAAGTACTGGGGAAGCACACGAATACAAAGTGTGGACTGCCTCAGAGCCCCAAGTGGACAGTGGGAAAGGAAATTCAGAGCCTTCTTTGTATGTGTGCACACACACACACACAGAGTTTAAATATATATACCTTGTATATCAACAATGGTTAAGGATTCAAGATGGTAAGGGTCACTTGACCTCTTTATTTTTGCTGTGAAGAACATTAGGGATACTATCCAGGTTACTATTCATGGAAGCAATTGTCTCTCAGGGTGCTAATGTTTTTAAAAGGGATCTGGGCATAACAGTCTGTTTTCTATCTTTATTTTCTTACACAGTGTCATACCGCCCAGGCTCTCTGTAAACTCTCCATGTAGTTGAAGCTGACTTTGATTTCCTGCTCCTCCTGCATCACCATGTTCAGCTCAGCACAACAATCTCAATCTCTAACTGTAGTTATGTTTTTATTTTTAAAATTTCATTTATTTATAAGTGTTTTGTCTACATGTGCATGCCTGGTCCCCTAGGAGGCCAGAAGAGGAAGTTGGATCCCCTGGGACTGGAGTTACAGGCAGTTGCGAGCCATCATGTGAGTACTGGGAATTGAACCTGGTCCTCTGGAAGAGCAGGAAGTGTTCTTTAACTGCTGGGCTACCTCTCCAGCCCCAGTTTAATTTTTATATAGTAACTAACAGGTAAGATTGCTTGAGGGGAGGGAGGGTGCTCAGCAAAGATGTGTCCAGAACACAAAGACATCAGATTCAAATAACAAAGCTTCAAGAATATTGTAGTGCCAGGCAATGTCTAAAAACATTTTGTCTCATAGGATAACTAAGTATTATAAAGATTAAAGAGGGCCATGCATGGTAGTACATGCCTTTAATCCCAGTGTTCAGGAGGCAGAGGCCAAAGCTCTATAGGTTCTGGACCAGCCTACTCTACAAACGGAGTTTGATCAGAAATGACCCCGCCTCAAGATTGACAGGCTGAATAGTGGTACCAGGGCAGGCTCAACGTTTCCTGAATACTCAGGTAAGTGCTATGTATACTGAGGTTTTAAGGCTTCCAAGGCAGGTTACAGGTGGAGACTGTTTCCAGTGGGCCTCTGCTGTTACAGGCTGACCTGTACACACCCTTCCCTCTTCTACCTCAGGACTTAATTTTTTCTATGAAGATTCTAGTCACACTGATGTGTTTTCAAGGTGCTCTAGCCAGAGTGTAGGTATGAGCCTGACAGTCTGACTGAGATTTTTTTTTATTTTGTGGACCTCAGGTCAAACCCAACCTTTGTACTTGCTAGGCAAGCATCTACCACTAACTTACATCCCCAATCCTCTCCCGAGAAGTTTATCTTCAGCCCAGTGCCACAGGAACAAGAATCAGCTGGGTTGGTAGCTCAGTTGTGAGGCACATAATTCCAAGTGTGAGTCTGATTCAATCCCCAACACTAAAAACAAAAAACCACAAACAACAACAAAACCACCAAGAACGACCCTGGTGTGGCAGTGTGCCCTATAATCTCAGCACTCAGAAGTAGAGGGAAGAGGGCCACTCACAGGAGGCCTCCGGTACAGAGCGAATTCAAGACCACTCTGGGTTCTCAACCAACCACTCCCAATAACATGTTGTGAGCTCAAGGTCTTTGCCCAGGGATTCTTGCTCCATGAGCTCTGAAAGAACTTCTTCCAAAGGCAGGGCTCCTTAGTGCCTTCCTTCCAATCCAGGAGCCACTTCCCATTCTTCTATAAACTCTCATTTTAGTAAGGTCATCCAGAGCCACCTTTCAATGCTTGCAACCCAAGGAACCAAGACATCAAGGAATACAGCTATCTATCTAATATAATCTACCTACCCAAGTGGGTGGGTAGGACTGCAGTCAATCAAGACACCTTCACTACTTTCTTTCCCAATGTACTCTCCTTACAAAGGGCAGAAGACCATGGACCATCTCTTTTGAGAGTTTGATCAATCCAAGCTAGAATTCACCTGCTTAGCCACAAAAATCTCATTTTTCCTTCTTTTTTAAATTGTGTGTTTGTGTGTGCACACATGTGCTATGGCTTACATGTGAAGGTCTGAGGACGACTTGCAGAAGTTGGTTCCTTTGTTCCACCGTGTGGGTTCTGGGGAGCAAACTCAGGTTATCAGGTTCATCAGCAGGCACCTACTGAACCCTCCTGTCAACCTGACACCTGACTCTTTTTCTGTGGGTGCTGGGATCTGAACTCAGGTCTTCATGTTTTGGCGGTGAGTGCTCTTGTTCACTGAGACACTTTTTGAGTGAGGGAAAACCTGTTCTAAGTATCTGTAGACGAAACCAAAGTACCATCCAACACCATGCATAATACAAGATGTCAGAAAATAACATATGACCGAAACCCTTTCAAAAAGTGGCATAAACCAGGCATGGTGGTATGTGCTTGTAATCCCAGTATTCAACAGGCTGGGGAAGAAGGGTCATGAGTTTGAGGCCAGTCTGGCGAGATAGTAAGGTGAGGTCTCAAACAAATGGAAGCAGCTCAGACTCTGAAACATAAAGAACTTACCTGAGGTTCCTCAGCAGTGGGGCAGGCCTGAGTCTAGGGCAGCGTTCTCGGAGATGTATCTGGGAAACCATCCATTCTTCCATCAACCTAACTGCTGCAAAGGGAACACACTCCTCTCCGGAAGCTCTGCTCTCACATCTATCTCCTCCACATAAATTACTCAATCCAGGCTACTGTCAGTTTAGATTTCAGGGAAGAGTTTATTAAGTAATGAAATGAAGTGACTTTAAATCTCCCTTCACCTCCATTCTAGTATCTACCCCTCCACCTCTACAAAGGAGCTGTTTCTAGCAAATGTGGGTGGGATGGGAAAGGAGGCAGTATGGTCTCACCATACAGTTATTCTGCACAATTCACCGTGTGTGGTCTCAACCCTGAGTCCTTCTCCTTCAGGGAGAGCAATGGTGCCACCCTGAGAGCATTTTAGGTCAGTTGCCATCTCCTGAGTTCACTGGTCACACTTGTCACTGTGATCATAAGCAAGTTGTCAGTGGTGGTCCAAGGTAGACAAGAGCAAAGGCTGTTGAGGAAAGGGCCTCTTAGGGGCTTTGGAATCACATATGAAATGCTCAATTCGTTAAAGTGCTCAAGTACTTTTTTTTTTAAGACCAGGTCTCACTGTGTAGCCCTGACTGGCCTGAAACTTGTCATGTTGGGTAACTATGTTCCCCGGGTTGGTCTGGAGTTCACAGAGATCTGTCTGCCCCTGCCTCCCAAGTGGTGGGATTAAATGTGTGTGCACTACCATACTTGTCGCATACTCAAGTACATTTTTAACAGGATACTTGGGAAGGTGTCTACTGGTGAGAAAGCAAAGTACAACCTAAAAAGCTTCTAGAAAGAAGGAACAAAAAGAAGTATAGAAACAGAGCGGCTGACAGTGTGGGGGAGGACGCTCAGAGCTTAGTGTGGCAATTACTTGAGCTCTGAATCAAACACATCCGTAGCTGGACACCAGCTCCCTGACCTCCTGGGGAAGATGAAGTCAAAGTTACTGGGTCATTTTGTCCCAGCTCTTCTCCCACTAACCTGTATGAAGTCAGTGGTTTCCTCACGGGCTATCAACACAAAAAGGGTCATTTAGGTTACGTGATCAAAAGTATGACTTTCCTACAGTCTGCTTAACAAATAGCTGGACTGAGAAACCTGAACTTCCAAGTACACCAGGGTGAGGCCCATAGCCAAGAGTAAGGGTTTCATAACATATATAATCTCTTGGAATGCCTACACAGTCCAGGACTGAGGTGGGGAAAGGTAAGACTCCATCAGCAGCAGTACCTATCTTATCCTAGAAGTCAGTACAGAGCATGAGCAGTCATTTGTAAGTCCAGTGGGCAGTGGCCCAGCCCTGGCCCTTGCACAAGTCCCGGTGGCGAAGGTAAAAGGCATGGACACGAAACCGACGGCCACAATGGGGACACGCATGCAGAGCTCTAGCATGGGTCTTCATGTGCTCAGTCAGATGGTGCTTCAACTTGAAGCGTTTATTACAGACGCCGCATCCAAAAGGGCGAAGGCTGAAGGTCAACATGATGTGCCGGTCTCGTTTTGGCTTTACTGCAAACCGTTTTCCACACAGGCAGCCAAAGCATTTTCCATCTGCAGGGGGTGTCCCTCCTAGCTTCACAGGCCCATGCACAGCTTGCCCTGATCCTCCAGGTCCTCCACCCCCTGACAGGATTTCATTCCCATGAAGATCCACTGGTTTCCAGGATGGATCTCCTGCCCCAGATGTTTCCCCTCCTCCTGAGGACAGCAAGTATCTTAGCTCCTCATTTCCCTCAGAGTCCCCTCCAGAGAGTGCTTTGGTCTTCTCCTTCGCTCCTCCAGACGGAGTCCTACCTCCTGACGTCTCCTCCTTAGACTCAAGGGGTTCCTGATTAACATATAAGACTTGGGGAGCTCGTACAGGAGGGGCAGGAGGCTCAAGGGTTGAACTCTCATCTTCTGGGGGCTTGCTGGGAAGAGCAGATGTAGGCAGTGGTTGTGATCCACAAGCTTGGGAAAACCCTCCTGATATTCTCTGAGGTTGAGGAGTCTGAAAGAGTGGGGCTGCTGACCCCTGTTCCTCCTCTTCTTCTTTCACCTGAATCTGTAACACTTCTTCTAGTTCACTCGCTTCCCCTCCGACGGGGCTCTCAGTAGAAGCAGAATTCTCTGTAGAAGCAGAGGGCTGAGCTGGGTTCTGGAAAGGGGAAGAGCGAATGCACCAGCCTCCTGAAGATGTTGTGGAAAGAAGTGTGTGGTAGGAGGCTCCTCCACCAGCTGATATCCCACCACCTGAGGTTTCAAGTTCTCGAAGAATCTCTGAGCACTGATCTACTACCTGCCACATCTGCAGGCCACTGGCTACAAGGAGATGGGCAGGGAGCGCATCCAGGGGCAGACGGAGGCGCCCTGAGTAAATGAGCTGCAGAAGTCCCTCGAAGGCATCTGCCTCAATGACACTCGGTAAAGTGAGTCGGGGCGCATCCCCCAAAAGCAGCTTGTCATGGAAGTAAGGAGAAGCAGCAGCCAACACCGCTTTGTGAGCCCTAAGTTCCCGGCCCTGAACCAGGAGGGACACATCACAGAACTTCCCCTCCAGCCTGTGGCGGTTCAGGGATTCCAGCAGCGAAGAGCTATGATGAGGGAACTCAATGTGGATTGTCCGGGGGGCTGGGCTGCACCTCGGAGAAGAGGGTGTGGGGGGCAGAGTCGAAGCATCCATGGCCACCTCGGGAAGAGAAATCCCAGGGGGTCGGGAACAGTAGGACTCTGTGCGGAACGAAGGCTGCGGAGGAAGGAGCCTGGAGTCACACCGGATCGGGACGGGAGCCCCGTCTCAAGCTGCCCCCCGCCGACACTCGAAAATTCTTCAGTGACAGTTTCTGTGCATTAGTTCCGCCCACCAAGAAAACCGACGGGACACCAGCCAGGGTGTTTACCCGCAGGCCCTGCGGAAGCCGAGGAGGGGACTGCGCCCCACCCCGCCGGCTCGGGCCGCCCTCGGCTGCCGCTCGCCCCGCCTCACCGTGCTCACACGGGCCGGCTCCGCAAGCTCCCGCCACGCGCCTTCCCGCCGACACGCCCCCACCGCACGCGAGACCGCCTGGCCGCTGCTCAGCCTCCACTGCGCCTGGTCGGCCGGAAGCTGCCGCCGCTCCGCCGGACGCCGCTGCGGCCAAGCGCGCGGGGCGGAGCCAGGCCGCACCCAATGGAAGGACGGGAGCCTACAAGCCCCCTTCTTATTGGCTGTGCGGCCGGGGGGCGGGGCTGGGAGCCGGCCGGCTGCGGAGCGCCGCCGCCGAGTGTCGCCTCGGGAGCCGCGGAGGTCCGGGCGCCGGGTGGTGAGGGGCGTGCAGGGCTCGGCGGCGCCGTGGGGGTCTTCCGCCGCCGCGCGAGGTAGGTGCTGCTGTCCTCAGTGTGCACGCGGGGCAGCCAGGCCGGAGGTCTGGAGCGTACACTCGCTAAGGACCCCGACTCTTTCCCTCCCTTTCCCAGAGGCGCGTCCTCACGATTAAAGCCTGTATTGCAAAGTTTTGCAAAGACTGTGTGTTCGCTTGGGCCCGTGCGCAGCCTCTGCGCCTGCGGGTTGAGTGCTGCGGCGGGTGGAGAGCGGGAGTGGGGTGGGGAGGACGCTGCGGTGTATGCTGTTCTCCTGACTAGGTGGGACCCTGTAGTACTGCTTGCAGACTGGCCGCGTTCTCCCCCAAAGTAGTTCCTGTCACCCCTTCAGGTGGTTCCCGGGACTCCAGACTAAAAAGTCAGACCAGTGCTGGACGAGGTGGCGCACGCCTTTAATCCCAGCGCTCGGGGAGGCAGAGGCAGGAGGATCTCTGTGAGTTCGAGGCCAGCCTAGTCTACAGCGCGAGTTCCAGGACAGCCAGGGCTGTTACACAGAGAAACCCTGTCCCGAAAAACCAAAACTTAATAAAAAAAAAAAAATCAACCCAGCGATAAAAGAACAATCTCCGTTTATTAAACATGATTTTTCTGTTTCACCACACACTCCAGAAAAAAAGGAAATGGGGCTGGGAGTGGGAGAAAGGGGGCGGGGCTGGGAGTAGGGGCGGTAAAGAGAACGAGTAAACAAACAAAAATGAGTAAGAAGAAGGTCTTCGTACTCTTAAGGTAGGTGGGTGGGGAGAGAAGTGAGGGGTGGGGCTAGGGAGCCAGGAAGCTCTGTACAGAGGGGTCGCCTCCCAGCCCCCAGCCCGTTATGTACAGTACAAACCCCAGATAATTACAACAGCCAAAGGGGGGGGGGGGTACGAGGGTAGGGCCTGAAGTGGGGTAAGCAGAGGAAAGGGAACGGGATAAAATTTCACATATTTACAACTTTTATATAAGTATAAATTTGGCCCCGGCTGGGTGGATGTGTGTAGAGGGGTAAGACTGAAGGAGAGCTGTCCATACAAAAGGTCGAGTCTGGAGTCTGGGAGGAATTCTCAATACCAAACGCAAGAAGGGGTTAGGAGACAAGGCTGGGTAGGGGACAGCAGTCAGAGAAGAGGGGGTACCCAGGAGGGATTTCTCCCTTCCATGGCCTACCCACCCCAAACCCCATCCATCCTACCTCCCCTATCCCGCCAGAGAGCTATGTACAGAGAAACACCGAAAAATCATGGAGCTGGCGGGAGGGAGGGAGACTGGGTGAGGGGGGAGGGTGAGAGGGAAGCCCAGCCCTGTCCTACCTCCCCCAGGGGACAGAGTCATGGAAGGGGGCCCCCAAACACCCATCCTCCAACACAGGTCCCCCACCCTGGGGGAGAGAGACATGGCTTTTCCTAGAGTAAGTTCCCCCCTCCCCATGGGAGTAGAGACAAAAGAGGGAAGGGTAGGGGGCTGGCTGTGTGTCAGGGTAAGGCAGATCAGCTAGTCTGTCCTCCACAACCCAACACACATGGCCTCCTAAACCCTAACCCCTCATCCGAACCTCAATTCCACCCCACCCAACACACTGGGGGAGGGGGGGGCATAAGCCCCCTCACCCCGCTCTGGGACCAGCCAAGAGCAGATCAGGTGTGGGAAGAAGGGGAGGCAACTCCCATTCCCCCCTTGCCGCCCCCTCCCTGCCCCGGTGGCCCCCTCCACCCCATCTGGGTTCTGGGTGGGGAAAGTAAATGTAAGAGTGGAAAGAAGAGAAGGAGTTTGTGCGTGCTGAGCCCCCCCAGACGCTCCTGAGAAATCAAGGGGTAATAGGGCCCCCTCACCCGGGGTCCCCTCCCCATAACAAGGGGGACAGGGGAGGCCAAAATGGGGTGGTGGAGGGGAGTTAGATTGTCAGCTCTGGTTACTGCTAAAAAATCACCCTGAAGTTGAAAGTTTGGAGGTGCCTCACCCCCAGTGTGGGGGTGAGGGTCTGTCCCCCAGTGCTCAGGGGAACTATGAGGCAGAGGGTGGGGATAGCACCCCGGAGTGAAGGGGTCTGTGGGTAGGTGGTGTCCTGGGGTGAGGGTCCCTGGGGGTGAAGAGGGCAGCTCAGGGTCCCACTCTCCCTCCTAGAAATGGTGCAGTGGAGGTGGCGGATGGGCGCCTCGAGGAGGCACTAAGGGAGGCAATCCTGCTGTCCCTCGGTGATGTCCAGTCCTGGTGGGTGGTGATGTTCCGGGGTGGGGTGCACGAGGAAGGAGGTCTGTGAGGCTGGGTGGGCTAGTGGTCTGCGGTGTTTCGGAACTCGCCGTTCTCTGTGATCTGCAGCCGGGGTGGGGGAGGGGGGGCTGGGGGGGCCAGGCCGTTCCAAGGTGGGGCCAGCGTCACACGCGGGTTTGTTGGACCCAAGGGGGGAAGCTGCCTCTCCTGCAAGACACCAAAGAGGAGAGCGCGGACTTATTGAGACGCTTCGCGGGGCAGGGATGCCAGCCCCAAGCAGTGCTCTCACCCACAGCCCACTCCACAGCCATGTCCACCCTCTGTGTTTTGTTTCTCACCTCCAGGGGTTCTGGGGGAGCAGGGAGAGAACTCACACCAGAAAACCAGCTCAAAAGCAGCTAGCTCTCACCTCCCCTCTGACATGACTCCCGCTTCCATCCCCCAGCCCCTGTCCATGGAACCATGGAACCCCCTCTCCCAGCACCCTCCACCCAGGCAGGAACTTCACACTGAGGAACCAGAGGAGGCAATACAGTAAAACCTCATTAATCCAAACCCCTACAGATCTGGAAGTTTGTTCATAATTTGAACAAAACCAGGCCTTGAGTTTTCCTTTATCCGGGAAGAAAGGGTGTGCTAAGCAATGGGTGGGAATGTGTCTGTGGGCGGGGACTTAACCTACACCAGCAAACAGACTTTATTTCACTATGCTCCCTGAAGGCCTGTGTAACAGCCTTGTTTGGAGTTTTACTTACTGTGCTTTGAAGACAGGTATTCACTAAATAGACACTGTCACTCAGTTTATCAGTTACTCAAGAGTGGACCTCTCAAATTTAGCATCCCAAATTAGAGAGGTTTAACTGTACTGGAAACAGGAAGGGGATCAGGGAAGTGATGTGGAGGGACATCTTGTAGGAAGGCTCCTCTCACACTTGGTAGGAATGACTGAAAGGTTTAGAGCAGAGGTCCTCAACATTCCTGACCTGAGACCCTTTAACACAGTTCCTCATGTGACACCCCCAACCATGAAATTATTTTGTTACTATGTTACTACTTCATAACTAATTTTGCCACTGTTATGAATCATAAATATCTGGTATGCGACCCCTGTGAAATGGGTCACGCCCCACATGTTGAGAACCACTGGTTTAGAGGCCTTGTGCCCCAGTTCCATTCCTTCCCACCCTCCTTCCTTTCTAGTCCCCTCCCCGGCCTCCAGCTGGAGTGGCAGACCCTGTGTCACTCCTATACCTATTTTCAGGACCTTTGACGGCTCTGGGACCCATTTCCTGGTTCTTGCTCAGCCCAACCTTCTGTGCCTCTGCTAGGAGTGAAGACCACCCGAGTCCCCACACTTCTCAACAATTACTTGGCTTTTAAAAATCTAGCTCAAAACTAATTTTTATTTTTACTTGCTGGGCTGCAGTGGGAGCAAAGCCTACAGATGGTTTGGAACAAATCTACAAATTACTGTCTGAGCCACAAAACGTTAGGTAGAGCAGCATGTAGCTCTCTGTATCTGACCCTATCTCCAAAGGACACAAGAAATGAAGGCTTCCATATCCGAACCAAAGACTCACCTGTTACAGGCCACCCAAAACATAACCTTAGTCAGTGCTGCCCTCTTGACTATCTGGGTATCTCACAGCCAGTCAGTGGGAGAGGAGGTTATACGTAATAGGAGCCCTAAGTACATGTAGGAAGAGAACAGGGGAAGGAACCCTCAGATTCCCTCCACTCTGCCTGTCTGCTCATGACGACACATGGGCATGCCCCCTACGCCCTCATGGTCCCAAATTTAGAAGCTAGATAAATTAGGGTGCTATTACTCATTTTACAAAGGAGTTCACTGCTGGAGTCCTTTAAATGGTGAGGTTCCCTGGGGTCTTTCAGCGTTTGTTTACAGATCACTGACTACTTTGACAGAGAGGCTGGGCAGGCAGAGAGTTAGAATGACAGTGTGAGGAGCCACTGCCCACCACAAATCAGTCTCATCGAACGTGTCTCGGGACTGAGGTGTGCCTGACAGTTTGTCAGCTGCTGGCTTTCAGGTAGGACTGTGTGTCCTACAGACTACTGGGTGGCAGGAGAGGGAAATGAGTGGCATTAGCAACTCAGGAACTTGAGCTCTGACAAGAGAGGTTGTTTAACATGCTGTTCCTAGTGTCCCTGCCTGAACCTAAATATGGCTACTAGGCCCTTGACTACATTCTAGGAAGCTGTTTCTCCTCTTCTAAGTTTCAGGCCACATGAAAAAGTCCAGCCTGACATCTGTCCAAGACTCTTTGTCTTGCTTGTCATATGCCATCCACTCTGTTCACCTGTCAGGACATCTTAACAGCATCTTTTCCGGGGTCCTTAGTGTCGCCCTGAATTAACTGCCCACTCCCAACTTCCACCCAGTAGTAACTACGGAAGCCTCAGGTCCCTTCCGCCTCACAAGGGAGAAAGCAGAGGCAGAGAGCAGGAGGGCAGGAGTTAGGAAAGGAAGAGGAGACCCCAACCTACCTGCTGGAGTCAGCACAGCCCCTAGCCTGGCCCCAGCCCAATACCCCTCCACCCCGTTACACCCACCCAACATCCCAACTTCCAAGGACACTCTGGTGAAATGGGGGGTGACAGACAGACACTGGATAGGTAGAGGAAAGGGAGGGTGTTGTCAGGAGATGCCTGTGGGGCCAGTTTGGAGAGAACCGGGGAACCTGTAAATGTGCTTGGTCTTTGTAAGAGTCCAATTTGGTAGTGATAAGGCATCAAGGGTGTGTGGGTATTCGCAGGTACGCTCTGGCTGTACCTTGGGAAGGGGTCTGTCTGTGCAGGAGGTGTCAGGAGGGTGGGGTCTGTGGAGGGTCTCTGGGTGTAGTGGGCAGCAGTGAGAGGGGAGAGGCTGCAGAGAGTTGGAAGGGGTGGGCTTCACCACCAACCTGCAGTGGTCCGGAGTCACCTCCCCCAGTGTCCTCCGCCCGTGGTCAAAGCGGAACCAGGAGAATTACCTGATGAGGAGCTGCAGGGGGAGAGAGTGGGGTCATGGGGTCAGGAGGCTTGGTGGCGGGGGCAGGGAGTCCTGGTGGTCAGAGCAGAGGGAGGAGGAGTATGGATAGGAAAGAGCAGGGGCAAGGGTGCAGAGGGCCTGGAAGCTGGCTGGAGAGCAGAGAGGGTGGTGACAGGGAGTTAGACATAGGTTCGGGGAACACCAGAGGCCAAAGGCAAGCCGAATTTGAATTATGGGAAGGGGCCTCTGGGAGAGACCTTAGGATCTGAAGAGTCAGAGAAAAGAGGCTACGTAGGACCTACCAAAGAGTCAGAATGGGGAGTCAAGAGAACCCTGAGTCTGTAGGGTACACAGAGCTGGAGAAGTACAGCTCAGATTATCCATGCTCCACTCTATCCAGTGGGACTTCAGCCTTCCTGACTCGAGAAGAGCTGAAGAAGCAGACAGGAGCGGCCTCGTAAGAGGCACAAGTTCAAGGGCATTGGGGACAGGGGCGCTGAGAGGCTGAGGCTCTGGTGGAAGGTCCTGATGCAGGCGAGAGTGGGAAGACAGGACAGGAGGCATAGGTGTGACAGAGGCACAGACAATGGGATGGAGATGGATCACTGGGGGCTGCAGGAAGGAAGCAGCCAGTAGACAGACAGGACCACGGCAGACAGATGGTGGTGGGCCGGGGTGGCTGGTGCCGTGAGTGCACAGAGACAGTGGGATGGATGGGGATGGGACACGGAGAAGATAAATGACATTGTAATTTCCACCTGAGCGTCGAGCAGCCTCTTCTTGGGTTCAGGCAGCGGCTCAGCCATGGCGGGGTGGTCCCGACGCAGCTCCTCCTCCACCAGCATCAGCCTGAAGGGACGGGCTTCAGTGGGGTTAGTGGCGGGCACGGGCTCAGAGCCCACCTGTAGTACTCTTGACCCTGGGGAACCCCTGCAACTCTGGAAAAGCCTTGGACAATTTCTCCTCCTTGCAGAATTCCTCTTGACCCAAAAGATGCTCTGTTACCCGGGAATCTTGCTTTCCACTTCCTCCCAGGGGTCCTCATGCCTGCCTTCTGAGGGATTTTTTATTTATTTATTTTTTTTGTTTTTTGAGACAGGGTTTCTCTGTGTAGCTTTGCCCCTTTCCTGGATCTCGCTCTGTAGACCAGGCTGGCCTCGAACTCACAAAGATCCGCCTGCCTCTGCCTCCTGAGTGCTGGGATTAAAGGCGTGCGCCACCACCGCCCGGCCTGAGGGATTTTTTTTAAAGACTTGTTTACACTTACTTATTTATTCACTTATTGGTTTTTCAGGACAGTCTCATTGTGTAGCTTTGGCTGACCTTACAAGTCTGACATTAAACTCAAGAGATCTGCCTGCTTCTGCCTCACCAGTGATAGAATTAAAAGCATGCGCCATCACACCCAGCTTATTCCTACTGTTGTTGTTATTATTATTATTTTGGTTTTACAAGACAGGGTTTCTCTGTGTAGCTCTGGCTATCCTGGAACTCACTATGTAGACCAGACTGGTCTCAAACCTCACAGAGATCCACCTGCTTCTATGCTGGGATTAAAGGTGTGCGCCACCACTGCTCAATCTATTTCTATTATTTTTAACTGTGTATCTGTGTGTGTGTGTGTGTCTGAATGCAGGTGCTCCTGGAGCTGGAGTTATAAACACCTGGTGTGGGTGCTGGGAATTGAACTCAGATCCTCTGCAAGAGCAGTATTTCCTCTTAACCACTTGAGTCATTTCTCCAACCCAGAAAAGTAGATTTGATTTCTCCCTATGTTTTTTTCTAGCAAACCTAGAATGCACTATGTAGCCAAGGTTATCCTCCTGCTAAATGCTGGGATTACAGACATGAGTACTCCTGGATCCTGAGGTTAGATTTGTGTCTTTTTTTTTTTTTTTTTTTTTTTTTTTTTTTTTTTTTTTGAGACAAGGTCTCTCTGTGTAGCCCTGGCTGTCCTTGAAGTCTCTATGTAGATCAGGCTGACCTCACACTCAGAAATCCACTGGAGAGCTTGGATAAAAAGTGTGCACAACTACGCCCAGGTAGATTTCTGTGTCTCTAAGACTCCTGGCAGCCAGCTACCTCAGCTATCCCTCCTGGAGGCCTTGTGTTTGCGATGACTTAACTTCTGTGCCCCAGGCCATCATAACTAACCACTGTTTTCAGGTGTCCTAGCTCATAAGATCTCAGTCCTAGCAGTGGATTCAAATGTCTCGAATGGAGAAACCATTTTCTTCTAATGGAGTCTCACTCAAAAACAGCATGTACAGCAGATCAGAGCAGGGCTGGCTTTGGCTAGAGTGGCCCCTGTTGAAGCAGTTCCTTCGGAGCAGAGACAAGCTAAAAGCCCCTTTCTTGCCGGTGGCGGTGGCGCACGCCTTTAATCCCAGCACTCGGGAGGCAGAAGCAGGCGGATCTCTGTGAGTTCGAGGCCAGACTGGTCTACAGAGTGAGATCCAGGACAGGCTCCAAAAGCTACACAGAGAAACCCTGTCTCGAAAAAAAACCAAAAGCCCCTTTCTCATGGAACCCCTTCCCATGGCTGGAGAAGGATCTCTGCCCAGGAACACGGTTAAGGGCTCCTGTGGCTAGGGACTACTGCTTAGCTTTGTGGTGACCCTCAGAGGTGGGGTTAAGAAAAACTGATAGGGAGTCTAGGCCCAAGCTAAGTCCAGTGATGTAAAACAGTAATTGGTGTATCTCCCAGGACTTCAGAAGTTAGTGTGTGAGCAATGCCAGGGCTGGGTAAGGGAGCAGGCTTTTCCCATCTCCCTCTCCCTCCAGCCTCAACCCCTTCCCACCCCTCCCCGGGCCGCCCCTCACCTGCCAATGATGCTCTTGATCTGGGAGTCCTTTTCCACCTGCTGCTGCCTCAGGCGCTTCTCACTCTGCTCCAGGCGGGCTTGATACTGCATCAGGATCTTGCTGGTCTGTTCTTCCTGAGACAGCAGCCTCCGCTCATACTCTTCCAGCTTCCGGTTGGACATGTGTAGCCTCTCCTTCAGTGAGTGAATCTCCTCCTCGTACTCCTTCACCTGCCCGCCGGGCACATGACCCCGCACTGTGAGGAGCGTCCTGCCCTGGCTTTACCAGCCCGTTCCCATCCCCGTCTGTTTAGCCATGCCACGACACAAGGAGCACCCGATCCTTCTCTGCCTGTTGGACACACTTGATCTGTTTTTAAGAAAGCCTGATGTGATACTGAGGCTTCCTCAAGATGGAGCAAGGTCAAAGTCCATATCTTAGAAGTGTCAGCCATGCCCTCACACAAGCATGGGGAATATGGAGCCCCTTGGGCACCCTGGCAAGACTACTGGACACGACATGAGAAGCATTATCTAGAAATGAAAGACAAAGGGCCTGTAGTTCCAAACCAAGATTGAGCACATGGGGCGGGGAGACTCTGGGTAAGGTGGGGGCAGGTGCTGTCTCATAAATGACTCCCTCCTCAGGCCTGTCCTGCAGACAGGAGATCAAGGGGACCCCAGGCTGAGAATATGACTATTAATAGGAGTCTGGGATTCCAGGTTCAGAAGAGCTCAGACCAGTTACTTCATTTACCTGTTACTTAATATAGTTGTCACATGTAATTCTTTTAGGTTTTATTTTTTTCAGTGCTAGGGATCAAACCCAAAGCCTCACTACTAAGCTCTACCCCCAGCTTACACATAGCTATTTAAAAGTTAAATAACTCTAAGATTTTAGTTCCCGAATTGCAACATTATATACGCATCATTTCGGTAACCACTAGCTACAGGACGTGTATGTTCCCAGTTTATTTTCACTCCTGAAAGCTCTGGTGTCTAGTGCTAAACTGGAGCCTTCCTCACAAGGATTCCTCACCTGAAGCATGGACAAAAGAGGCAATCTGAGAAGCTTTTACCATGCTGTGAAGGCCCATCCCTAAGCGTTCCATTCTAGACACACAGGAGAGAGGAATTCGTGGCCTATGATGATTGCCGTGGGCATGAGTGCTTAACCCTCTAGTAGAACTGATATCCAGGGCCTCATACATTCTAGGGAAACATTCTACCACAAACTATATTCCATGACTTTATTTTTACTTATTTTGAAACAGGGTATCATTAAGTTGCCCAAGCTGGCCTTGAACTTGACATCTCCTGTCTTAGTCTGAGTAACAGTTCACAGGCCTGTGCTACCAGGCCTAGCTTGGGTAGTGTTCTTCGCACATGCCCTAATCCTGCAGCCATTCTCCTTCTTATAGCCTGAATAGAACAGTTCTCTTCAGTCTACAGTGTATATAACCCAGAGAGTTGGGTCAGGTTTAAATAGACTGATAACATAAGGCCCTAATAGACTAGTAAAAGAGGTCTGCCTATCTTTCATTTTTACCCAACTATCTGAGCATAGATTTTTTTCCTTGGAAGGACTAAAGGCCTTCCCTGGCATTAACAGGAGGAACAAGACTCAGAGGGCAAGGCCAGCGTACCCTGTCCAGCCGACTCTCATCCATCGATTTTGAGTACTCCTTGAGTTTGTACTCTTCCCGCTCAATGTGCGCACTCTCGATGTCAGCTGACAGGTGAGGCATATTGGAGACCCAGGCTACAGTCCGTTCCGAGGCCGGCATCGTGGGGTTCAGCGTGGATGGCGTCTGGGAATGCTAAGACAAGCAAGGTGGGGCAGACAGCGGAAAGGTGGGAAAGGGGGTGTGTTCAGAGGAGGAAACACAGAAATGACACCCCAGACCTATTCCCCTGCCGTAGCCTTCTCTCTGAACACTCCCTTGGGAGTGAGTCCTCACCTATTCATCTACACATCCTTGCTACCTGAACAGTCTATGGGACATTGCTGAGGGCCCTCTTCTTACATTTCTGAGTTTTTTGTTTAGAAACAGAATATCACTACCTAGCCCTGGCTGGCCTTAAACTTGTAATCCTCTTGCCTCCTGAATGCTGAGAATACAGGCCAAACGCTACGTATTTGTTTAGTGAACAGAGGAGGTGAGAAGATTGTGACACCAGACTACACTGTTCCACCCACTTCCTGCCCCCACTTCCTTCCCTTGCTGCTCTTCACCCACCTACCTCCTCCTACCCTCACCTACCTGCTTGGTGATGGAGGGCTTGAGCCCCCCACCCCCTCCTCCACCGCTGCCCCCGCTGCCCCCAATGCTGCCCTCTTTGCTGAGGCTCTGTTGCCGTGGACGGGCAGGACCATAACTTGGCTCCGGGGACTGCAGTAGGTTCCCGCTGGATGGCCGTGGTTTCTGGGCAGCACTCACTGTCAACTGTTGAGACTTGCCCCTCTGCAAGGGAGGCGGCTGGCCCCCACCACCCCCACCACTGCCCCCACCACTGCCCCCTCCGGGCCCAGAGGGAGCTGGCCTCTGGGGACCGATGGTGATCTGGGGAGGGGATAGCATATGCTGAAGGTTGTCCTGAAGTGAGAGCTGCCGACGGGTGAAATCAGTACCAGAGGGTCCAAACTCATCACTGTAGCTGTGGCTGTGAAGGATGGAGGCGGCAGGGGGCTTAGGGACCCCTGAGGAGAGGTCCTCGCTCTTGCTATAGCCATGGAATGGGGCAAAGGTGTCCCCTGGGGGCTCTCCACCTCGATGGTGGTGATGGTGGTGGTGGTGGTGATGTGAGGAAGGTGGACCATGACCACTGCCCCCTCCATGGCCCCCTGGGGGCCCTGGCCCATCAGCAGCCATGTGGAAGAGAGGGTTCTGGAAGGAAAGGGGAATGCGCAGTTGCTGGGCAGGGACACCATCCGTGGTGACACCCATCTGGCTGAGGCGCATGCCAGCTGCTGTGATGGAAGAGCCACTCCCTTGGGAGAGGCGCCCGGCAGGTGCAGGCCGCAGCCCTAAGGCTGCTGTCAGTGAGGCCTGGCTTGAGTGCAACAGGTCCCCGACAGCTGCCAGGTTGGAAACACTACTACTGTTAAGGCGGCCCCCAGGCCCATCGCCCTGAAGGTCCAGCATGGATACGCTCTTGTTAACACTCAGCATCTTCTGCTCTGGCTCTGTGATGTCCGAGCTGCTTGTGCAGTAGGCTGGGGATGACCGGGCCAGTGGTGGCCGGCTCACATAGAACAGGTCTTTACCCCCACCGGGTGGCGGCGGCGGTGGCTTTTCCTTGGTTGGGGAGGGGAGGCGAGCCATGTCCATGGAGCTGTTGGAGGGAAGGAGGGCACACAGGCAGAGCTAAGACCCGGACTACCGGCACCTGAGCCTGTGGTCTGGTGCCAAGTGGGACCCTCAGGGAAGGGCTGAGCGCTGGTGGTGTCAGCCCTGAGAGGCAGGCAGGGAGGACGGCAGGGAAAGCTGGAGGAGGGGAGGAAGGGGAGGAGGGAGGACAAGGCCTAGGAGGGGGTAAGGCCTGGAAAAGGAGGTGGGGGCAGCAAGAGAGGAGGAAGGGCTGCTCTGGGCAGGTATGGAGGAGATGAGGTGCCCTGAGGAGCAGAGGAGCAGAGGCGGAGGGGCGGAGGCCAGGGCGGCAGGACGGGAGGGTGGGGGACAGAGCCCTCACCTGTTGAGGCCTCGAGCCATGAAGGACTGAAGGTCGATGGAGCTGGAGAGAGATGCAGAGGGGCGAGCACAGACAGGAGAAGGGGAGAGGTGTGGAGAGATGATGGGAGGAATGGCAGGACGGGTGTGGTGTCGTAGATGGAGACATGGGTGAGGAATAGCAGAGTAATCACAGATGAAGGATACTCGCTGAGGCCAGCCCCACCCCATCAAACTGGATGCCAGGCTCCAGGGCCCACTCAGCTCCAGCTGCTATTTCTCTGAATGCTGGATCACGGGGAGCTCCTGGGGTAAGGTGGTAGGCTGGGGGCAGGGGTTGTTAGGTCACTTAGAGACACCCGAGTGTTTTGATACCACATGGCTGAACCGCAGTCTGCAGACAAGCATGGGCTGGCCGAGGGACAAAGTACGTCAGCTACATCAGAGTCCCTTTGGCTTCAGCTAAGCTGGGAGCAGAGGAGCCTCAGTACCTCTGGACTCTGCATTTCTCCCTCTCAGGCTCTAAAGAGCTCTCAGCCTCCCACTGCCTGTACCCTTACCATTGTCCCTAAGAACTTGCAGTTTTTCCCTTTGGAGGCTTAGAGAGATGCATCTAGGGCCCAGCAAGAAGCATCCAGGAACGACCAGGCTCCCAGAGCACAGCAGTAGGGGAGCAGGATGCTCACCTATTGAGGTCCCGCATCATGTAGCCCTGCATCTCGGCTGATGGCCCTCGCAGCACCACGGGCTGAGACCGAGTCCGTTCACTCTGGCGACTCGGCTGCCTTTGGATGTTAGGGTTCCTCAGGGCTGTGCTGATGTCATTGAGGAGCCGGGGCAGTGGGCCCAGCTTCAGGAGGGCTTCCTGCAAGGACAAGGCTGTCACCCTTGGGTAAATGCCCAGTTCCAAAAGGGCCTCAAAGGGCACAGACAGAGGCTTTGTGAAGTGTACTGGAGCTGGTGTTGACATTTCCGGGAACAGCAAGGTGGGAAGAGTTCTGTGCAGAGAGGTTAAGTACCTGGAGGCAGGACAGAGGAAACATCTACTAACCTTGCTGAGCTGGGGCAGCACCTCCCAGAGCAGGGCATGAAGTGTGGAGAGCTCGCGGCCCAAGTCTATGTAGCCCTCAAAACTGCTGCTGTTGGTCAGTGTGTCCAGGTTGGATATCTCGTACAAGAACTGCTGCATGGAACCCCACTCCAGCTCCAGAAATTCATTCATGAAGCCTAGGAAGTCTTCCTTTGAGGTAAACCTGCTCAGGGGTACAGATGCTCTGGTGACTCAGGAGACCCTTCCAGAAGCCCACAGTTCATTCCCACCCTTCCTGAAGTTTCCCTCACTTGGAAAAGTTGGCCAGGTTCTGGATGACCTTGGCGATGAGGGTGAGGGTTCGTGAGGTCTGCTCATCTGGGTACTCCTGCATAAGCCCAAACAGACTCGGCGACATGATGGCTGGGCAGAGGAAGCGCAGGAAGAGTGAGGCGCTGATCAGCCTGTCGGCAATGTCCTCCCGGCCCCGCTCTGCACAACGCAACCGCCAAGATGCAAACACCTCCTTCAGCTCCCTCGGGAACACGCTGGGGGGAAGGGGTGGGGAGACAGAGAGAGAGAGAGAGAAAGAGAGACCGGGACTGAGCCCCAGAGACCCTCAGCTTCCAGGGAACATGCTGAGGGGTGGTAGGAGGTGAGGGTGTGGAGACAGGTGAGAGAGACTGGGAGGGAAGGACCGCAGGAGAAGACAGGAGGCTGCTGAAGAAGAGGGCCACGGTAGAGGGACAGATCTGGAGAGAGAAATGGAGAGGGAGAAAGGGTGAGGAGAGAGAGACACACGGGAGAGAGACGGGGGGCGTGTGAGAAAGACGAGGAGAGGGGGAAGAAAAACAGACACCAGGGGAGAGACAGAGATGGGAGAGAGATGGGGGGTCACTTGAGGTACAGGGAGCTCGGACCCCCCAACTCTTCTGGATTCCAGGGAAATGGGGATGGACGTGCCCCAGGCATGATCCCCAGGCCCTGGAATGGCTCGGCTCACTCGTCCCCGCCTCCCAGTGCCACTTCAATGTCCCACTGACACCTTAAACTTGACTAGTGGAAAATAGAGCTCACTATCGCCCCCACACTGCCAGCTGGCTCCTCCTTTTGACTTCTCTGGTTCTGTCAATGAGACTATGGGTCTCCCAAGTACTAGTCCCATGACCTGAGTCATCCCGACTCCCGACACAACCCCTCAGACAAACCCTACTGACCCTTCCTGTAGAGGACCCTAGGCAAGTCCTTTTCTGGGCTTTCTGACTCCACCCTGATTCAAAATCTGGTTTTCACTCCCGACCCATTAACCATAACCACCAATGGTCTGGACGTCTTCCTTTCTCTTCCCACACAGCTCACTTGATTCACAGGCCAGTCTCAATCATGCTACTTCATGATACCAACGTTCTGATGACTACAGACTCCTGAACCCAAGAATTCCAGATTCTCACTCTCCTCTCCCTGAGCATACCTCTTTCCTACGGCCTCCACTATAGCCGTGTGCTCCTCTAAGCCTGTTCCAGTTACTAGCCATCTCCTGAAAGGCTCCCAGACCTTCTCATATCATGTGTGTTACCTCACAGCCCTGGAAAATGTCATCTGCCTACTGTGTGCAAATGTCAGCCCCTGACCGCAGTCTTCAAAGCCTAGCCCTGGGCACCTGTTATTAATTTCATCACAGCTGTCTTCTCTGAAAAGAACCCTCCCTGAACACACATCACAATGGTTCTGTGGCTTTCTGTCCATCCCACGTCCCTTCTCATTCTGGCTGGAGGTATGCCCTCTGAGGTCAGGGACCAGGCCTCATCACCTCTTTCTGCTCTACACCCCAGAATGCTTTGCCCGTACTGACGCTCAGTCCTCTGAGGATGGACAGATGGATGAACAGATGAACACACAACTGCCCAACCCTGGCCCCCCAGCCCAGCGTTCCCAGTCTCACCAATGGGAGTTGACCACCTTGCACAGGGCCAACTCACAGCACATCCGCAGGTTGGCCTGGTGCTCTGCCAGGCTGGACGCCGTGCACTTGATGGGATCTACTTCACAGTTCTCCTCAGACTCGTACAGAGCACGGATGAACTCCCCTGGGAGAGGGGGCACAACAGGGAGCGGTCACACTTTCCAAGGGCAGGGACAGGGGGCTCCCTGGGTTGGAGGAATGGCAGAATCAGATGGTTGGAGGCTGGGGTCCTGGGCTCTGAGGAAGGGCGGATGTGGGGTCTGGGGTGGCCAGGTTTGGGGGTGATGGGGTAGGCATGAGGAAGTTTAGGAACAAGGCCTGAAGGTGGGCCATACCAATGGCATCCTTGAGGTATTTCTGACCAATCAGTCTCATATACTCTTCTATGGCTTTAGTGGCGAGCGTGTTCTCGCGGAATATGAGGTGTTCCCGTTCCATGAACCGGTCTACCTCTGACATGGCCATGTCTGAAAGGAAGTCCTGGGGCCCAACAAAGTCCCAGGATCAGCCTCTGCAGAGCCCAACCTCATGGGTCTACTCTCTTTTCACTGCCCCCCAAACCAATGCCTATTCTCAACTCATCCTTCCCTGGGGCACAGGAAAACCCATGTCAGCCTCTGCAGAATCCAACCTCATGAATCTCCCCTCTCTTCACTGCCCCCAAACCTAGGAAAGTCACTGCCCCCCAAACCAGTGCCCATTCTCAAGTCCTCTTTCCCTGGGGGCACAGTGCTCACCTTGGCCTTGCCTGTACTCTGCAGTATGTGAACCAGTGCACTGGCAACCTCCTCCTTGCCCTTGACATTCAGGGCAGGCTCCAGCACTGCACACAGCATCCGATAATGGTTGGTTACATACTCTGCAAACTCTTTATACAGCTCCATGGGCAGGATGCTCATTGTCTGGTAACGGGCTTTCAGCCTCACGGCAGGGCAACCTCCTTTCCCCTTGCCCCCCGAGCCACCCCCCGACCCCCCTCCTCCTCCTGAGCCCATACCCCCAGAGCCCCCACTGCCTGTTGGCAAGGTCACGGGGTACCACTGCTCTGTAAAGTGGCGCCCAGCCAGGGTGGCCACTGGTACAGTCACCAGGCCAACATAGCCCGCCTTGTCCTTCTTCCGCTTTTTGTCTGAGTCACGGTATAGATGCAGCCGTAGGGCCCGGACAGCCGGCAGGTTGTTGAACTCAAAGTGCTCGCCCCAGAAGACGGTGTCTCCTGAAGCTGAGCGGGGCTTAGAGGTGGTACGTGCATACAGCATGTCATCCAGGCACAGCTCGCAGTAATACCGCTTCTTGGGGGGCAGCTCTCGAGCCTCTATGATCCATAGTTTCAGCACATTATCTACCCGGCGGCTGTTGTCCTGGCATGAGGAAGTGGTGAGGGCAGACAGAATGGAAAAGTCAGACACACCAGGAGAGAGACAGCGAGCAGGTGGGCTTGAAAGGGAAGCTGTGAGGCAAGCATGCTGGGCTTGGAGTCTGTTCTGCCCTGTTCTGGTTTGGAAATAGGGTCCTGGCAGATGTAATACATAAGATGAGGGCATACTTGATTAATGTGATCTCTTAATCCAGGGACTGGTGACTTTATCACATGGAAGGGCCATTTAGAGACAGACAGAAGGAAGCTGGCCATGTAAAGAGGGAAGAACTGAATTAACGGCTACAGAATGGCTACAGGACATGGCCCTGCTTATAGCTGGACTTTGGACCTCTAGCCTCCTGGACTGTGACAGAATAGTTTTAGCTGGCCTAGTGCATGGTGACTCTTCAGAGCAGCCTTGGAAGCTAGCATAGAAGGGTAGCTCACACACAACAGAATTCATGTTGGGAAATGCTTGAGTAACAAGTCAAAAATGTGCCAGGCGGTGGTGGCGCACGCCTTTAATCCCAGCACTTGGGAAGCAGAGCCAGGCGGGTCTCTGTGAATTCGAGGCCAGCCTGGGCTACAGAGTGAGTTCCAGGAAAGGCTCAAAGCTACACAGAGAAACCCTGTCTTGAAGAAAAAAAAAAATGCTTAGGGGGCCAATGAGATGGTAAAGGTTATTGCTGCTAAGCCTGATCACGAGTTTGAGTCCCAGGACTCACAACATAATGAAAGGAGAGAACCAGTTTCAGAAAGTTATACTCTGGCTTCCACATGTGCACTGTGGCACCATACACACACACACACACACACACACACACACACACACACACACACACACACAGACCCTGTATAAATAAATAAATATGTAAGTTTTAATTTTGTTTATTTTTGGTTTTTTGAAACAAGATCTCAGCCGGGCGGTGGTGGCGCACGCCTTTAATCCCAGCACTTGGGAGGCAGAGGCAGGCGGATCTCTGTGAGTTCGAGGCCAGCCTGGGCTACCAAGTGAGTTCCAGGAAAAGGCACAAAGCTACACAGAGAAACCCTGTCTCAAAAAACCAAAAAAAAAAAAGAAAAGAAACAGGATCTCTCTCCATAGCGCTCACTATGTAGACCAGACTGGCCTCGAACTCACAGAGATCCACCTGCTTCTGTGCTGGGATTAAAGGCATGTGCTACCACACCCAGCAACATTTTTTTAAAAGCAAAGAAGTCCTCAAAGGAATGAGAAGTCCTGCAGAAACATCAGATGTTGTAAAACAAAATACTACTTGCATATGTATAGGACCAGTGAGATGTGACAATTGGCCCAAGCTCCTGGTGAGGGTCATGTGACACCGCAGTGCATTGGAAGCAGTGTGGCTCAGATTGTGTCTAGAGTTTTAAGTGGGATTCCTTAATAAAGGCCCTGGGAAACAAGAAGAGGGCCAGGACTGTGAGCTTGCTACCAACTGGAGTCAGGGACCAGCGGACAGGACGGCAGCTTTTGCTCGGGGACAGAAGTCTTGGTTGGAGCACAGGTGCACAGGCTCTCTGTCAAGGGGACCTGGAGGTCAGTGACTCCAACCATAACTGCCCAGACTTTATAGAGAACCAAAGTTCACAAAACACTATCAGGGAAACTGGACTAGAGGACTGAAGAGCCCTGTGGCTTTCATGGTAGGGAAGCAGAACATGATGTGAGGTAGCAGTATGGGAAGAAAGGAAAATAATGAGAATCACCCTTGGCTGTCTAGTCCAGGTCTCCTATACCTGTCTCTCCTCCCCAGCCCTGTCCTCCAGCCTCCTGCCCCCTTCCCCCCCACCAGTACCTTGTTGGGCTTCACAGCCCTCTGCAGATTCTCAATCCATTTGTCCCTTTCGGCCGCAGATCGACAGGCAAAACACTTTGTTCCAGACGATGTTGTCACCTGGAGAGGAACATGGACTTGAGATGGGGTTCCTAGAGGCTGGAGACCCGCCACCATGTCTTCTTTCCTGGCCCAGGTCTGCCTCCTTGACATCCCACATGTGGCACCTCTTCAGGCCCCTTTGCCCCAGCCTCCACCATCCCTGCCCTCCACCCTTCTCAGGCCACAAGAGCTGCTACCTCAAAGCAGAACTCCTGGCCCAGGATGGAGCTGTGCACCGGCTTGATGATGGAGTCTTCATCTAAGTTGAGCTCCAAGGCCTCAGCAGCACTACTAGGACTCAGCAAGGATTCATGGGAGTGGGACTCCTTAAAGCTTTGCATCAGCCGGGCCCTGGTAGGAGGGAGGTTCAGAGAAAGATCAGGGAAGCTGTCTCTCCTCACACTCAGGACACTGCCTCAGCAGAGGTTCTGGAAGGCAGCCTTGGAAAAAAGGCCTCAGTCCTTCACACACAGACTCACAGAAGGAAGCCCAGACTTCCCTGGGGAAAGACATGGGAGGGACAAGGGAAACCAAAGGCCTTCAAGAGACTTCTCTACCTCAACTCATACTCAAGGAGCTGAGATACCTAGAAATAACTCAGAATTGCTGGACATAATGGCACAGACCTTTAATCAGAGCACTCAGGAGACAGAGGCAGGTAGATCCCTACTAATTTTGAGGACTATCTAGCAAGTCCAGGCTATCCAGGGCTACATAGTGAGATCTTGTTTTAAAAAAAGAAACAAAGCCAGGCATGGTGGCGCACACCCTCAATCCCAGCCCTCAGGAGGCAGAGGCAGGCAGACCTCTCTGAGTTCGAGGACAGCCAGGGCTACACAGAGAAACTGAATCGAAAAATTAAAAAATAAAAAATAAAAAGAAGAAACAAAGTGTGACAGAACAAAATAAAACAAACAAACGGACAAAACAACTGTCCTGGACACGTCTAGGTGACTCCAGAAACCAGAATCTCAATATATAAAAAAAGGAAGCAAAGAACTGAGGCCCAGAGAAAACAGAGTATTGTTTGGTTGGGACCTGGCACACAGCTAGTGTCTAATAACCATTTCATGATTCAAACTATGAATGAAGTAAGAGAACAGTTTTGAGCACAACCAGGGGAAAGAGAGAGAAGTATAAGAGGACGCTGTGGGCAGAACGGAGCAGAATAAAGGTCGGAGACTGGAGAGCAGATCTGGGAGGAAGAGGAGGCAGAACAGCCAGCAGTGGAGCAAAGGCAGCTGCAGTGAGGCTGAGGAGGGCGGCGAGAGCTGGCAGAGGACCCAGCACCGCAGGGGAGCGCAAGATGAATGGGACTGAGGGACCAGCCCGAGGGGACGCAGGACAGAAAGGTGTGGGGATGGGTAGGGGGACCAAGAGTAGAGCATGGGGAAACAGGAGGGAGAGCTCGGGTGTGGGAGCCTCCATGAAGTTATTTATAGCAGCCCCGTCATCACAGGCTCTGGCTGCCGTCAGCACCACGCTCCCCCGGCCCCCCGCCCCCGCGGCCAGGAATACCATGCCCTCACCCCCTGCCAGCCCCAAATCCAGCACTGGTTACTTGGAAGGGGGCAGGGAAAGGTGTGACTCACCTGATCCCAACCTTCCTACCCTCCTAATCCCTGGGACAGCCAGACACAAGGGAAAAGAAGGACAGACTCTCTCCAGGGAGTGACTGGACTAAGGGGAAGCCCAGAGAAGGACAAAGGCAAGCAGCCAGGTTTCCCTCCCCATCCCTCAGTCCCTGGATTAGCCCAGCCTTGGCGCCCCCCCTCCTGTTACCTGCATACCAGACCAACTCCCTTTCTCCTGTTCTGTCTCTTCCCTCCAGCAACCACTGGGGTCTCTGAGCCCTAGCCTCACCCAGCAACAGCAGCTACCCCCACCCATTCCAGCCTGCTGCTCTTACTTCCTTCCCCTCCCTCACTTCCCACCCAGTAGGCTTTGTCACCACTGTCCTCTCCTGCCCTGGGCAGGAGCCCACCTTTCCTTCCACCCTAAGATCCCTCCTTGGCTTCACCTTCACCTCCTTCCTGGCCTCTGCAGATCCTCCCCATCACCTCCTCTTTCCTGCTATCTGCAGCTCAGTCCAGCTCCTCTCTGATCGATGTCTCGGCACCCAACCAACATGAGCCCCGCAACCTTTGTACTCAGGGAGCCCCATCCCACTCAGCATCCTTATCCTGCATCTATCTCCTTCCAGGCCCTCTACCTACCGGTCATGGTCAGCACTTCGGAAGCGAGGCAGGATCTGGCGAAAGCTGCTGGTCCGGTCAAGTTTGGGTTGTGACTTTGTACGTTTGATAGAGCTTTTCAGCCTCCGGCTCAGGAAGCCTTGCTGAGGAGCAAATGGGAATGGGGGTGACTGGGGCAGCACAGAGTCTCTCTAGACACCCCTCAGCTGGCAGGGAACCCCTGGAAGAACATAGAGTGGGGGAGGGAAGGGGAGCCCTGACACCAGCTCGTCTTCCTCGCTCCCACGGGTGCTGTGTGAAGTGCGCAAAGACACAAACACACACACTAGCCTGGAAACGGTGGGAGGGCTGGTCTAAGAAGTGGGGGCAGAGCCAAGAAGGGGCAAACCAACCATGTGGGGACACATGCACAGCCTTCCTTGTCCTCTTTTTTCAGAATCCTGGGGCCCAGCTGAGCCACATCTGGCAGGCACTTCCATTCACTCACCGAGGGCCGGAAGGGCGCAGCGGGGGCGGCCTCCATGCTGTACTGCTTCCCCCCTGGGACACTCTTCCTCCTCGAGCGACCCAAGTGGTATTCTAGAGGGGAGGAAAGGGCCCGAAGGAAGTTGGGGAAGGGGACAGGGGACTATAAGTCCGATTTCTTTCTGGGTCAGTACCTTAGCCACCTCCCTCAGTCCCTCAGATCCGGCCTCACCTACCCCCCGGAAAGCAGCAAGAAGAGCAGCGGCGGCGGAGAGGCTGGCGGTGGGAAGGAGGGGGCAAGGAACCTGAGCCGGAGCCCCCTGATGGGGTCGGGGTGGGAGGCCTTAAGCCCATGACTGGGGCTGGCAGTCAGCAGAGGGGCATAGTCAGGAGGAAGATCAGTAAAACCTCCGTAATGAAGAATAGCCACGACCCAGGGAGGCTCGGTCCCCCGTTCCCCACCCAAGAGAAGGGGCTTGCTTGGCGGGGGGAGATGGTTAAAGGTCATTGCCCATGGGTGGGTTTTCCTCTTTTCTCAGCTGGGCACATCCTCCACCTGCCCCACACCTCCCAGAGCTCCTGTCTGTCTGGAGGTCCAGGGCGGCCTCCCATGACCCCCTCCCAGGACTGGAGGGGGAGGTCTCAGAGGAGACCTGTGCTGAGTAGAGGGGAACAGAAAATCCGAGGAGGGGGCCGATGGAAGTGGGGGAGAAGGAGCCGGATCCACGTGCACTGCGGTGCTAGTGAAGGGTCGAAAAGGAGAAGAAAAGAATGCAGGGGAGTGGGGAGGATGGGCAGTGGGGTTCTGGGGACTCCCAAGTAAAAGCTGGTGACGAGGAGGAGGGGAGGTGAATGCGGATGGAGCTCAGCCTGCCAAGAGTCTAGAGGAATGGAGGCTTAGAGGAAGGGAGCTGGAGATCTGCTGCTAGGGAATTTGGAGGGTCTAAGGGGCTGAAGGAGAATGAAAGTGGGGGATGCCAGGCTCCGGCTCCAGCTCCAGAATGGCTGCCCAGGCCTGGACTCCCCCCTCAGCCCCAGTCACCACTGCAGCCAATGGGGGGGCCGATACTGCATCAGGGGCGGGGCCACCATCTCCATGGCAACAAGAAGCTACAGGCGGGGGGGGGGGGGGGGCGGCGCAACCGGAAGAACTGCCTGTTAACCCACTAGGTTCCAGAATAGAACAGTGAAAGCCACACTACATTTTCATGCCTGCTTCTAGATTGCATTTTGCCTCGGAGCCAGTCCTTCCCTGCTCCTTTCATAGGCAAATTCAGGTTTGCACATACAAGTCTGGATCCCGAGACAGGAGAACCCTCTCAGTCTCCCAGGAACATGTGTAGAGCACAAAAACACACACCAAACAGTGGGGATCCGTGTATATCACAGTTGCAATGAGAAATAATAGGGAACTATGTGCTTCAGAGACATACAGACAGCCTCGAGCATGGGGGCACTGGGGACCCACACTGAGACCCCAGGCCCACACACCCCACAGGCTTAGACATTTGTGAGCACTGCAACAGGGGTGTACATACTTGAACTCAGACAGCCACATGAGAACTGCTGGTGTGGGCTATGCGACCCGAGTGCCTTGGGCTACCATGTGGGCTACACTACACAAATGGACATGTAACCATATGACAGCTCATGCTTCACAGGAAGGGGCCTGTCAGTTTAACCCCGGAGACACATGCTTAAGTATACTGTGGTCCCATGTGTCATCCCTGCATCACGTACACACCATGATCTCAGCCAGATAAAGGGAGCCCCATGCCTCTAAAGCACACGTTCATAATTCACACTAACAGAACCACCACATTCACTATCTGTGGACAACCCCCCCCCCCTTCTAGCTTTCCCATGACTCTAACCACCAGCATCTGTGATGGCTAACTGAAAAACGGAACAAACAAAACAAAAAACAAGGAGCAAATGTGTTAATTAGCCTTCTGTTACACAGTGAGCAGTGCACCCGAGGCCCAGCGTATCTCCCTCCTGATCCGTCCTCTGCATTTCTCGGGTACTCTCACTCCAGGGAACCTAGTGCAGCCATTCTTTCATGCACAAGCATCTCTATAAAGGCCTAAAAGCCTTAAGTTTAAATCCACTGAAGTTTCCTTTGGAACTAAAGCATTCACAGAGGGGAAGGAATCTGCTTTGCTCGGTTCCTGGAAGCAACACACAGAACACTAGGAACTCAGAAATAAGTCACAGGTGCATGGAGGCCACACACATGTGCTCACAAGGACTCTAACACAGGAAGAGAAAGGTAGAAGCACAGAGAAGAGGGGACAGAGTGACAGAAACACGGGATATCTTGTTATTAGTGCTGCCTGCAGTGACATGGACATAGACCAGCACACAACCATGTACACACAGCAAACCTGAAAAGCATACATTGCCATGCTGGGTCTCCATGTCCCATCCCTGCACGATTTATACACTTATGCACACACATAACAGCCACCTACACAGACCCGTAACACAGGCATTGTGCACACACCCACACAGTACACACCCTGTATACACACACAATTGCAAGCAAGCAAGCAAGCGCGCGCACACACACACACACACACACACACACAGCAAGGGCTTGGACTCCGCCTCTTCAATGTCTCTAATCTTGCCATCACCCACAAACATTTCTCCTACCCTCCAATCTCCCAAATCCCTACCCTTCCCTGTAGTCCTTCTTCTCCATACCCAGCTGACAGCTCTGAAGGGAGCCAGAGAAAGATGAGGAGGGGGCTAGACAGGGGACGGAGAGATCGGGGAGGGCATGCTCTGCAGTCTCCGTGGTGACAGGCCTCAGTGGGAACCAGCTTCGATGGCTGGATGGCCTTCTGCAATCCAGCCAAGCCTGATCCTCCAGACCTGCACCAGCCTAATCCTCCACCCTCCCAGACTGCTTCACAGAAAGACCTGGCTCCCGCCGCCGGTGGTCCTCTTTTCTCAAGTCCAGCTCAGCTCTCTCCCACCCCATTCTCAGGGTGTTCTTCCCTCCTGGCTCTGTGCTCTCCTCTTTTGGAGGACTCTCGTCCCTGCTCCCCCCTTCACCTCACTCCTTTAGGCTTTCTGTCCCCATTAGGGGACCAGGCAGAGGCTCACACCTGCCTAGCCCAAAGATGTTCATGCAGTCAGACTACAAGGAACCACTCACACACTTCGTCCCCACCACTGGCACACCACCCACATCCAGACACGCCCTGGACACCCATGCCGGGACTGACACAGATACTCAGGCCAATGTTGGAACACACATGCAAAGACACACACCTGCCACCAGGGACACTGAAAATTCTGCTCCTTCGGCCAGCCACACATTCCTACACACTGGCTTCAACCAGGGAGGGACATGCACGCTCAGGGTCAGAGGTAACATGAATCAGTATGGCCACAAACTGCCCCATAAACCAGTGGCTAGCCCCGCTGTTAACTGGCAGAGGCAGGGCAAGACAGGACATACCTGCACAGTGCTGGCTACACATGTGTGCAAGAGGAATTGGGCCCCATGTGCACATGGCACAGACACACAGAGACACAAGCACAGTCACGATCACACACGCAAACACCAGGGCTGCCCCTCCAGCAGGGCTCCGAGACCCCCTCACACCAGCCACCCCCACGCGTGCTCACAACCCTGCCCCCACGAAGATGCCAAGACCCCCCCCCCGACCTCTACTGCCCCCCTCCAGTTACCATAACTCCCCCCACTCGGAAGATGCAGCGAGAACATGCGGAGGGAGCAGCTGCCGCCGCCGCCGCCGCCGCCGCCGCCACCGCGGCCTCCCCAGCCCCCTCCCGTGCCCACGCACACGCGCGCCCCCGCCCCACGCGCGCGGCCCCCACGCGCGCGCCTCGTCCGCCCGGCCCCGCCCTTACCTCGCACCGCCCCCCCGGGGGGTCGAGGGTGTCCCCGATGGGGGAGGGGCCCGCTCTGCGCGGGGGAGGGGCGAGTGCGGAGGGAGAGGGGGCGGCGGCCCGGCTCGCGCCGCCCGACGCGGTGGGGCGGCGGCGGGGCCCGGGACGGCCTGGACGGCCGCGCGGTGACAGCCGCGGGAACGGCTCCCTCCGCCGCCGCTCCCGCCGCTGCCGCCGTTGCCCGGGCCCCGCCGCCGTTGCTAGGCGACCGCTGCTGCCGTGGCCGCCTCTGTCACGAGCCCCGTCGCCCGGAGACAACGCGAGAGAGACGGGGGAGGGGGACAGAGGGACCCCCAAAACCAACTAGGCCTCCCATCATCGCCTCCTGAACAGGACCCCCACCCCCAAAAGAGAGAGAGAAGCCCTTGAAGAGAGCGAGCGTTTGCAGCTCCACCCAGCAGAGGAGGAGCCCCGGATTCCAATGCCCTCAAAGGTCCGGCGACCTCTCCCGGGCTGGAGCGTCCACAGCCACAGCAAACACCTTTGCAGACCGGAGCCCCCAAGGCCCCAAGACCTTCATGTCCCCTGCACACCCTCCATGCCCTCTACACATTCTGTTTCCCTCTGAAGATACCAAACGTTCACCAGCTATTAACTTCCACTAAACCCTGCCCCCCCCCCCCATATATACCCCTGGAACCATCCCCAGGCTCTACTAAAGCCCAACACAGTAACCTCCACAGGCCACCTAAACGCCACTCCAAACACAGGAGACCCACACCAAAGGCCTCAGCACTCTGAGGACCCAGCGTAAGGAGACAGAGAACTGTGGGCAGAGCGGCCAACCGCAGGACACATGACAAACACTCTGTGAGCATGTTACCATGCCCGTGCACACAGGTACACACTGCACACCAAACATTATGCACCAGACACGCACAACAGACAGACATCCCCATCCTCTCTACCCTCGGCACCACCACCTCCTGGCTTGCCTCAGAGTGCTACCTACACCCCTGTGTCAGTTTCCATGACAATGACACACGTCCCTGACCACTGATCCAGGGTCGCAAAGCTGACCCCCAAGGGCAGTGAGGCCTAGACCCATCAGAAGGCAGCTGCCTGGAGCCAATGGGTAACACAGGCCACTGGGTCTCTAAGGAAGCAACTGGAAGCCTGGATTCCGGGGGAGGAAGAGACGGTGGGATAAAGGGGTCGCCTGGGGTTGAATGGGGGTCACGGAAGGGAAGTGCTGAGGAACCGGGCAGTGGCAAGGGGGTTTCCGGGGACTGAGGGCGTCTCTGCACCTTGGCTGCAGATCCCTGTTCTCTGCCTTCATCCCCCCTCACTGTTCCCATGGAAACCTTTTAAGCGAACTTCTCAGAGGAAGACAAAAATCTTTTTTTAAATGACTAAAGAGGGGGGTGGGGGGCAGAAGGGAGGAGGAAGGGGGAGAGACAGATGGAGAGAGGGAGAGACCGTGAGGAGATGGGGGTCTGACAGAGTTCCACCCAGAGCGGAGGGGAGGGACCCAGGGATCAAGAGCGGAATGGAAAATGAGGATGGGAAACAAGACAGCAGAGGCGATCGACCGCAGGACACAGATCAACTGAGGAAAGGGGGCAAGAAGAGGGGCAGGCCACGGGCCTGACGGGCTGGAAGAAGATGGGGGTTGGCGGGTGGGACACGGGTCTGGTGGAGGGCGGGGACTAGGGCGTTCTCCAAGTTCTCAGACCGAGCTGTGAGGGCCATGGCCAGGAACACAGACGGAGACCGACGATCTAAGGAGACTATTTTTACAGGCACCGCGAACAGTCAAACTTCGCTGCTGGAGAGGAAATGGGGAGCGAAGCAGCGTAGGGACACGCGGGGGCCGCTCACCAACAGCCCCGGTACCCCGCGCAGCCCGGACGAGGGCGCCCTGTCCTCGGGATCGGGATCACGGCAGCTCTCCGCCCCCGCCCGCTCCCAGTGACTGTCCGGGGCACGAGCCTGCTCGGCCGCCGTACCATGCTCGCCGTGGGGCCGCCCCTCCACCGGCACAGAGACCGTGCGTCTCAGCAGTTTGTTGCGGCTGGACTCGCTCCTCCGGTCGCGGATCAGAAGGGGGTGTATCTAGGGGATTGGGGAGTGTGTCAGACCCCGCGGGCCCGCCGCCCCTCCTCTCCCCTTCCATGGGAGGCCGGCCCCCTGCCAGCCCGCCTGCCCCTTCCGCCCCTGCCCATTTCACCAGGCCCTGCTGAGGGGACGTGTCGGTCCCTCCTCTCCCTCTTCAAACAGTCTAGAGAGTTCTCCCCAACCCCGCTCAGCGCTTCCCGCAACTCCACAGGAGTTGGCTACCTCCTGCCTCTGGTTTCCCCTTGACCTTCAGTTCGTCCATGCTCCTGCTCCCCTCCCAACCTCCTACCTTCCTCACCCCCTTCTCTCCCTCAGGCTTGTCACAGCTGCATTTATAATCAGCTCCACAGCTTGTCTCCCTCCCACAGCCCGGCTTGCGGCCAGACTGGGACCCAACCTCCCCTCCCCCCAGAGGGCCTGGTCACCTCCCCCTTTCGTCTCCTTCCTTTACCCTCCACCTGCATCTGAGTCCCTCTTCCCTCAGCCCTACCTTTCCCTGGGCCTCACCTCAACTCCCCCTGGGAGTCGTCATCCTAACTTCCACCCCTACCAGAAGCTAGACTCCCACGAGGCCCCAGCCCCACCATCCACCCAGTTCCAGCTCTCTAGGCTCCATTATTCCAGCTCCTCCTTGCCTTCCCACCCCCACCTTCCTACCAGACAGGCTATTCCTGCGGCCGGTGGCTAGTGGGTCCTCTCTGTCTCCATCTCATGTTGGTTCTCCTTCCCCAGTCCATCCAATGGACTTCAAATCCCTGGTCTCGGCTGATGACCGATGCCAAATCACTCAAATGCCTTTCCATACCCCAACCTGAGGTTTACCGGGCCACCTCACCTGTGGCCGGGGTTAGCGTGCTTTCCCAGACCCTTCTGTTTCATGGTCTGGCATTCCCTCTCCACAGCCTCACCTGCCCTCACGGCCCCCTACGCCGAGGTTAGCCCGAGTCCAATTCCATCCCCAAGAGTTTTTAGGCTCAGCTCTCACCACCTCCTCCAGGCTACCCTACCACTCTCTAAAGATGGCTCCCCACATCACTCACACCTGAGGGCCTCACCCTTCAGATCTGGACCCTTCTTCTCTGATGAACTGTCTATTGCTGCCCCTGTTCCTCCTTTGGACCCCATACTCCTCTGACTCCCCATTTCATCTCCTCACTCCTCACCCCTCGCCCTACCCAAGTCCACACTCCAGCTGCCTGCCTCCTCAGGCCGCTCCTTGCATCTCCCTTTCTGAAACCTAACCAGCCCTGCAGAAGCATATGTAAACCCTGGTCTCAGGCACATCTCATCTTCGTGACCTCGGTCATCTGTCAGCCCCTCCAGCCCCTCCCACTTCCCCTGCCTTTTCTGGGGTCACTCAGTCTTGGTCTGCACTGTGCAGCATGATGAAGGGCAAGCTGAGGCTCGCTCTCCCCCACTCTAACCTATCCCACAACATGGATGGGGTGAAGCCAGGAGGCACACCCGATCCTCAGAACCACAGCTCCTCCACAACACCGCCAATGGCCTCAAAGACCCGCTAGCAAAAGTCAAAGAATGGCTATCCTCTTCAGAACATCCGGGCCACATCTCAGTGGTCACCCTCCGCCCATCTCTCCTTGGGGAGCTCTTCCTTTCACTGACCAGGACCCCCCCCATTGTCCTCTCCACCCTCTCCCACTTTTCCCAACCTCCTCGCTGCCCCGCTCACCTCATCCTCATCCAGCATGAGCAGCTGGTTCCCCGAGATGATGCAGAACCGAGGGTTCCAACCAGGACGATCGTATGGGGAATGAACGTATTGGGTTCGGTGCATAGGGGGTCCCCGTACATCTGGGGGACAGAGACACACAAACAGTAAGGGAGGGGCTATACTGGGGGCGTAGAAACCTAAATGGAAAGAAGGTCTGCAAAGTGGGAGAAGGGAATGCCACCTGCCTGAAGAGACCTATTGGGCACAAAGTGCCTGTTGATTTTAAAGGGTCAGAAGATGAGCCTCACACTGAGGAGTCCAGTCCTAGGAGGCTCCAGGAAGGGGACAGGAAGTAGTCTCATGACAGACAGGGACTTTACTGGGGCAGAAGGTGAGAGCTCTGTTCCTTCCCTTGTGTGTGTCGGAGGCGGGGAGAGACTTACTGAAACTGGCAAAAGATAGAGAGGTCAGAGGGAGGCATTAATGACCCGCTACAATGGATGCGGCCCCACACGTTTAGAAGAGGTACCTAGCTTGTGGGAAAGAAGATGGGTGTTTAAGAACATTTGGGTCACAAAATTCTGAGCGCTAAACATCTGGAAGACAGGAAGTGGGCTTCCATGTTCAAAGAAGCATGATGGCCTCCCTCCCTTACCTTACCTTCCTCCTTCCCTAGTCCTACCCTGTTCCTCCTTTGGGGGAAGTGTCCAGGGAGAAGACAGCTTTTCTAAGGAGGATCAGGGTGGGAGAAGGTGGGAAATAAACTGTCAGGAAAACCAGAGACCAGAGCAGCCTTTGTCTATAACATGCTCAGCGGTCAAGAGTCAATCCTGCTCTCCCTACCTAACCTCATGGACAGGAAGGAAGCGGACTCCGACTCCACAGGCTGAGACCTCACCTGGGCACAGTGAGGGACCTAAGAAAGAATGAAGGAAAGATTGGAACCGCCAAGCCTGATGACGGAGGAACATCCCAAGAGGAGATGTGAAGACAGACCAGTTTCCAGAGGAGAACAGGGCCAAGGGCTGTGCGTGCTCAGGTGCCAGGGTCCTGCAGGCCCATCTGCGCTGTCTGGCCAGCACCACTGCCACACACCACTCATGGGGACACAGCGAAGGGCCTTAAGGGAGTCAGGACAGCGAGACTGGAGACATCAGAGTGGTAAAACCAGGCTTAAGATGCTGGTTAGAGAATGTTCACTGCAAGAAAGCCCAATGCTGTTGTCTCTGCGGGATAATGAATTTGGCACATTTCAGGAGAAATGGCCTTGGGGCCTCTGAAAAACTCCATCCCCTTACTGATTATGGTAATTCCTCAAATTTACCCAACCTGCAGACCAGAGAGAAAGATGAACCGCTGGGATCTAAGTGTCTAGAATTCACAATACTTTCAAATTTTCACTCCCGGTGCTTTCTTGGAGACCACCAATATTCTCTATGCACAAAGACCACTGGCGGGCCGGGGAGTATAGCTCAGTGGTAGAAAAAAAAAACACTAGAATTCAAAGGCCCCAGCACAACCACCACCACCCATAACCTAGACCACAGACACTGGAGGCAACAAGCCTGCTGCTGCATCTCAACAGTGGTGCGCCCAGAGGAAAGAGCTGTTGCTACATATAACCAGAGCAGAACAGGGGAGCTGCTCCAGGCTGCAGCTGGGGCAAGCAGGTTAGACCTCAGGGGACAGGAAAAGGGACACAGGGAACCTTAGCTCAGGAACAACTCACACACACACACACACCAGAGTCTAGACTTAAGAAAGATAATGATCCTGGGAGGCAAAGGAACATGGCAGAGAAAGGGGAAATGGGAAATTTTTACTGCAATGAGAAGTTCCACAAGGGTTCAAGAGCCCCTGTTCCAACCGTCAAAACCTGTGTTTTGGTACTCCCAAATCTCCATCACCCCAGGAAGCAGAGGGGACAAGAAGAGAGGAATGGTGATGAAGGCTGGGGAATAAAAGGAAAAGAAGTAGGCACAGACCATGTGACAAGATGGGATGTGGGGTAGGAAATAGAAGATGGGTTGAGGGACACATAGCAGAGTGGATCTAAAAGTAGAGGAAGTAGATGATGAGAAATGCCTGGGGACAAGGGACTAGATCAGGTGTCAGCCAACATGAGGCAGAGGCATTCCCTAACGAGCAGCATGGGTCCAGGAGCAACACTGGTGTAACAAGGTAGTCATTAGAAGAGAGGGGGAGAGACAGATAGGAGACAGGGGACTAATACAGGGGAAGGACAGGAGGGGGACTCATATAAGAAACGGACACCATATGGGGGGAAAGATATAAGTGATGGACAGCAGAGGAAGGGAGGGGGAATGGAAATAAGAGGTGGGGTGGGGGAAGGGGAATTAAGTGAAGAGAGCAAATGAGACCCCAGGATTGCATTTCACGTATCCAGAGTCCTAAGGAGGGCCAGCCACGGCAGGATTCTAACCCGGCCCTTGCTCCCATCCGTCAATCTTACTTGCATCTCCCCCAACCAAAAAAACACTTGGTCCTCCCCCTCCTCGGGCATCCCCTCCCCCAATCCTTTCTCTCCTCTCTTCCCTCCATCTGGACCCCCCCCCACTGCCACCCTCTTTCTCCATCTGGCCCCTTCCCTCCCTCCATCCTCCTCTCTTCCCCTACCCCTACTTGAGACCCTCACCAAATCCCCTCCCCATCTTCTTGGCCTCTCTTCCACCCCTATGTTTTCATTTCCCCTTCCCCCTAAGACGGTGCCTCTATTTCCTTGATATTCCTCCTCACTCAGCTCCCAAACCCAAATTATTCATGCAGCTTTCCCCCAAACTCAATCCTCCCTCCTTATGCCTTTTTGACGCTCTTTCCCCTCCATCACCTTCCCCTCAGCCCCCTTCAGGGCCTGTGTCCCAGCCCCTCCATCCCTCAGATACCCCTATGCCTCTAACCTCCAATCCCTCCTTTCCCGCTGTTCCCACCTCTGCCTTCTCAGCCCTCCCCTCTCCCTCCATTTCAGCCGCTCCCTCCCCTCGGTGGCCCCGGCTCTCCCCCGCCCCCTGCCCCTCCCCCTCTTGCCCCCCCATCTGGCCCTCCCCCTACCCCTGTCACCACCGTACCTCTGAAGGGGGCATAGGACATCGCGGGGATGCTCCCCCGATGGATGGAGGCTCGAGACCTGCTCATCAGGCCTGAGGGGGAGGGGGCGGGGGGACGGGGGGGAGAAAAAGAAGAGAGAAAGAGGGGGAGAGAGAGGGGGAGAAGGAGGAGGTGGAGGAGGAGGAGGAGGAGAGAGGAGGAGAGAGGAGCGGAGAGGAGCGAGAGGAGGAGAGAGGAGGAGGAGGAGGAGAATAAGAGCCAACGGCAGCGGCAGCGGCAGCGAGAGAGGGGGGGGGCGGGGGAAGCGAGCTAGTGAGGAGAGAGCAGGAGGAGGAGGGAGAGACTCTGCAGCCCCCACCCCTACTCTGGGAGACCCGGGAAAAGAGCGAGCGAGAGACCCCTGACTCATGCACACCAGAGGCAGCCGTCCTGAAGAAGCTGACCCCAGACCCTGAGACAGACCCCAGACCCAGAGAAGGGTACCTCACCCCTCACTCCACACTCAACACATCAATCTCACAGACCCAAATCCAGAAGGAAAGAGACCCCTGATCTCAGGGAAACAAACAAACAAACACACAAACAAAACAAAAACCACCCCCTCCCCAAGAAAGGAGTCAGATCAGAATCTGAGAATCCAGTCTCAACAAGGTTCTCCAGACCCACGTTAATCTTAGACTTTGGAGCCTGGGTTGGTAGTTTTGGGGACCCAAAACGGAGACCTAGACTCAAAGAAAAACATGAAACCAGTATGAGAAAGCACCCCAGCCCAGAATTAGACCTTAGGAACTAGCTAGAGATGAGAAACCCCAGATTCCTATCTCAGAGAAAACTGCAAACTTGGGACCCAGGGATGGAGAGAGATCTGAAGCTCATTAAATCTGAGAGACCTTAGTCGGGGATCACTGGACTCCATTCCCAGAAGCAACTCGAAATGTAACTCAGACCCTATAAAGATCCCAAATATTGGAACCCCCCCGACCCCCCCCCCCAAGGATCTGTGAGACAGAGACCGCCCCCAACTCATGAGGGAAATGAAGAGCCTGAACTTCATTCAGCCTGGGGAACCCCAGCCACCCACGCCGGGGACCCCAGACCCTGGAGGAAGGAGTAGTGTTTGGGTGGCAGAGCCTTTCCCCTGCTGTCTCCTCCCTCTTCGCTGACCTCTCCCCGGCCCCTCTTCATTTTTGGGTCACTGGGTGTGTTTGGGCCCCAGGGAGGTTATGTAGGGCAGGTCCTGGTTCCTTGGGGGAATGGATGAAGGCCAGGAGACCCAAGACTGAGAGGTGGGCCGGTCCTGGAGAGAAGAGTCAGCCGGGGAGAAGGCACAGGGCCATCACCCCGAACCCGCAACTCCCATTGCTCCTTTCCTCTCCTGTGCCAGCCTGGCCTGAGCTTTGGGTGTTCGGTACCGCCCATCGCTCGCTAGCCCATTACAGGTGTCACCTAGTCCTCTGAGAGGGTATCCCTCACCAGCCGTGGCCGTGCCAGGGCTGAGCCTGCCTGATCACCGCCCCCTACCCTGGGGCAGCTGGCTCCGCAGCTCGGTGCCAACGCGCGGGCCGCGGGGGCGCCGTCCCCACCCACGACTGCCTGCCCAGGCCCTCCCACCACGGCTGGCCTCTCAGTGCGGGGAGGAGGGGGGACTGTTACTAGGCACATTCCGGGGCTCAGGACGACTCCCCAGCCCCAGCCTGACGCAGCGAGGGCGCCCGTGGCCAGGTCCCGCGTCCGTCACGTGGCCCGCGAGGCTGGCCGGCGATTGGCCGCGGCCCGCGGCTCCTGAGGCGGCGCCGCGTGAGAGGACGAGGGCTGTCACGTGACGGCGGGCCGCCGCAGCGGCCGTCCCCAGCCAGCGACGGGCCGGGGCTTCACGGAAATGGGCGGGCCGCTTCCGCGCACGTCCTCGGCCCCGGCTGCCGATTGGCCAGCGGGCCCCCCGCCCCGCCCCCTCGGGAGGCGAGGCGATCGGGCCACTGGCGGGCCGGGATTGGCCCGATCTGGAGACTCTGGGACAGCCCGCGCTCCCGTCACGTGGCTGCCGCCCAGGTAAGAGGAGGCTGCTCCTCTGGGGCTCCCGGTCCTTCCCCGGTCCGTGAAGCGCGCGGCCGCGGATCCCATCCCTCCTCCACCAGCTTGGGCTGCATGAGCTGGGGGCGGGCCCCCGTCGTCCTGCTCGGCGGAGGGGTGAGTCTGGCCCCGCCCCTTCCGGTCTCCAAGTTTCACCGGGCTTCGGTACCCCGAACCGCCTAGGAGGGGCCAGGCGAGGTGTTCCAAGTTTAAGTTGCAGGGGCATTTTCCTCCCTGGTGCAGAAAAGGCAGGGCCGAGGCTTGGTGTCCGCCCCAGCGAGGGCGCCCCGGGGTGCAGGCTCCTAGGGCGGCCGTGGGGAAGCTGAATCCGCCCCCCTGCTCTCAGGCCACGCTGCTCCTGTCGTTCCTTTGGATGCCCGCGCTGCTGCCGGTGGCCTCCCGCCTTCTGTTGCTACCCCGAGCCTTGCTGTCCATGGCTTCTGGAAGCCCTCCCCTGCCCTCTCCGGCCTCGGCCTCGGGCTCCGGCTACGTTCCAGGATCGGTTTCTGCAGCCTTTGTCACTTGTCCCAACGAAAAAGTCGCCAAGGAGATCGCCAGGTGGGGACCTCGGCGAGATGACCGACAGGGGAGAGTTGGGGCTGGGAAGGGCGCTGCCTTTGCAGGTCTCTGGGCTACCGGCACAACCCCTGGCCGGTCGCGCTCTGAACGTGCCCTCGATTCACCCCCAGGGCCGTGGTAGAGAAGCGCCTAGCCGCCTGCGTCAACCTCATCCCGCAGATCACTTCCATGTGAGTCCTCAGTTAGAAACTTAATTTCACGGGAGGGGCTGAGAGCTTTTTCTGGGGGAAATCTTTCTTCCCCAAGACTTTGTTCCCTTCTTTCTCTGACCTCTTCAGCTATGAATGGAAAGGAAAGATCGAGGAAGACAGTGAGGTGTTGATGGTGAGAAAATACCCCTCTTGTCTGGCTCCTTGGGCAGCTCTGGCCCTCATCTGACCTCAGTTCTTCCCCGTGGTTCAACTGTCTCTCTTTGCCCTTTAGATGATTAAAACCCAAAGCTCCCTGGTCCCTGCTCTGACAGAGTTCGTTCGGTAAGAACTTTAAGGTATTCTTTTTGTGGCGGGACTGGGGAATGAACCAGGGCCTTGAGCATTTCATCAAGCACTGAGTGATATCCCCAGCTCACTAAAAGAGCTCTGAGGTGGACACTGTGGGGTGGACCTTGCTGGGGAGCCCAGGACTGGTGTCTGAGGGGGTGTGCCTTTGGGTGACTGAATAACCCCTGCCCTATGACTTCTGCAGATCTGTGCACCCTTACGAAGTTGCTGAGGTGATTGCATTGCCTGTGGAGCAGGGGAATCCCCCATACCTGCATTGGGTGCGCCAGGTCACAGAATCCATTTCAGATTCTGGCACAGCCCCCTCCTCTGCTTAAGGCCCTCTGGTCTCCAGGTGATGATGTCTGAGCCCCCAATAAATCCTCTTCTGTTCTCTCTGCCTTTTCCCTTGTAACACAGATGTGGTTGGGGAAGATCAAAAGTTCCTCTGGTCCTTGTATTCTGTCCATCTTTCAGAATGACTCATGTCTACTAGGTTTGTTTATTTCTCTTTATTACAGTCATACAGAGTCTGGAATCCTGGACCACCGCCACCCCCATCTCTATACCCAGGGGTTAAATAGTTTTAAAAAATATTTTAAAAGCTGTAACAAAATAACATCAAAGGAAATGGGAAGGATGAGGGGTCAGGAGTCATGAAGAGGCAGAGAAGAGGACCTCTTCCCCACCCCCCGGATTCCAGCCTGGGCGCAGGGAGAACTACTCCCAGCTCTCCAGGTACATCCCAGCTGTAGGTGAGGTCAGAGGTCAGGGCATGAAAGTGCCAGTGTGTGAACGGGGAGGTGAGCAGAAGAGGGCTGTCAGAAGATGCCACCTCCTCCCCACTCAACTAGGTACTGCACAGAGCCATCGGGCCGCACTCTTCGAGCCAGGACCCTGACAGGGTCCCCACAGGATAGGTAGCCAACCCCACCTCGGACTCCTCCCCCAGTCCCCGGAGACAAACTATGGCACAGGGAAGAAGGGGGTACTGAATGTCTGGAAAGGCCTGGGATAGGGGCTGGGGCTGGGGCTGATGAGGCAGTCGTTGAGTGGGAAGAACTTTTAGGGATGTCTGTGGGGAAGCCAATGTGAAGTTCCAGGGGTGACCTGGAAGAGAGAAGACAGCAGTGAGATCAGACAGGCCAGATGTGGGCAGCTTTAGAGAAACTAAGGAGCCACAGAAGGAAAGGAAGAGCTGATGTTAACAGGGGTGCTCACCTGTCCGGGGGTTCACCGTCCCCAGAGGTCCCCGCAGTGCTGGCACAAGGGTGGAAGGAAGCGAACATCCGGATGGGGCTGCTGGGGGGGAGGCAAGTCAGGGCCTGGAGGGAAGCCTGTCTCCCCCACTCTACTGCACTGCGCTCCCAGAACACTGCGGGGCGGGGAGGGGGGGGATCGAGAAGTGACGGGGAAGAGGGAAAAGTACTGCAACTAACGGGCTCGTCTGGATCAGGCACCGACCTGGGCAGACAGCGGGCATCTGTGGGCCGGAAGTTGTAGCCGCTGCTGCCCTGATAGCTCTGGTTAGGGCTGGGGGGTGGTGGAGACACTGAGGCCTGTAAGAAAGGTCGGGAGCTGTGAGATGACCCTTGACCCTTTCCCCCACCCTACCAGTTTGCCCCACGGTGCCCCCGCCCGCCCCTGTACCTGCAAGGCCCTCTGCAGACGGGCCCGCTCCCTCTGCTCCCGGGACCCATGCCGACTGCGCACTGCCGTGGGTGGTCCCAGCTCCTCCACTTTCCCCTTCTGCCTCCTCAGGGCGTCTGGCTCCGACCTCCGTCGTTTCCCCAGGGGACGTGAGACCCCTCCCCCAGGGCCCTGCCCTGAAGGGAAGCTGTAAGAGGCCTCCTTATCCCCCCAGCCCCCTCCCAGGCACCCCAAGACCCCCCATTTCTGTATATGTACCCTCCAAACCTATCCTTGAGAATTTCCCCATCCCCCCTGGACCAGTGACCTGGTGGGGGCTCCATCTCCAGTGAGAGGCTCCACAGGAGGAGGGGTCCGAGCATGGAGACCAAAAAGACATTTCCTCTTTTTAATCTCCCTCCCTGAAATGAAGCTAGGACAAGGAGAGAGTCAACATGTCAGTGCTGTAGGGAAGTCCCCTCATCCCGACCCCACACCATCCCTGAACCTCCCTTTTTCTGACTCACCGGTCCTTGTGGCTGTTAAGAGCAGAAAGGAGCTTGGAAGAACGTTCTCCCTTGGGGGTGTCTGAAAGCTGAAGGAAGAGGTAAATGGGTCAGGGAGCAGTCATTCCTCTCCATGTCCCACCCCAGTTTCCAAACTTTAGAACCCTTACCTCCCCGAGAAGCAGACTGTCCCAATTCTCAGAGGTGAAGGGGAGGATCTCTCGGTCAAAATCAAAGTATTTCTTCTTACAGCAAACACTGAGATGGTAGAGAACAAGATGGGCCACATCCACCCTGGAGAAGCATGAAGTTATTATGAGCAGCAGCATTATCAAAGTCAGGAGTCATCAGGGTAAAATATCAGGGAATAGAAAGGAGTCATTGAGAGCACAATGCATCTCACCAGCGAAGCTGTAACCTTCGGACCTTCTCGGGGCCACCCCGGCACACACAGCATTCAAATTCATAGAATCTGTATATGAGTAAGGCAGAGGACACACCTCATTCAGCCCTAACGGAGAGCAAGTGGTAGAGCACTAACACGTGGGGAGGAGAGCTGGGCAGAGCACAGCAGGAAGGCATCCCAGCTCCGGGAGTCTCCACTGGTCTCACCTGTCCCCGTAGAGGAGGGGCTTGCTCAGACACTGGGTACAGGCCTCATGGAACCACTGAAGGCAGGTCCGGCACTGCAGCATTTTCAGATTCCACCTCAAGGGGAAGACAGCCTTCTCGAAACCACCCAAGACCCTCATCCACCCCCTCACCACAGGGCTCCCCTCACCCTGCCTTTCCCTTGTTCCTGAGCTCTACCACCTCAACACCCACCCCCTCACCTCAGGGCTCCCCTCATCACTCACTCCCCAGGGCCTCCACAGTAACAGTAGCTCTGCTGTCGGTTGCTCAAGTGTCCAGCATCCCAATCCAGCCCCTTTAGTCCATATGGCAGAGAGAGTTTCATGCCCAGCATGGCCCGGGCATAGGGACCCTTCTTCAGTGCGCCTCCCCTCTGCAGAGGAACAGGTGGAACCCTCAGAGACAGGAGAGGAGATGATCATGGGAGGCTCCCACAGCAAGGGGCAGAGAAGTGAGTGCCTTTACCTTGGTGGCCATCGCAAAGACGCACTGGCGGCAGACCCAGGATGTGCCCTCTCCTTCTCCAGGGGCTGGGGCTCTGGGAACGTGACAGTCCTGGTGATAAGCTGAATAAGCACACTGTTGAGAGTGGAGCACTGTGCATACACCTGCATTGGCGTGGCGCTGGACATGGCAGCCTTTCCTGCGCATTAAGTCCTGACCGGCCCTAGCGGGTGTATTATCCTGACTCTGCAAGTGAGTACACAGGCTTCTAGCAGTTGAGGGCCTTGCCCAGGGAAGCACGGTTAGGAAAGGATGTGTGTAAGCTACCTCAACCTTGCAGGGCTTATGTCACCTTCATCCTTTGGCTCCCTCTCCCTGTCCTAGAGATGAGGTGACAGGGTGAAGACTGGCCAGGAGACACAAAACCCATGCTACAAAGGCCAGTGGCAGTCCGGAAGACCCGGGGCAAACTGCACGGTTCAGTACCCTGTCCTCTCACCGTGGCGACACTTCTCACAGCTGACCAGCCGGTTCCCAGGGACCACAGTCTCAGAGCGACAGACACAACAGAGGAGCTCTTCCCCAGGGAGGGCAGCTGTGAGGGAACCAAGTGTCAGGAGGCTTACTTCAAGCCAATGTCTCCACCCCTCTAGCCTCTGCAGGTATGAAGGGTCTCACCCGGGCTGATGTCCTTCCATAAAACCAGAAACTGGGAGTCATCCTCAAACTGGACCAGACACACCTCCCGAGCACTGTCCACCTGGAATAGGTGAGGAGCAGAGGTTATGAAGTGGGGCCGGAATCAGGAGAGCGAGAACAAGGAGCTGCTGAGGGCCAGAGAGGCTCTCACCTTCTTGATGGTGCCCAAGTACAACAGCCCATCAGTCCACCTGGCCAGCACATCTTGGCCCTCCCAAAGTCGAGGTCTGGGGCCTGAGGTGGGAGCAGGGGAAGCTGGATCCCAAAGAGAGGGTGCACCCAAGCGGCTCAGCCGGGGGAGCTGCGCCATTGCATCCTGGGGGGGCCTAGTCAGAAACAGGATGGAAGAGTTTATGAATGTTAAGAAAGCTTTACTGCTGTTTCTTTTCTGCCGTGGATAAGGGACCAAGTACCTCCAACTCCAGGCTCTCAGTCCTTCAGACACCTAAGGAGGTGGGCCACCCTGGTCAGCTGCTTGACTCCACTCCTTTCTCTACTGTCTCCCCAGCCTAGTTCTCGAGCACCCCACCTCCCAGAGACCTCAAGGGAAAAGATGCTTGCAGAACCAAGGTTACCACTCCGTTTCACCTTTCCCAGCTGTTTTGAGTTGTCCTAACTGGGACGCTCTGCTGCCCAGGGATATTTTGGGAGCTTTTCTGGAAATGTTTCCCTGAGTAGAAACAGACGCCTCCTCAGACCTGTGTATCTCATTTAGAACCGCTATCCTGGTGCCAGGTTATGTTAGGTCACCCTCAAATTTGAGGCTCCTTGCCCTGGGATTAGGTAACTTCCCCGAGTGCCCCAGGAGGGGGGCGTGTCCCTGTCCAGGTCTCTACTCCCCTACACCACCAGTCTAAGGAGGGACTTGAGTCTTCTCAGCCCAGATCCTAAACCTGGACCAGAAGGCTCTCCTGCCTATTCCTGTGCACGACCCCTGGCTCCCTGCCCCCGCTCAGGGCCTCCCGCCTTCTCCTTACCGGTGACAGCTGGGGCAGCTGGGAGCTAGGCAGGGGCAGACCCAAGACACCTGGGTGAGCCCTCAGTGCGGGAGGAGTGCGTGTGGAAGCCGGGAGGCGTGCAGGAGGAGGCCGGGGGGGTCCCTGGGCCCAGCCCCTTCGTCCTGGCGGCTCTGGGGCGTATGACGCAGCAGCCAAAGCAGCGGCAGCGGCAGGAGGAGTCGGCAGAGGGAGGGAGGAGAGTGGTGGGTGGGGAGCATTGGGAGGAGGAGAAGCCGGAGGGGCGGGTAGGCAGCACCTCCCTCACCTCCGGCACGCCCGGAGGGCACTGCACGGTTGGGGGCGCGGCCGGTCGGGGAGGACGAGGAAATCCTTGTGGCCCCTCTTTAGGGTGGGAGGCTCGCTTGGAGAGCAGCAGGAAATAACCCTCTTGGCAGCCAGCCTGCAGGTCAGGGCTGGGCCCCGCCCCCGTGGCCACTCCAAGCTCCGCCTCCGCACGCGGCACCGCCCTCCCCCATTCACACTTCCTGTCGCCCCGCCCTTCTGCGCACGCGCGGCCCCGCCTGGGCGCAGCACCTGGGCAGCCAGCCACACCTCCCGCCGCGAGAACCCCGGCGGCTGCGCTCCTACGGAGCGGGGAAGGACGTCGGGGCTAGCAGCGAGGCGGTGACGTGCCCATGACCAACCAATGGGCAGCGGGCGGCAGGGACCGATAGTTCGAACCGGTGGGCAGGGAAAGGGAGAGAATGTGGAGTGCCCTGGCAACTCTCACATCAGACAAGAACATTCTGTCCCGGGCTGGGCCTGGGGCCAGGCAGTGGGCAGCTATGGGTACAACTCCCTGTGCTGAAGGATAGAGAAGCAGCATCAGGACAGCAAAGTATGCCTAGCCAAGCGAAAGCTAAGAGAGGAGAGCCTATAGCCCCACTCTGCAAAACACATGTCAGAATGGACACTTCTCCATGCTTACAGGTATTTGTTTACAATACATTCCTGTAGCAGCTACTAGTAATAAGACCTTTATTTAAGAGCTGTAACAAGGGCTGGAGAGATGGCTCAGTGGTTAAGAGCACTTACTGCTTTTGCAGAGGACCCAGGTTCTGCAGAACCCACTCACATCCAGGGCACCAGAAGCCCTCTTCTGAATTCAGGGAACACCAGACATATACATGGTGCACATGCATACACACCCAAGCAAAACAATTACACATAATAAAAAAATCTAAGAAAAATGTTTTAAGCCTACAACAAAATTTCTTTATTTGATAATTAGATACATAATGTTGTCCACTCAATAAAAGCATTTCTCAACCCCCACCCCCACCGAGAACATACACACCAAAACACACAGAGACACATGCACACTCGCTTGCACAGGAATCAGGCTGTGGCTCCATCTTCATTTCTTATTAGCCTGAGCAGTACCAATAACACACTGGTTCACCTGTGGACCAATAAGGTTATACAAGGTCAAAGTTTGCAGGGTAACTACAACAGTCTGCCCATTCTACCCCTAGCCCCAAGGCTGGAGCTGCCCTCTGAAAGGCTGAGAAAGGGCTATGAAAGCAGGTTCAGCCGGCTCCCTCTTGAGTTGTCTTGTGTCCACTAGGCCTGGAGGAAGTCAGAAGTCTAAAGAGATGAAGCCCTATCGTGCTGGCCAGTTTTTATGTCAACTTGACACAGGCTAGCTCTCATTTGAAAAGAGGAAGACTTAACTGAGAAGATGTCCCATCAGAATGGCTTCTGGGCAAGCCATTGGGCTTTTTCTTAATTAGTGACTGATGTAGGAGGACCCACAACCCTATTATGGGCGGTACCACCCCAGGCAGGTGGGTCCTGAGGTGTATAAGAAAGGCTAAGCAAGCCACAAGGAGCAAGCCAGTAAGCAGTACTCCCCTATGTCCTGCAGAGTTATTGGCCTGACTTCCCTGGATGATGGACTAGACCCTTTCAACTCCAAGTTGCTATTGGTCATGGTGTTTTATCATAGCAACAGAAAGCTAACTAACACACCTACACAAAGATCACAGGAGCAGAGGTCTCCATTTCCAGCAATACCCTGGACTGGACACCTCACCTTCCTACAAAAACCTAGCAAGACATTTAGTCCCTTTGAGAACTAGGGCTCCTGAGAAAATACATCACCATACAAGAAGAACTGGAAACAGAGACTACTGCGTACACATCAAAGGACACAAGAGGTTGGCATGCCCATTATGTACAAGGCCCTAGGCAGGTTCCATCTCCAGCACAGCCCAAAGATGTAGCCATGGGAGGATCAGAAAGACTAAGTGGGAAAGACTGATGTCAAATTTGTAAGCACCTGTGAAAACCTCCTCCTGATAACAGCTTATGGTTACATTTAGAGTTGCTTAGGATAGGAACTCAATACTGAAAACCATATTCAGTGTCTTGAGGCTGGAGAGATGATTCAGTATTTAAAAGCACTTGTTCTTACAAAGGACCTATGGGTTCAGTTGCTGGTACCTATATGGTGGCTTACAACCATCCATTAACTACAGTTCCAGGAAATCCAATGCCCTCTTCTAACCTCCTCTGATAACAAGTACAAAAGTGGTACACACCTGTGCATTCAGGCAAAACAGTCATTTACATAAAACAACCTTTTTTCTTGGTTTTTTTATTGTATGTTTGTTTGCTTTAAGATTTTTATTTTTTATTTTATGTGCATTTGTAGAGAGCCGTGCACGGCCGTGCCTCAAAGATGGCGCAGCGTCTGGCTTCTGCCTTCCCGATGGCAGGTGCTCCTTATTTGGCTAAGGCTAGGATCTGGCTTGCTTCTGCACACCTGGACCTAATCTGGCTTGCTTGCACATGTCTGACCCTAGCGGCATTGTTCACGTGGCACCACGGGGTTGATTTGCCCAGTGGCTATAAAGGGCGTGGGCTGGCTTTCGTGGGGGTGACTGTGAGAGTTAGAGAGGAGAGTGTGAGAGTGAGAGAGAGAGAGGGAAGAAGAAGAAAAAGACTATCCCCGGGGTCAGAAGATTGTTCAAGGTTCCTGAATAAACTGCTTAGAGAAGAGTCTGGCGTCGCGTCATCCTTGCTGGTCGAGGCGGACGCGACATGCATTGGTGATTTGTCCACATTCATGTCTGTGTGAGGGTGTTTGGTGCCCTGGAACTGGAGTTACAGACAGTTGTGAACTGCCATGTGGGTGCTAAGAACTGAACCAGGGTCCTCTGGAAGAGCAGCAAGTGTTCTTAACAGCTGAGCCATCTCTCCAGCCCCTTTTCTTGTTTTTTTGAGACCGTTTCTCTGTAGCCTGGCTATCCTGGAACTCACTCTGTAGACCAGGCTGGCCTCAAAACTCAGAGATCTACCTGTCTCTGCTCTCAAGTGCTAGGATTAAGGGCATGTGCCACCACACCCAGCTAAATCTTTAAAAATAAACAAACAAATAAATCCAGCATTTTTGGGACTGGAGAGCTGGCTCAGAGAGTAAGAGCACTGGCTGTATTCCGAAGGACCCTAGAATTACACAGAGCAGCTCACAGCTGTCGATAACTCCAGTCCCAGGGCATCCAACACACTCTTCTGGCCTCCCTAGGCACCAGGCACACACACAGTGCACAGACATAAAAGCACACAAAATACACACACACACAGAAAATCCTGTATCTACCTTTTCCTAAACAGACAACCAATATAGGTGTCCCTCTCGTTTCACTGTCCTTGACAAATTGAAGGTTTGTGGTAACCCTGCATTGAACAAATCTATTTGGTGCCATTTTTTTCAATAGTTCAGGTAATCACTACCACGTGTTAGCAATTAAGTATTTTTAAATTAAGGTCCACACCTTTAAAGCTTAACCAGCTACAGTATATTATAAATCTAATTCATGCACACCTCATGCCTCTGCTTTACTACAACATTCACAGAACTGAACCTACAACAGGATCTTTGAGGTATGCTTTTTCATGGTGAGGAAGAATTCTTAATAGAAGAGTCATGACTAACTAATGAAAACTAATTAGAAATCACCATTTTAAAGCCCTCTAACAAAATGATAAATCTAGATATGATTACTGTTTCTAACATTACTAGTTGAGCTGGGTGGTGGTGGTGGTGGTGGTGGTGGTGGTGGTGGTGGTGGCGGCGGCGGCGGCGGCGGCGGCGGCGGCGGCGGCCTTTAATCCCAGCACTTGGGAGGCAGAGGCAGGTGGATCTCTGAGTTTGAGGCCAGCCTGGTCTACAAAGGGAGTTCCAGAACAGGCACCAAAACTACACAGAGAAACCCTGTCTTGAAAAACCAAAAAAATCCACTAGTTGAAAATCAATGGGCCTAGTGTGGTGATACACAGCTCTAGTCTGAACACTTGACAGGCAGGCAGGAAGATGAGTTCAAGGCTACCTGATACTGTCTCAAAAAAAAACGAAGAGATGAGCCAGGCAGTGGTGGTACACACCTTTAATCCCAGCACTCGGGAGACAGAGGCAGGCGGATCTCTGTGAGTTCGAGGCCAGCCTGGTCAGCCAGGACAGCCAGGGCTGTTACACAGAGAAATCCCGTCTTGAAAAACCAAAAGAAAAAAGAAAAAAAGAGAGAGAGATGGCGGCAGTGGTGGCTTCGTGGTAGAGGGCCTTCCTAGCATGCATAAGGCTCTGCTTACATCTCTACCGCCACCAAAAAAGGAAAAAAAGTTAGCAAGCACATAATGAAGGTAGAACCCGACAGCAGAGCTTTCTGACGTAACACAGTATACCACTACTAAATAGGCCAAGAATCTGAACTAGAATTACAAATCTCATGACTGCCAAACAGCCAAACTCTGAGGGAAGAGTGAGCAACTGCCAGAGTCTGAATATGGTGCATTAACAGGACAAGACATTCTACTTCAAAACAATACCACCTAAGTGAGGAGAGGCCCCGTTACAGTGTCCAGTAATCAGGTATTCCAAACAGAACCTTCCTCCTACAAGTGAGATGGCTGCGCTTGAGAGCGTCCTAACTTGAACAAACCTAATGTATCAAAGACATTTCTGAGACAGCTGGCAGAAACTTAAGTGGACATTAGAAGCTCATGCCAGGCTTGGTGGCACATGCCTCTAATGCCAGCACTTAGGAGGTGGAGGCAGGTCAGCTCAAGATCAGCCCTGGCTACACAGTAAGCTCACAGCCAGTTTTACTGACAGGAAATGCTGACTTAACGCCCCTCCTGCCCACAGAGTGCTACATTAATATATAAGATGTTGTTCTGAGAACAGCAAAATAGCTCAGCCACCAAGGTTGCCTCCCACCAAACCTGATGACAGGGCAACCTGCTTAGAAGGAGAGAATCAAATCCCACAAGTTGCCCTCTGCCCTACATACACACATACACACACACATACACACACACACACACAGAGTTTTGTTTTGTTTTGTTTAATTTTAAGATTATTTTATGTGGGGCTGGAGAGATGGCTCAGCGGTTAAGAACATCTGGCTGCTCTTCCAGAGGTCCTGAGTTCAATTCCCAGCAACCACATGGTGGCTCACAACCATCTGTAATGAGATCTGGTGCCCTCTGCTGGTCTGCAGACATACATGCAGACAGAACACTGTATACATAATAAAATTAAATCTTAAAAAAAAAAAAAAAAAAAAGATTATTTTATGTGTAGGAGTGTTTTTCCTGCATCACATGCATGCCTGGTGCATGCAAACGGAACTAGAGTAAGGGATGGCTGTGAGCCAACACGTGAGTGCTGGGAACTGAATTCAGGTCCTCTCCAAGAACAGCAAGTGCTCTTAACCACTGAGTCATCTGTCCAACGTATAAATCACTTTAGAGCAGCCTTTTTTTTTGAGACTGGGTCCCTCTATATAGCCCTGCCTGTCCTGGAACTCACTATGTAAACCAGGCTGGCCTCAAACTCACAGAGATCCGCCTGTCTCTGCCTCCTGAGTACTAGGACAAAAGGTGTGCACCATCACATGTGGCTAAACCTGGTTATTATTTTTGAGAAATTAGGCTGGTCACACAGCTCAGAGAAGGTCATGCTTACTGTGATGAGGACCCGGTTCAAGCCTGAGCACCAGAATAAAGACAGGGGATAGAAAGGGGCTATCGACAGGCCAAGGAACTGACAGAAGAAACCACCTCACTTTCATTGACATTGCCAGACAGCAGAGTGCCGGTGCTGACATGGCTGGGCACTCTGCTTGGCAGAGGGAGGGCAGACCCAATCATGATCAGACCCCAAATAAAGTCAGAACTCAAAGGGCTCTACCCTCAGAAAAGGAGGAAGCCGGGGGGGGGAAATTACCCACCAAGGCAGACAGTAATGAAACTGAGACCTGCGCATCCCTAGGAGGGGTGAGAACTGGGCACTGTCTAGCTCCTGATGAGAGTTAGAGCTTGAATGCATATTTGGGATACTTTCAAAAATCTGTACATCTCCTTTATTCTGGCAATTCCATTTCAAGGAGCACTTCTCTAGACAGATGTAACTGAAAAATACACAAAATGTGCACAAGATCAGTCAATATGGCCTTATTTATAATCAGAACAAGGTGGAAACAATGCAAATTTGTCCAACAGTTGAAACTGAATAAATTTGGGTGGAATCCTACACAGACCTAAAAATAATGTGGCAATCCCAGTGCCTATGGGAGTAATCTTGGAGGCTGTTTTGAAGAGCAAAGTAAACAAGGGACAAAAGTCCATATACATATAGGATTAGAATCAGAACATGGACAAACCTTGTTCTTGCAATATAGTCCTGACTGTGTGGTCATTTCTTCTATAAATATTAATTCAAAAGCCAGCAGTTAAAGATGGAATCAATGGCCGGGCGGTGGTGGCACACGCCTTTAATCCCAGCACTCGGGAGGCAGAGCCAGGTGGATCTCTGTGAGTTCGAGGCCAGCCTGGGCTACCAAGTGAGTTCCAGGAAAGGTGCAAAGCTACACAGAGAAACCCTGTCTCGAAAAACCAAAAAAAAAAAAAAAAAAAAGATGGAATCAATGAATAGTACCCAAGATGCCTAACCAAGTTAATTCTTTTTGGATAGATATGCCCCAGCCTAGAAAACAAGAGTCATGATGGAGATGCCTATAAACAGCCAGGAGTCTTGACAGTATGGGCAGGTATGGTGGTTTAAATGAGAATGGCCCCATAGGCTCATAAATTTGAATACTCGTTCCTCAGTTTGTGGAACTGTTTAGGGAGGAGGAGGAGGAAGTGTAGCTTTTGGGGGGTGGGGGTGCTTTGAGATTTCAAAAGCTCATGCCATTCCCAGTCTCTATTCTCCGTCTCATGATGGGAGCTCAGCTGCTGCTCCAATCCTATGCCTACCTGCCTACTGCCATGTTCCTTTGCCATAAAGGTCATGGACTCTCTGGGCTGTGGTGGTGCACACTTTAATTCCAGCACTCGGGAAGCAGAGGTAGGCAGATCTCTGTGAGTTCGAGGCCAGCCTGGTCTACAGTGCGAGAGCCAGGAAAGGCACCAAAACTACAGAGAGAAACCCTGTCTCGAAAAAACAAAAAACAAAACAAACAACAACAACAAAAAAAGGTCTTGGACTCTAACCCTCTAAAACCATAAGCCCCCAATAAACTCTTCTATAAGTGCCTTGGTCACAGTGTTTTGTCACAAGAATAGGAGACTAAGACAGCAGGGTAGCAATTGTACCTTGGAAGCAAAACGTAGTGAATTGAGAGACTCGGAGACATTCTCTTCCAGAGGGGAAATGTTCACAAACATGAGCCTGTGGGAAGAAGGGTCCAAGCAGCATCAGCGGTCTGCCAAGGCTGCATACCTAGAGCTGTCTGCTCTCCCTGCTCATCTCCACTCATCCCTACAGCTCCTTCAGTCGCCCTCCCTTCCACTCACATCTTGGCACTGCCGCCCAGCGAGTTCTGCAGCAGGTAGGTAAGCTTGCTGTTTCGGTAAGGCACGTGGGACTCCTGAAGGGTAAGGGGCACAGGCAGTTAGGACAGGGCAGGATTCTCCACAGCTCATGCCAGCTGGCCCCCTTGTCTTACCTGCCCATGCATCCATTCCTACCTTATTGCTTAGGGCCATTATGACCAGTCCCAATGTAGACAGACTGCTGTTGATGGCCTGCGTTTCCCGAAGGCGATCACGCTCCCCAGGGCCCAGGGTTAAGCCAGGGTCTAGCCGCTCACTCCCAGCCAGGTCCACAAGGTTGAGGGGAGCACCACACTGCAAGCCCCGAGCAGCATGCTCTCCAGAAATCTGCAGCTGGAACACACTGTGACTGCGTGATGATCTCTCATTCTGGGCAGTACGGGCCACGGCCCGATTCTGGCGAGCCAGCTGGAGCAGAGCCTCCACCTGGGGATGGGTTAGCAAGGGTTAGAGGCCGTCAAAAGCTAGAACGTGCTGATGAAGTATGGCAATGAGTAAGTCCACCCCTGCCCTCTTGGAGCAAAACACAGACTAGCAAAAGGAGTATGTATACACATTTAGACAGAACAGCCTGGGTTGGGTCCTGTCACATAAGCCTATAATCCCAACCACTTGGGAGGGTGAAGAAGAATTCACAGTTCAAGGACTCCTTGAGATACAGAGGAAGTTCTGAGCAACTTGGTGAGGCCATGTCTCAAGATAAAAACAGACTAGGTGTGGTGGCTTAGGCCTATAATCCCCAGCACTCAGGAGGCTGAGACAGGAGGATTGCCTTGAATTCAAAGCCAGCCTGGGATATGGTGCAAGATTCTCAAAAGGAATAAAAGGACAACCCAAGTGGCCTCACTGCCTGAAGACCTCCAGAGAAGGAGCAATGGAGCAGCCCCCAAGAGCCCTGAGACAGGAACAGAAAAAGTAATGGGCAGGCTAGGGGGACCGAGGCCTGAGACGAACCTGGCAGGAGTCTAGTGACAGTCACCCTCAGATGCATCACTTCTCTCTACTCCTTGGCCTTGCAGCCTACCAGCTAAGTCTAGTGCAGTGCCAGCCGCCCTCACAGCCCATCCTTCGTCCTTCGGCATGCTTGTGTCTACACGACTCTGCCCACTCCTCCCCTCCGGCCCTACTGGTCCTCACCTCTTTCTCACAGGAAACAGGGACATAGCGTGCATTGGTGACAGTAAGCTCCTCACTCCCTGGACCTGCCCGACGAATCTCACACTCGCTCCCTTGCCCCTTCCGGGTCCCAGTGGCGAGCAGGTCTCGGACGGTCTCATTGTAGATTTCTACGTAACTTGCCACAAAACTGTATGTCCAGCCCTGGCCATTCATCTCCTGGGCCACAGAGAACAGATGCCGCAGGGCCCGAGGGATCAGCCCCTCCAACTGGGGGTCTCCCCCAGGCCCGCCCTCCATAGTGAAGGTCTTGCCGCTGCCTGTCTGTCCATAGGCAAAGATACACACAGGGTAGCCATCCAGTGCTGACTGGACAAGCATGGAGATCTCCTCAAATACTTCGTCCTGTTTGCTTCCTGGTGGGAATACCCGATCAAAGGAGAAATCATGGCGGGTAGTGGGTGCTGGTGCCCCAGTCAGGGTCGAACGCCGATCATCAGACCGTGAGAGGCTAAGGCGGGTTGGGGGATCAGAGGGTCCAGCAGGGCCATGGGGAAACAGGAGGAAGCCAGGGGATGGAGTGGGTTCCCCTGCAAGGACAGGGCGCACCCGGCAGAACACCCGGATGTTGCCCTTCAGCTCCTGCAACTGGTTGTGGAGCCGGCGGCGCTCCATCTCCAGCCCGTGCAGCCGGTCTCCCTGCTCGGCCAGTGAGGTCGCCTGGGCTGCAGTCCTCTGCCGCAGACACGCCAGCTCCGCTTCACTGCTTGACAGAGCTGCTTCTGAGGCCTGTAACCTCCTCTGCCCGGTGGAATGCAAACGGTAATTAGAGCAAGGATCGTGCCAAAAGGGGCAGGTCTCTAGCAGCACGGACTTCAGTCTGTGTAGAGGTAAGAAGGGCAGGTGGTGGTGGTGGCGCACTCCTTTAATCCCAGCACTCGGGAGGCAGACAGGCGGATCTCTGAGTTCAAGGCCAGCCTGGTCTACAGAGTTCCAGGACAGGCTCCACAAAAAAGAAAGAAAAGAAGGAAGCCTGGCTCTAGGATAGGAGTATGAAGGGAGTATCCAGGAAGATGCTATCCAGAGTGACAGTACTGCAGTGAACCAAGGGAAGGGTGGACGTGCATATCAAAAGTGCTAGAAGTGAGATCAAGTCAACTGAGAGCCAGGAGTGCCACCTAACTGGAAAGGCAGTGTCAGGAGTTGCTCGAGGACCCGGGTGCAGGGACACCCTTCTGAGCTCGAGGAGAGAAGTGAGGCCTCTGCCACGGAGGGAGGCGGCACTCTGAGGATCTGTCCTTACCTCTTGCTCCTCCAGCCGGGTGGCCAGTGCCTTCCGTTCCTCCTGCAATTCCAGCTGTCCTCTCTGAAGCTCCTGAATCAGCCTTTCCTTGGTACCCAGCCATTCCTCCAGCTCCAAGACCCGGACACACAGAGTGTCCAGTTTCTGCTGGCTCTGCTCGGCCTGGGTCCGTACACTGGCCAGCTCCCCTTTCAGGGTGTTCCGCTCTGTCCCCAGGGCCTCAGCCTGCTCCTGGGCCTCTCTGAGTTGCTCCTGAAGCCCCCGGTTCTCCTGGTCCAGCTTTTGCGTCTTCTCCCGATAGCGCTTCAGCTCTTCATTGATGTCGCACAACTGACCCTTCAAGTCCCAGGCAGGACGTTTACCAGGCCTCTTCCCTACCACCATAGGGGCAGTCGATGCTAACCCAGGACAGAAGAGGCACAGGTCAAGAGTCTCGGCTTGCTACCCTCAGGCCTCCATACCTCGTGCCACATCTGTCTCTCCTCTATAGACAGGAAGGCAGCAGATGTTTTCTGGGCACTCACCACCTCATCTTCCCCACCCCAGCCTCTCACCCAATGTTTATATGTCACCTACTGCCAGGCTTCTGGGCAGGAACAGCAGGAGCTGGCTTCTGGTTCTTCAGCACTAGAGAATTAGAGAGTTGTTGACACAGAATTATAGGTTGGACACCGTAGGACACACCTGTAATCCAGCACTTGGGAGGCCAAGGCTGGAGAATTGCCAGTTCAAGGCCAACCTGAGCTCTAGCCAGTCTCAAATGAAAAAAGAAAAACACAAGGCTGGGCTAGGGAGATGGCTGAGCAGTTAAGAGCACCTGCTGCTCTCACAGAGGACCCAGGTTTGGTTCCCATCATCCTTGTCAGGAGACTCTCAACTACCTGTAACTCTAGCTCCAGAGGATTCAATGCCTCCCTCTGTGCACATATATGCTCAGATATATATACATAACACATAAAGTAAAATAAAAAAATAATAAATCTTAAAACAAACCAACCAACCCAAGGGCTGTGATGTGACTTAGCGGTAGAGCACTTGTCTAACATGTGCAAGGCCCTGACTTAACCCCCAGCCCACCCTCCCCACAAAAAGACTTGTAGGACCAGAGCTCCCTCTGTCACTGTTCTCCCTACATGGACCCAAATCCCTGGTCAGCCCCAGCTTAAGTACCGTTACCTGGACCGACCGTAGTGCAGCCACGAAGTCCTGTCTTCTTAGGGCCTTTCTGAGCTGTCCAAGATGGAAGAGAGGAAGGAACATCACCCACTCTTAGGTAGCATGTACTGACACATACATATTTTAAAGGGTTAGAAAGAAGATAACTCTCCTTGTCCTTTGTCTGGCCAGCTCCTAATGGCCCTTCTAGGACCAGACACAACTCACTATGCCAGAACTCAGCAAGTGAAAAGAGCAAATGGGCAGAGCTGTGCACACAGTATGCGGCTACCTGTTCATGTCTGCTTTCACACCCATGTCTCCTCACTGTGTATACACAGCTACCCCTGGAAGAACTAGACCCGAAGAGAAGAGGTGGAAAGAAAGAATTTCACCTAACAATCTTTGTGCCTTTGAAATCCTGAACCAAGTGCAAAGTTATTATTGACTCAAAACAGATAAAATTTGAAAGAGAAAGAAAGAGTAAGAGCAGCACACTTCCCAGCCCTCGGTCCAGCCCGCCCGGGGAACCCACCTGCAGCCGGGCCCTGTGTCTGTGACACTGTACTGAGGACTGCTCCTCGGGGGCCCTCGGTCCAGCCCGCCCAGGAACCCACCTGCAGTCGGGCCCTGTGTCTGTGACACTGTACTGAGGAGTGCTCCTCTGGGGCCCTCGGTCCAGCCCGCCCGGGAACCCACCTGCAGCCGGGCCCTGTGTCTGTGACACTGTGCTGAGGACTGCTCCTCTGGGGCGGGATGTATCGATTTTGGTCACTGCACCCAGGCCTCGTGTCCGTTTCTGGGGAGAGATAAGGATGGGGTTCCATAGTGACCTGTCCTTGTTCTCCCCCCTGCCCCCTGCTCTCCAAACATATCTCACCTTTGCAGGCTCCAAGGCATCCTCCATCTGGTCAGGACCCCTCTTGAGCCTGGTTCCTGGAAGGGGCAGTCGGGAAGAGGCCTTGACCAGGGCTGTCTTCAGCTCGAAGTTCCTCTTCACTTCCAATAAAGGGGGCCTCTGTTAGAAAAAGAGGATCTTAAAATAAGACCAAGCCGGGCATGGTGGTATAAGCCTTTCATCTCAGTACCTGGGAGGCAGAGGCAGGCGGTTCTCTGAGTTCGAGGCCAGCCTAGTCTACAGCCAGGGCTAGGCAGAAAAACTCTATCTCAAAAAATAACAAAGACAGGCCCAAAAGCCCACAGACTCCCCTTTTTTGAGCTCCCCCCACCTTAATTTTCAATATTGACAATCAGCAAGCATTACTGAGTATCATTTGTGCCAAAAGTTGGCACTGTGTGCCAGATAAACAGCACAGAGAGATGGAGAGCATGACAGAGGAGTGGGGGCTACCTCTACGGAGAAGCTGGAGGGAAGCTGGACTACGGCTGACTTGTAGAGTTGAACTCGAGCAAACAGAACATGTTCCTGGAAGACAGACATTCTAACACACAGTACAGCTACGAAGCCAACAGGCCTTTCTAGTTAAAGCCAGGACCAACCAATAAAGGAGAGGGACCCTTGCTGGGAGGAGCAGGCTGTTCACAGAGTGCCATCTTAAATGCTTCATCTCTAGGTACCATGATTAACTAATTCTGCAAATGGGGGAAGGCAGACAGCATGAGGTCAATGCCTATCGGAGGTCATGTTTGCACCACTAGTGGAGGGCTGCCAAGAAGAGGTTGTCAGACCCCCTTAGACTGCTTTTGGCCACCATATGGATGCTAGGAATTGAACTCAGGTCCTCTGCGAGCCCAAGTGTGCTAAGCCATCTCGCCAGCCCCTTAGCTTGCTTTCTTATATAAAGCCCACCTGCCACATCAACATAAATCAAAACAATTCCCCAATTAAAGTTCCCTCTTCTCAAGTGACTTAATTTGTGTCAGGCTAACAATAAAAACTAAGCAGTGCGGGGCGGTGGTGGCTCACGCCTTTAATCCCAGCACTCAGGAGGTAGAGCCAGGTGGATCTCTGTGAGTTCGAGACCAGCCTGGTCTACAGAGTGGAGATCCAGGACAGGCTCCAAAACTACAGAGAAACCCTGACTCAAAAAAAAAAAAAAAAAAAAATTAAGCAGTATACAACAGGAGTTGGTTCGGGTCTTTTCCTTCGGCCATGCAGGTCCTGGGGATCCAATTCAGGTTGTCAAGCTTGGCAGCACGTGCCTAAACCTCTCACCAGCCCTTTACGGGACTTTTAGGTACAGTCTTGAGGATGAGTTGGTTTCATGAGCAAGGCGCAAGGACAAGCACCCCAGTAAAGAAGCAAAAAGGGGCACATACAATAACAGCAGAGTCCTCTTCAGACAACACACGGGATACACCAGAGGGGGAGAAGGCAGACAAGAGGGAGGAAACTGCTGGACACTCAAGGGGAGAGGCCCTCGGAGGATGTGAGCCATGCATGGCAACACACTGTAATCCCAGCACTCAGGCGACTCAGACAGCAGGACCACAAGTTTGAGGCTGGCCTGGCTGGACTATAAGCAAGATTTAAAAAAAACAACAAACAAAAAAAAAACCCGTGAGCATTTGATAATGAATACAGGTAGAAGAGAGCAGATGAGTAATGTCATATGCAGAGACTGCATTATTCATCCAGCAAGGGCTTGGTGAACATCTGCTTTGCAGCAGACATGGAACTTGGCCAAGAGTGATGAACACCAAGTCCTTGCCTTCTCAGAGCTTATTTTCTAGGGTAACTGCCAAACTGGAGTTCTGTAAATGAACTAAACCATAGAAAATGATCTACTTTCTCTAGAGTATAAACACCTCTTACCATGTTGAGTGCCTGGGACAGAATGTGATTCTCTAGATCTAGTGACTAGATGCAGAGGATGCCTCTGGGCACCAGGGCTGCACTCTCATGGAACCCAGTGAGAACTGTTACAGGAGCCTGAGCACTAAACACAAGTCCATCTGGGAGAAGCAGGTGAGTGTTCACAAAGCTGGCCGTGGCTTTCCTGAAGCCAGTGGTGGTATAATGAGGAACCGGCTGGGGGTGGGTGGGCAGGAGCTGAGGAAGTCTAAGCTGACTCCAGGGTGCCTACCACAGCTCCATTATCACAGCACAGGAGGAAGGTCTGATTTAGTTCCATTTTTTTTTTTTTTTAAACTATTGCTCCAGAGAGGGGGCTGGGTGTTGAGCAGAAACCTGAAGGCTATTAAGGGGAACTGAGTATATGTATTAGCCAGCCCACTGGCCAGAATCTGTAGTATGCCCCAAACCCCAGGGGCTTGTACACTGGCTGAGCCTGGGGAGTCAATCCAGCAACCGAGCCCCGCAGCCTGGACCCCAGCATTGTCTGTGCCCTCTCACCAACTGTACAAAAGTGTCTCACTCTGAGGACAGATCTGCTGATTTCAACACGTAAAGGAAGAATTTGGTGAGACTGTAACGAAGACTGGAGAGGGTTCTGACTACATAAGCACTGGCTGCCCCTGTGTCACTGGTAGAGCTGGGAACAACTACTAACTCACCTAGTAGTGAACTTAACCCAGGAGAAGAACTAAAACATTTAAGACACATACAGAGTCATCAAGATGGAGTCCTGCAAGAATGGGTTGTGATAAGACCAATTGTGGAACCTCCTTATACTTCCAGCTATCTGAGAGGGTAAGACAGAGTTCAAGCTCACGGCTGGCCTAGGCAACTTAGCATGACTGTGTTTAACCAAACTTGAAAAAAACAAAACAAGAGACTTGATTATAGCCTATGAGTAGAGCATGCAGCAAGAGCCGTTCAACCTCCAGCACAAAAATGAAGAAGGCTGCCAAGGTAGCTGAGGAAGTAAGGGCTGCCAAGAAGAGGTTGTCAGACCCCCTTAGACTGCTTTTGGCCACCATATGGATGCTAGGAATTGAACTCAGGTCCTCTGTGAGCCCAAGTGTAGAAGGCTGCCAAGGTAGCTGAGGAAGTAAGGGCACTTGCAGCCAAGCCTGATACCTAAGTTTGACACCCTGGACTCATGGCTCCAGAAAGTTGTCCTCTGACCTCTAGAAGTATGCCACAGCGCACACACATGCACACAAAGCAAATAAATAGCTTTGCTTGCATAGAACTTACAAGCTGACAATCCCACCACCACTTGCTTTGCATGGCAATGAACGTGGACATGGCCCACTACTTCTAGTCTGTCAGCTACTGCGCACCGTAAACGGTGTTCCCAACTGACTTTTTGTGCAAAGCTGTTAAAAGAAGCTGTCCTAGTCAGCAATCCTCAGCTACATAAAACCCCAGGTCAGCCTCAGCTACACGGATTAGGGGGTGGGGTGGGGTATCCCTGTAACTTGGAAAGTAACTACAGTGGTAGGTTTTCTTAGTTGGATCTCTTTCCCAATTCCTTAACTGCCACATACTTTGAATGTCTGAACATCTACAGCCATGTGCATCCCAGCTAAGCTATGACTGGGGTGGAACATGTCTATAGATGATAACGTTACCCCACAGTGATGCTAAAAAGATGATGCTAACATGGTTCTCATACTTTTTTCTACAAAGAAAGTGAACAACAACAACAACAAAGGCCAGGCATGGTGATCCCAACACTATGGAGGCAGAGGCAGGTGAATCTCTGTGAGTTTGAGGCCAGCCTGGTCTGTATAGCCAGTTCTAGACCAGCCAGAGTAACATGGTAATTTATTGCTGATTGATTGAAAAGCATTACCTTCTGTGTTTGCTTTTTGTCATCCGGTGACTTACTTATTGTGGACAACTCTAACCAGCATAAATGGTATTTCTCTCCCTTCTGTAACTGTAGACACAGAGATCAACTCTCAGAAGGACTTAACTTTGTAAGGAGACACATTCAACCCTTTCATCTCCAGAACATCCCAGATGGAGGCTGCTCCTGAGGCGACCCTCCGAGGGCCTCAGACCCACCTTGACCAGCTCCAGAACATCAGCTTTTCACTCTACTCAGTCCCTCCAATCAGTGTGCAACAGACACCACAGCTCATCCTTCCGATCAGTGTGCAACAGACACCACAGCTCAGTCCTTCCAATCAGTGTGCAACAGACACCACAGCTCAATCCTTCCAATCAGTGTGCAACAGACACCACAGCTCAATCCTTCCAATCAGTGTGCAACAGACACCACAGCTCCCTCTAACCTCAGAAACTCCTCTCTCCAGTGCTCTCTGGCACTGCACTGCTCTTCGTAGCGAAACTCAAAAATAGTTTCTCAACCTGTGGGCTGCAACCCCTTTGGGGTCAAACGACCCTTCACATGGGAGCAAACCAGACACCTTGCATATCAGATATTTTCATTATGATTCATAACAACAGCAGAGTTACAGTTATGAAGCAGCAATGAAATAATGTTATGGTCGGGTCACCACAACATGACAAACTGGTCACAGCGTTGGTAAGGCTGAGAACCACTGACATGGGCGTTCACTGCCTTCAGTTTATCTCCGCGACAAATTTCACTTCCACCATCCCCACAAAACTGCCATCCTCCAGCCGGGCAGCAGTGACCCACGCCTTTAACCTCAGCATTTGGGAGGCAGAGGCAGGCAGAGCTCTGGACCTGCCTGGTTTACAGAGGAGCTTCAGGACGGCAGGCCCACACAATCAGTTTTACATTCTGTTTCTTTCGGGTTTGTTTTCTTCGTTTGTTGAGACAGTGTATCCCTGGCCTGAAACTCAAAACCCTCGGCTCAGCCTCTGCGTGCTGACCTCAGGTCTTGCTGCTTTTGGTTCAGGGGATTATAGAATCAGGGGGTTCTTGGGTGCTTGCCAGCACTGTACCACCAAGCTCCTCCCCCCAAGGAGTCACCAAGCCTTAGTCAATGGCACTCCTCCTGGCTTCCCTCTTCCCCTTGGACTGGCTCGAACCCTTTCTCAGCAGTCCTTCACTGCCTTCCAATAGTCACAGATTTTATTTATTTCTGTCTCCCCAGTGACTATCAGCTCATTGGTGGCTGAGATTTGTCCCCTACCTCAGTACAACTGTGCAGGGCATAGAGAAGACGCTCTGCAAGTATTGCCTGAACAGATCTGAGTAAACTTGGACTATTTTAACTGTCACGGGGCACTACTCTCCTTTTTGGCTGTGAGTGTCCCCGAAAGTCTCTTCAAGTTGAACGGCTGACTGTGGGTCAATCTAAACTGAAATACTAGTGAACAAAGAACGCAGGCAGGTCTTTCCTGGCACTAGAGGTCAGAACATTAATGGCCACACATACACCTCAGGTGGTTGTGAGTGGGGCAGGGCACCCATAAACTAGTCAACCAGTCAGTCCCGTTAGGCAAAAGAAAGAGATGAGCGATTGCCCCATCTCCCCTTCCTCCATCCAGATCCCGCAGCAAGGAGAAGTCAACACAACGGGGCATCGGCAGGGATGTGCCCTGGGACAAGGGACAAAGCCCCTCCGAACCCTCGCTTCTCCCACAAGGCTGTCTCTAAGAACTGGGAAGCAGAAACGCGTCGGGGCCGCTTGAGAATTCGAAATGGGAAGTGCTGGGGACAGCTAAGTGACAGGGACGGTCGCGCCTCGCCGTCTGCCGCCTGCATGGCCCCGGCCGCCGGAGTGCAGCCGGGCATGCCCCCGACCTGTCCCCCAGGCTCGGGTCACCGGGCGGCCGTCCCCGCCGCACTCACCTGCGCCTGCATGTCCATTGCGGTCCTCACAAGACCGGATGCAAAGGAAGGGGACGGGGGGCCGGCGTCCCGGGACCTGCGTCCTCCACGGGCTCGCGCGACACAGCCCGAGCGCCAAAGGGGCCTGGCCACCTGCCACACCCGCCACTTTTGAATTTCAACCGCCGCGCTGCCGACTCACCGCTCCATCCGCAGAGGCCAATCCGCGCCGGCGACACGGCCGCGAGCCAATCACAGTGCCCGCCGCCTTCGGGGCCACGCCCTCTCGGCGGCAACTGTTTCCCGTCACCTCGGCGCCAGAGAACCAGACACTTGGAACCCACTTCCGGATCCGCTTTTTCCTCTTTTTTTTTTTTTTTTTTTTTCCCCCGCCCTCTCCCCCTCCTTTACGCGGAGCGCGCAGCACTTCCGCTCGGGCGGCGTCAGAAGTGCGCATGTGTGGAGGAGTCGGGCAGGGGCGGGCCCGCGTCTGCAGGCGCGCCGGGCGGCGCGGGCGCCACCTAGCGGAGCCTGCGGGAAAGGCACGCCTCCTCGCCAGCCCGCGCGGGGCCGAGAAGCGGGAGCCGGTCTGATGGCGCCAACCTGTCTCAGAGCAAAAAGTGGAGGTCTGGCCATACGGCAGCAGCGGTGACGTTCACCTCGCATGCTGAGGCCCTGAGTTCCATCGCCAGCGCGAGAGGGAATAAAAGCAGGGAGGGAGGGAGGAAAAAGCATGGGAAGACGAAAAATCAGAATACAAGACCCGTGCAGTGTGTTCTCAAATGTCCCGCGGCGTGGTCGTAAAAGTAGAGACCGGGCGGGCAGGATAACAAAATGGTCATCCCTGGAACCAGTGGGAGGGGAGAACTGACTCCGCAAAGTCTTCTCCGACCTCCACAAGTCTGCCCTTCCCGCACTCAATATTAAATACATACATATTTATTATATATTGTCTGTCTGTTCTGTTTTCTTCCAGACAGGGTTTCTCTGTGTACCCCTGGCCGGCCTCGAACTCACAGACGTCCGCCTGCTTTCCTAGTGCTGGGATTAAACCACCGCTAGGCTCAATAAACACATTTTTTAATTAAAAAAGACCAGAAGCCAGGTGGTGGTGGTGCACGCCTTTAATCTCAGCACTCAGAAGGCAGAGGCAGGCGGATCTCTGAGTTTGAGAGCAGCCTGGTCTACAGAGTGAGTTCTAGGATGGCCAGAACTATGTCGAAAAACCCTGTTTTCAAAAATAAATGAATAAATATAATAACAATAATAACAAATACACATAAAATAAATATTTTTTAAAATATTTTTTAGATCATTGGATAGTGGTGGTGCACGCCTTTCATCCCAGCACTCAGGAGGCTGAGGGAGGCAGATCTCTTGAATTGGAGGCCAATCTGGTCTACATAATGAATTCCAGAACAGCCAGGGCTCTAGAGAGAGACCCTATCTCAAATAAATAAATTAGTATGGTTTTTTATCATCAACTTGTAAACCCCTCCCCAAGATCTCATTTGAGATGTTTCTGAGCACAGGTGGGGGACGCTGGAAAATTCTTAGTTGTAATTTTCCAAAGAGTAATGGTTTTTAGACTAGATAGTATTTCCCTAGTGACTTTCTAGAAAAACGCAAAATTTTAGTCAGTAACAAAGTTTGAGTTTATCTTTGTTTGCTTGTTTTTTTTTTTTCAAGACAGGGTCTTTCTGTGCAGACCAGGCTGGTCTCGAACTTACAAAGATCTACTTGTCTCTGCCTCTGGAGTGCTGAGATTAAAGGCGTGAGCCACCACCGCCCGGCCTGAGTTTGTCTTTTATTGAAACCTGTTTTAAGAGTTTATCTTTCTTAGCATGAAGCCTGACAGCAAGGTAACCTGCTGGTGAGTTTTTACATGTGCAGTGGACTGACCTGGCAGCTGCAGCCTTGAGGAGCTGGCTGAGGCTGCTGCTAAACTGTCTGACAAAGCTAGAGCTCCCCCATGGATGCCATCACAGGTATCCGAGAAGGGTACATTTGAGCAGGAAGTATAAACCAAAGGGCCTCTGTGTCAATTAGAATGAGAGAGACTTACCACAGCCCTCCTGGGATCCTCCCCCAGGGGGTGATCTCAAAGACTTTGTTGGGGGCAGAGGTCATCAGCCTTCAGCTGTCACAGGGCAGCATCAGCCCTTGGCAGCCAGACCCAGAAGGTCTGAGAGATTTTCCTGTGGAGAGGGAACTTGCGAGAACTGACCCACCCTGGTCAGGCAGAGTAGGGCAGTCAACCCAGCAGGGTCTTCAGTTTGGCCAGGGCCTGCCAGCAGGAAAGGAATGGGGCAGTCTTTGCCCAGTGTCAGTGGTACTGCACTGGAAGCAAGCTCCAGGTGAAGTCAGCTGCTGCCCATCTTTGGAAACGGCATCAGCTGCTTGCTACCAGAAACTGGTATTTTGTCTATCGGGGAGGCCCTTTTCATTAAACATCTTAAATGCCATATTCAGCAGACTTCTCTGAGGGGTTTGAAGGCCAGCGTCTATTCAGTATACCTGACTTGAAACAAACGACTTGTTTTAGTTATTTGCTTTAGGCTCAGCCTTAACAGCACATACAGAAGGCTAACAACGTTTGTCCTTGTAAATGAGTTTCATTTGTATGTAACATGACTACAGACATAGTTTTTGAAGGGACACTGGTGCACTCGAACACATGGCTCCGGCAGCCCCTGACCTTCTCTCCATTCCCTCTGCCATGCTAAAAACCGTTAGCTGGGATTAAAGGTGTGCACCACCACTGCCCGGCCCAGTTTTTAAAGCTAAACCGAGTTAGCAAAGACAAAGAGGCTAGACATACAGTTTCAAGTCAGTTTTTGCTAGCCTGAATGGACCTTAGGAATTCATAAAGTTTATTCATCAAACATGTTCGTGATCTAAAAAAATATTAGAAGCCTCTGTTGACACAGTTAGCAGACGTAAGTGTTGAAGCACACATCTCTAAGTCAGCTTCTGTAACCTGAGGAGACCTGTATACCCTCGGGAATTTACAAACCTTAGTCATCAAACATGTCTTTAAGTCATATTTTCATAAACCTTGTTCATGCTTTTGTCTTCATCTGGTTTGGTTTGGTTTGGTTTGGTTTTTTTCCCTCTCAGGACAAAAATCATTATATGAAAATTCATCTTAACCCAAAATCTTTTGGAGACTTGCTGTTGACTTCTTAGTCTAAAAAGTAGATACGAGCAGGGCGGTGGTGGCGCACGCCTTTAATCCCAGCACTCGGGAGGCAGAGCCAGGCGGATCGCTGTGAGTTCAAGGCCAGCCTGGTCTACAAAGTGAGTTCTAGGACCGTCAGAGTTGTTACACAGAGAAACCCTGTCTTGAAAAACCAAAAAAAAAAAAAAAAAAAAAAAAAAAAGTAGCTACAATGATAAGCAGAGGGCTCAGTTGGACTGAAGTTTTATGGGTTCTGTCTTAGTCGGTTTATACTATAGCAGCAAGCCACATAGTTGCCATTTACTCTGAGGTGAGCCCATGAGGCACACACCCTTTAAAAAAACAACCAAGTCTACTTTCCTAAACAAGACTGAAATCCAAGTTGCATATAAGCATGCTGTAGATTTTTAACTAATCAACCCTTCTCTTACAAGTTTTAAGCTATTTTTTTTTTGTTACAGGTTTTAGCCACACCCAGTGAATTTACAAATTCTGAGGTACAGAGGGTTTACACAATGTTCTTAGAAATCTTGAGATTAAAGCTATACTTTAGCAAAAGTTTTAGAGATGTAAGAGAAGGGAGTACTTTAGAGAGTTAAATAAAGCCAAGAAGAGGAGTGTGAGATAAGCAGCCTGATCTCCATTAGAACAGTTTATGTTTTGCCTGTTTTAAAGCACGGATTGTCTTTTCCTGGGCTGCTTTATTTTGCTCTCCTCCTCCCTGCCACAGAGTCAGGGGGCCTGCCTGACCCAGGGAAGAGATTTTGGGGGAAACTTTTCAACAAGCATGCTTGGGTCTGGAGAAAGCAGGCCGTAACCCAACTCCAGAGCCAGTCTTTTTATAGAGCAATAACACAATGTTTCAATATTATCCATACCACAAAGACATTTGAATTTTTGTAAGACTTGAATCCGGTGGTCAGAGGGAGGGACAAGATCAAAGAAGGCTCAGAGATAGGAGATTTTTGAGAGTGGAGAACCGAGGAAGTTAAGAGATAAGAGATTTGGGGATCACTTGCTCGTGCAGTGGTAGAGGCTGTACAATCTCTGAGAATTTGGAAATCAAGTGTCTCATCTTTGGCCATTGAGCTGCGCTGAGGCCAAGCACTGAAAGAGCGAGACTTTACACACACCTCTGAGTCTGAGGAGGGCAAGAGATGGAGCTCGGGCTCCAGCAGGCCAGCAGGAGGGACAGAGCGAGCTCCAGGAGAGAGCTGAGGGACAGTGGGGAGGGAGCCAGGGGCAGAGCAAGGAGATGGGACAGACTTTAGGAAAGGGGACCACAGCGGGGCAGGGAGAGCGAGGATGGAAGAAAAATGAGTGCGTGTTCCAGTAGCAAGAATTTCAATCCCAACTGTCCCCAAGTGGACCGAGAGACTAGTCAGAGAGAAAAGTCCCAAATCACAAAGGAGAAGTGTCCCTTTCTGAGTGACAGGTGCTCAGTAGGGTAAGAGAAGCTGTGTGACTCACCAACATGACTTTGTATGGTAACAGGCTCCAGGAGCCAACAGGGACAGAGCAGCCAGCACCAACGTGACACTTACCTGAGCACCATGCAAGAGTAGGTGGAGAAGAGAAGTACTGGAAAGTCTGGACTGGACTCAAACTCGGTGGATGGCAGAAGCCATTGGAAACATATGATCCACACCTACGGAGGGTCACCCAGTCCAGTCGGCCCCGGCTATTAGGGGAAAATGTTATGAAAGTTAAAACAATTTAAAGGTGTAAGTAGGTCCCAGTTGCTGGAGGTGGATCAAAAGGTACACAGCACTGACTGGGAAAAGACCTTTTGCAAAAACCGAAAGTCACCATACCTTCCGTCTCTGATGATGAGACACAGATTTAGAGATACCCACCAAATTTTGGTGTCTTATCTTCTGTCAGAAAAATACTCATAAGCCTCCAATTAAAAGATTCAGTTTGGCCGGGCGGTGGTGGCGCACGCCCTTAATCCCAGCACTTGGAGGCAGAGGCAGGAGGATCTCTGTGAGTTCAAGGCCAGCCTGGTCTACAGAGCTAGTTTTAGGACAGCCAGGGCTACAGAGAAACCCTGTTGGGGCGGGAGGGGGGGGTGACGACGACGACAACAAAAAAGATACAGTTGGACTGGCTCTCAGATTGACAACAAAGGTTTCCTAGGGTTGAGGACACAAACCAACCCCCAGGACCAGCCCAATACCAAGTTCCTATTGTTGTTGAACTAACCAGTTCAGCTACCCTTGTCCAGATTAAACAAATACCCAATGTCCCTGGAAACAAAAATGAGAATTGCAGCCCATATTGGCTAGCTTAGAGAGACAGGCATCTTAGTGCCCAGCCTGTCACCCTGGAATATACCTCTCCTGCCTGTGAAGACCTGGGACCTCCGATTTTCATAGGTCTGGTTCTTCCAGAGAAACAGGTGTGCACTGTCTTGAGCCTGAAAGATGTGTTCTTCAGCTTCCCCTTGGCAGAGGTGAGTCAACCCATCTTTGCTTTTTTTTTTTTTTTTAAAGATTTATTCATTTATTATGTATACAGCGTTCTTCCTGCATGTACGCCTGCAGACCAGAAGAGGGCACCAGATCTCATTACGGATGGTTGTGAGTCACCATGTGGGTGCTGGGAATTGAACTCAGGACCTCTGGAAGAGCAGCCAGTGCTCTCTTAACCTCTGAGCCATCTCTCCAGCCCCCATCTTTGCTTTTAAATGGACGGACCCAATGGGAGGTTACAGAGGGCAGCAAGCCTGGACCGGGTTGCCCAAGGATTTAACAGTTCTCCAACCCTGTTTGATGAGACACTAGGAGCTGACCTCCTGCCCTTCTGTCAGAGGTTCCCCGGGAAAATGGATTAGAAAAGGGCCACTGAGGGACTGCTGCAAGAGGCATAGATGTGGGCTCCGGAATGTCAGCCGAGAAAGCCCAGTGTCGTATACCAGAGGCCACCTATCTTGGCTACCAGCTGAAGGGAGGGAGACAGGAGCCTGTCTCAGGGGGGGATTGCTGCCATCCTTCAGCTCCTACTTCCAAAGACTAAGAGACAGGTTGGAGAGTTCCTGCATGCAGCTAAGTACTGCTGCTTCTGGATGTCAGAGTTTGTGGAAATGGCAAAGCCTCTGCGCACCAGCACCAGGTGGGCACTGGACCCCGAATCTGGGCTAAGACTAAACAAAAGGCACTTGCAGCTTTAAAAACAGCTCTGACTCCAGCTTGTCTCAAACCTTTTAGTCTGTTTGACCATGAAACAAAAGACACAAAGGGGTTTAACCCAAACTTGGGGGCCATGGATAAGCCCTGTGACATACCAGTTCAAGCGATTGGACAGGATGGAAGCTACTGATAGTCTAATGGAAAAAAAAAAAAAAAGGTTAACCCTGGGTCAAGATCTTATACTCACAGCACCCCATGCCGTTGAGACCTTCTCCAAGGAGCACCAGAAAGATGGCTGTCTAGTGCCTCTGTGACCCAGTACCAGGCTCTACTCCTGGACCACCCTCATGCCCGCTTTGAGACCATCAATCCTGCTACCCTCTTGCCTGAGCATGGACCTTTAGGTGCTCGTCTGTGTCTCTCATGAGATTAAGGATGAAACCAGGTATGTGGAGCTGTAGTAGTTACTTCAACTGGAGCAATGTGGGCCCAAGCCAGGACCTCAGCCCAGAGAGCAGAACTGATCTATCTGACCAAGGCTCTCGGATAAGGAAAACAAGTTGCCACAAGTTTCTCCTTGTTCCAGGCCAGTGATTCTGTCTGGGTCAAGCAAGCACGTAGCCAAAGGGACTGAAACCAGCTTGGGAAGGGCCTACACAGTGATTCTCTCCACTCCCATAGCTGTGAGGTAGCTGATGTTACACAATGGAGTCACCACAACCGACCGGTCAAGGCAGAAGAAGCCACAGCTGCTGCCTTGCTGCCACCAAACCGACTAATTCCCAGACCGTGGACCCGTTAAAATTAAGGTTTCCTTGGGCCTGAGACGCTTCTGCTCCCTGCCCCTCTACGTCCTGAGTCTTATGTTTGGTGTGAATACAGGCTCATGGTCCAGCCTGCACCATTCTCAGGCCTGGACCTGGGAATGGAGGGAGACAGACACAGGAGAGGTGACAGTTAACTGGCTACACACTGTCACCCCATAGGCCACCTCTTTTTAAAACGATTTACTTTTTTTTTATAAATATTTTTATGTACATTCAGGTTTTACCTGTGTGAGGATGCCAGATACCCTGGAACTGGAGTTACAGACAGTTGTGAGCTGCCATGTAGGTGCTAGGCATTGAACCCGGGTCCTTTGAAAGAGCAGCCAGTGCTCGTTAACTACTGAGCCACCACTCCAGCTCACACCCATATTCCATCTTGATCTTTGCTCATCAGATGCTCACTTTAAGTATTTGATTATATTGGAAAAAAGAAAAGATGTGGGAATTTATCTTTTGCGACAGGAAAACAGAGTTCTCAATTCCATGCACGCCCTGCGCTGGGCCTCCTAGCTGCCAGGAGCAAAGAAGTTGCCATTGCAAAAATCAGGTCCTGAAACTGAGCTTCCTAAAAAATCAGTAAGACAGATTCTGGCCTTTGGAAAGAGAGGGAACACAAGAAATCAGACTCTATGCCACAGGAAAGGACCCTGGGGATGAAGTTAATAATTCCCAGGCAGGAATCGGCCAGAATTTCTAGACATCCCTCCCCCTCCCCGCTCCCTCACCCCCGGACTACAGAGGGATAGGAACTAACCAGACTGTCAGCCCATTGACTGACAAAACTCATTCTGACTGGGGGCAGCCTAAATTAACATTAGAGGACTTACAAGGGGCTGGAACTTGTCTAATGTCCAAAACCTTTAACCTAGGCACTTCCCCTTATTCTGACGCCTGCTGTTCTGCCTTGTGAATTAATTCATCTGGACAACAGCGATAAGACTCAGCCCCAAGACCTCTTGGTGGGTGTGTTCTAATTGTTTGACTAAAAGTGTCTTTTCTGATCTCTTTCTCTCTTTCTTTCTTTCTCATGTATACAGTGTTCTGTCTGCATGTCTGTCTGCACTCCAGAAGAGGGCACCAGATCTCATTACAAATGGTTGTGAGCCACCATGTGGGTGCCGTGGGTGCTGGGAATTGAACTCAGGACCTCTGAAAGAGCAGCCAGTGCTCTTAACCTCTGAGTCATCTCTCCAATCCATCTCATTCCTTTCACAATAAGCAGACAGGTTGGGCAGGACCTAGAGGTATTACAAGGTTCCGTTTCTGAGCCACCTTTAATCTGGAGGCAGAGGCAGGTGGATCTCTGTGAGTTGGAGGCCAGTCTGGTCTACGAAGTGAGTTCCAGGACAGCCAGGGCTACACAGAGAAACCCTGTTTCAAAAACAAAACAAAACCAAGTTTCTGTTTATGAATTAAAATAAGTTAGATTTCCTTGCGGATATGGTCCTACAAAATTGGAGCAGCTCAGTCTTACTTCTCATGAGATAAAGGAAACTATATCTGGTTTTGGGAAAAACCTGGTGTTTCTATGCTAATTAATCAGGAGTAACTAAGAGAAAATCTGGATGTGGTTGGGGAAAATCTCAAAAAGAGAAATATATATGTATATATATTTACACACACACATATATATTTATGCATATATATACACATGTTTATGCATATATATACACACACATATATGTTTATATATATGTACATACATATATGTTTATGTATAAACACACACATATATTTATGTATATATACACATATATTTATATATATACACACATATATTTATGTATATATATATACATACATATTTATGCATATATACAGGCATATATACTTATGCATATATATGTATATATCTCAGATAATTGGTACCAGTCTCTGCTCTCTGTTCTCTTGGTCCCCTGGCTACCCACTCTGCCATCAGCTCTGGCTGGATTAATGGCGGGACCCCTGCATCTTAAACTGTATGGCCAATTGTGTATCTGTTCAGTAATTTTTTTTTTTATTTTTAAAAAATATGGAACGCGCCGGGCGGTGGTGGCGCATGCCTTTAATCCCAGCACTCGGGAGGCAGAGCCAGGTGGATCTTTGTGAGTTCGAGGCCAGCCTGGACTACCAAGTGAGTTCCAGGAAAGGCACAAAGCTACACAGAGAAACCCTGTCTCGAAAAACCAAAAAAAAAAAAGAAAAAAAAAAAAAATGGAACGCTTCACGAATTTGCGTGTTATCCTTGCACAGGGGCCATGCTAATCTTCTCTGTATCGTTCCAATTTTGGTCTATGTGCTGCCGAAGCGAGCACCTGTTCAGTAAAATTAATGGTCCTTAGGACCAGCTACAGCTGTCTGGAGCAGAAAGAGTTCAGGATTTGACTCGTTCGCTAAGACCAGAGGGGAATGGAATAGGCCTCCAGACCTTAGCACAGCTGACTCCATGGTGGAAGTGCTATAAAGTACTCTAAAAGTCAACACATAGACAGCACCGCCGGCCAAAATGAAAACACAGACCTAACCCATCACAGTCCATAGTTCTGGGAAAGTCTCTAAATGCACTAGCCTTGCTTGTTGGCTTATGCAGTTCTGCATCTGGCTAACTGTTCTTGTTAACTGAAGTATGTCAACCCAGAACATGGTTGTTCTTAGAAGCTCACCCTGAGAAAGGCCCGATGCTATATTAGGATCCCAAACACCCAGCGTAGTTGTTGACCCTCTAATAAAGACTTTCTATTGGCTTAAACCCCTGTCCAAGCAGACGTCTCTGATGGAGACTCCACAGTGGGCTAGAGGCCAGCATGCACTTTGATATGCCGCATCGCCAAACAGATTGAGAAACTTGTCAGAGAGAAATGTTCTAAATCACAAAGGAGAGGCATCCCTTTCCATGTGACTGGGTGCCAGCACAGGGAGAGAAGCTTCCTGACTCAGACAGTACTTTACTGGCAGTGGTAGGCTCCAGGAACTCACAGGAACAGAACACAGAGGTGGCACTTACCAGAGTAGACAAGGACAGATGAGTGGTTAGTGCAGGTGGAGAAGTAGCTGAAGAGACGGACTCTAAAATTTAGAATTGACTTGGTGGGTATCAGGAGCCAGCAGAAACAAATGGTCCATACCTCTGGAGAGTCACATCAGCAGCTTGGTTCAATTAGGAGAGGCCAGGCCCTGGGGAAGGGGGTCCATTTGTCCTCTCTTGGGTGTTCAGCACCAGGAGATGAAGTCAAGAAACTGCCAACATGACTGCTACTTTATTAGAGAAGGGATTTTACTGTAGATATGAGAGAGAGAACAGCCAGAGGCATATGGAGGAGTCTAGAGCAGAGGGAAAGAGAAACAGGCTGAACAAGTGGAAGATGACCAGGAGAAAGTAGTGGAGATTGTAAGATAGGCAAGGGACAGAGGACAGAGAATGGGGGAGGGGGAGGAGAGTACGGAGAAGAGTAGGTGCATAAAGGGATGGGGGTCTGATGTGAGGGCGGCCAGGGTGCCAGGGTAGGGGTTTTGAAATGTGCAATAGTACTTGTATGAATTGGGATGGAGGGAACCTCAAGGCCAGCATGGGCTTCAATATGCAGCCACAGGTACATGTCAATGGAAAGCCATATGTCCCTTCTGCCAGAGGTAAAGAAAATGTCTTCTTTTGGCAGATGGGAACCGATTTCACAAGTTCCTTTAGAATGCTGACTTTTATCTAACCACCAGAAATCCTTCTATAGTCCAGGTTGAGCTGGGCTTAGACTCAATTTTGGACAGTCAGTGGCCCTGCCCTTTTCTGGGTGTGTGGGGGGATATGAGGTAACTTTGGACTTGACAGGGGCAACCTTTCAATGCTTGGTTTTGCTGGGCAGTGGTAGCCCAAGTCTTTAATCCCAGTACTTGGGAGGCAGGGGCAGGTGGATCTCTGAACTCGAGACCAGCCTGGTCTACAGAGTGAGTTCCAGGACAGCCAGGTCTACACAGAGAAACTGTATTGGAAAAACAAAACAAAAATCCTCCAAAAAAACAAACCAAAGCAAAAAATTTGATTTTAAGATACTAAGTGAAGGACAGGACATGCCGGCTCGGCTCAAGCCTTAATCCTAGCACTTGAAAGTCAGAGGCGGACAGATCTGTGAGTTCAAGGACAGGCTCGTGTACATAAGGAGTTCCAGGACATCCAGAGCTACATAGTGAGACCCTGTTTGAAAAAAATAAAAAAGATACCAAGTGAAGCACCAGGCTGCTTTTGTGTTGTTATTTTCTGATTTTATTTTACTTAATTTTTTGAGACAGTGTCTGTCTACATAGTTCTGGCTGTCCTGGAACTCACTATGTAGACCAGGCTGTCCTCAAATTCAGAAATCCATCTGCCTCTGCCTCTCAAGGGCTGGGATTAAAGGTGTGCCACCATGTCCTACTTCTTATTTATTTGAGACAAGGTCTCCAGAATCCCAGGCTGACCTTGAACTTGTTATGTAAAGGGAGATGACCTTGAGCCTTTGATCCTCCTGCCCCCAGTTCCCCAGGGTTGGGTTGTAGGGCCTTCACTGTAGCTGGTTTTTGTAGTGCAAAGTATTAACCCCCTGCAGGGCTTTCTGGAAAACAACAACATTCATTACATGACTAAGGGATGAAGTATTAATTACAAGACAACTACCATCTAAAAAATATTTGTAGCTCTTGTCTAGGAGAAATAAAATAAAATAAAAAAAATTGCCCACCACAGTAGCCTGCATGCTGAATTAATCCTGGTGCTCAGGAGGCAGAGGCAAGGATTGCTTTGAATTAAAGGCTAGCCTCTGTAAGAGGAAGCATGAAGGTCTTTGTGCTCACAGATAGGCACTAGGTGAGCCTGGAAGGTTAAACGCACGCCATTTTTCCTTCAAGAGAAGGAACGAAACACCTGCACCTACCCAGAAGGCTGCAGTAGATGTTTTCCAGCCTGGAAAACTTTGCTCTATCCTTTCTGGCACTGGATCTTCTACAGGCCCTTCTAGTATATTTGTTTTTCTCAGTCAATCTGCAGAACCTAGTTCTACAGATTTTACAAAGACTTTCAATGTTTGTATTTGGCTTATGCTGTTCCTCAAGAAGATGTGTGTGAGCTTTGTTGTGAACACGGGACTGAATTCATTAGCACCAGGATAGTTCTCACTAAACTGTGCTGTGCTTAAATATGCCTAAAATCAACCACTCCAGACATTTGAACCAACATACACTATGGAGCTGTACTTTGCCAAACTGCTTTCTTGCCTCCCAAAGATTGTTTCTCTGTAGACTGTGAAAGTCACAGAGACTCTGAAATCCTGGGGCTACATGGTGAATTTAAGGCCAGCCTGGGGTAGATAACATTTTTTCTTCTAGAAAACAAAAACAAAAAGAGAGAAGAGAAAAGGAGGAAGGAGACACAACTCAGAAGTCAGACCTTAAATTAGGCTGAAGTTTCAATTCTACCACATGCTTAAGTTTTCATTTCTCACACCTATGCTCTGATTGACAGCCCCCCCACCTCGCATCCTGTTTATCTCTGCCTGACACTGTATATCTGTGAGAAAGTCTAGCTTCTCTTTGTTTCTCCACTCACACTGGCGTGGCTTTTTGTTTTTTTAAGGCAGGGTTTCACTCTGTAGCTCTGGCTGTCCTGGAACTCTATGTAGACCAGGCTGGCCTCAAACTCACAGAGCTCCGCCTGCCTCTGCCTCTGCCTCTCCAGTGCTGAGCTTAATGGTGGGCCCCGTCATGCGGGGGGCACCTTTCCACCGACCTAACGAGTGAGATTATAGGGTGCATTGGATAGGGTTTAATACGATGAAGTAAAACCAGGGCTGCACAGCATTTCAGGAGAGACCCCAGAAACTATGGGAGAAAGGCCTTATAGGATGTCGATTGTGCTGGAACTCTTGTTCAGCTGAGGAGCTCTGACCAGCCTCCTGGGCACAGGGCACCTTTCTTTCTTTTTTCTTTTCTTTCTTTCTTTTCTTTTCTTTTTTTTTTTTTTTTTTTTTGGTTTTTCAATACACAGTTTCTTTGTGTAGCTTTGGAGCCTATCCTGGACCTTGCTCTGTAGACCATCCTGGCCTCGAACTCACAGAGATCCGTCTGCCTCTGCCTCCCGAGTGCTGGGATTAAAGGTGTGCGCCACCCAGCAGTTAACTCTGCAGTTCTCACATGATTGAGCCTGCATGATAATGAGTATTCAGAGACGGGTAATGTCTGGGGGGCGCTCACCAACCTAAGACAGAGCACCTGTGTGGCCTGAGCAGGTGTCTCCATGACGGGTAAGGTGACCTGCTGATATCCACACAACGTAAATCAGAAGCTCGTTTTTTAGTAAAAGGGGGACCTGTAGTGTCCTGGCCCCTGTTTTGGGTAACTGTTGCCTTGCTTGCTGACCTTGACCTTGATATCCTCCCTATGCTAATTCCCTGCTGGGTTCCACCCTCCTGAATGCTTAAGGGAAGTTCCTTGTCTGTGTATCCTGCATAATGGGCCTTAACAGCTTAGATACAAGATTGTAAAACATCAGGAACTTCTGCCCTCCAGGGTTCTCCCATTGTGCTGTAAGCCTGTTTTTAAGACCTCCTCTCTCCTTCAATAAACGGCATTCTGCATTAAAAAAAAAAAAAAAAAAAAAAGTTGTGCACCACCACTGCCCAGCTGGGCATCTTTCTTGCCCCATGTCCCTATAACTCTCCCCTTTATCTTACCTCAAACCTACCCTGCTTCCTCAGAATTGGGCATGAAACTAAAAATGTGAGCCCTCTGATGCTTGGTGTCTCTGGTGGCCATCCTCCTGATGCCAGAGGGCTCCCTGTGTGTCACCTCACCAGCTGAACTCAGGTGCCCCAAGGACAAGCTTCACAAGTATCTGTTTAGCATCCAACACAAACTTTCCTCCTTTGGTGGCCCAGTAGTCAACACTCACCATCCGACCAATCACAGCTCTTCTTACAAACATCTTCAGTGTATTCAGTCCAATTAAAATTGCCCCCTTGACACCACAGGGCCAGAAGTCAAGGGGTTCATTTGTTTGTTTGCTTTTAGGATTTTTAAATTTTATTTTCATTTAATTACTTGGGTGGTTTGTTTTATTTTGTTTTGAGACAAGGTCTCACCTGTGTAAATAGACTCACCTTAGACTCTTAGCAATCCTGCTCCCCCTGCCGAAGCATCCTGCAGGCTGGCATTTCAGGCATGCACCACTCAGCCTGGTTAGGTTTTAGTCTCCCAATCTGAGGGCCACCCACAGAAACCCAGCAGGAGGAAACCAGCCTGCTTGGATTAGAGACACCCTTTCCTTCTCCTTCACCGCAGAGACCAGGCCCACCCGGCCTGTTGTTACAGTTCTTTGATCCTTCTCTTCAGGCCCTAGACTGGTGCTTGGATCTAGGACCAGGATGCCTGACTATTCCAGTTTAAGTGTCTGTAATGAGTCTTCTGTTTCCAAGGCAGAGAGTTACATATGGTAAAGCTGGACAGGACTTAGTGCTCATACAGTGTGACCTTTCACATCAGGCTAGGTGACTAAATAATTGCCCTGGGGCAGAGAGACGGCTCAGCAGGGAAAGGTGCTTTTAGTGTCCCTGGAACCCAGGTAAAGGTGGAATGAGAGAGCAAGCCCAAACAGTAGAACTTACAAAGAAATAAAAAATTGCCCCCAAACTCAAAAGCCTTTCTCTCCTTTCTAACTGGGTTCTGGAATTAGGGTCACACCCGCAGGTGCAGGGTCATCACAGCCACGCCCTTTAATCCCGGCAGTGCTGAGCTCGGCCTTCCAGCCCACACTGAGCCAGCCAGCTGTCCCCGCCTGGGTGAGGATGGCAGAGGAAGGGGGCAGCGTGGAGGAGGGGGACGTGTTCCTAGCATTCGCCCAGGGTCCCACTCCTCCTCGGGGGCCCCTGCGGCGCGCTTTGGACAAGATCTTCCTCACCTTCTTGGTCCTCTTCCTGACACTGCTCATGCTGGAGGCTGCTTACAAACTGCTGTGGCCCCTGCCATGGGCTACATTTCGGGACTGGCTCCTGAGGACACCCGAGGAGGAAGAGGCGCTGGAACTCTGAGCATCTCCCTATAGAGATCTTGAGGTGAGAAAGGAGACTCCAGAGAGACCAGGGTGGGAGGGGTAGCTTAGGTCAGCACTCTAAGGCTATTTTTGTTTATGTGTGTGTGTGTGTGTGTGTGTGTGTGTGTGTGTGTGTGTCTGTCTGTCTGTCTGTCTGTTCGTGGGTATGGGCACATGAGTGCAGGTGTCCACAGAAGGTGTTGGATCCCCTGGGGCTGGAGTTAAAGGAGGCTGTAAGTGGGAACTGGGAACCAGACTCAGGTCCTCTGCAACACACACACACACACACACACACACACACACACACACAATTGTAACTGCATATACAAATACAATGTATGTTGATCATATTCATTCCCCAGACATTCCCTCCAACTCCTCCAGGATTCCCCTCCCTATAAATGAAAAAACATTAACTTTTTAGTCAGCGAACAAGTGATGGGTTGTGTCATTGTGAGCTACTGTGTATGTCATTGGGTACCTGGCTCCTCCACAGCCACTCTGCCTCCCACTCTGGTCCATTCCCCCAGTGTCTCGTGCTGCTTCATGTCCCTAGATTCCATTTTTGTCTCTTGAGGCACCCTCTAGACTGCTTCTTCCCCTTTCTAATTTCATGTTTTGCACACGAGCTCACACACACACACACACACACACACACACACAACTTTGTATACACATGCTATATAAATTTAAATCCAGATTCCACATATGAGAGAATATGAGGAATGATTTATCCTTTTGAATGTAGCCTATTTTGCTTTAGAGTGATTTCCATTTCCTTTGTTTTCCCGCAAATGTCATGATTTAAGTTTTCTTCCCAGCTGACTAAGATCCCACTGTACAGATGTACCACGTTTTCTCTGTCTGTTGATGGACACGTGGGCTGCTTCCATTCTTTTGGCTATTCAGAGCACTACAGCAATCAACATGGATGTGCAAGCGTCTCTGTGGTGTTCTGACTTATGATTCTCCAAGGAGTGACACAATGACATGTAGGGTCTCAGGCAGTGTGAATGTCCAGAAGCAACAATCTTGGTCCACCTCAAACTGGACTATAGAAGGGCTCTGGCAGTTAGATAAAAGCCAGAATTCCTCAGGAACTTGTGAAACAGGTTCCTGTCTGCAAAAAGGACAGATTTCCCTTGCCTCTGGAGGAAGGGACATACGACTGTCCATTGACATGTGTCTGTGGTGCCTCTCAGCATATCAGAGCCCATGCTAGCCTCCAGGTTCTTATTCACAAGTACCTGTTATATATTTCAAAGCCCCAGTGCTAGCATCCTGGCCCCTCTTACCTCTTCCCTAAACTCCCAGACCTGTTCCAGCTCAGAGCTTCCCTCCCCCTCCTCCTTAGAACCAGCATGGCGCTCACAACTCCAGTCCCAGGGGTCAGTGGCCCTCTTAGGGTCTTCGTGGGCATCAGATACACAAGGGTGTGTATACACACACGCAGGCAAAACACCCCCACACGTAAGTTCTTCTGAGTACCTGCAGTTATTGCAAGAACAGAAGTGATCAAACAGTGTAAAACTTATACTTATTTTTATTCATTATATAATATATTCTGGTCATTTTCACCTCCATTATTCACCCCCCTCTCACTCCCATGGAAGCTTTTTTCTAAGTCAGCACTCTTCTCCATCTTCCAGCTCTTACGTTCTTTCCACTCCGTTCTTCCATGTTCCCTCAGCCTTGGACTTGATGTCACCTTTTATAACTATTAATTTTAAAAAATGTATTTATTTTATTTTATGTGTATGGACGCTTTGCCTGCCTGTATGTATGTTCATCATGAGCATGCCTATTGGATTCCCTGGAACTGGGTTACAGATGGTTGTGAGTCACTATGTAGGGCCTGGGAATCGAACCTGCAAGAGCAACAGGTGCTCTTAAAGGCTGGGTCGCTCTTTTCGCCTTCTCAGGCACCTACCTACACTCACGTCGTGCACAGAGACTTACACCAGCACACACATACATAAAACAAAATGAATATTTGTGAAGAGATGGATAACCTTCATTTCAGACATCCACTCAGGGAAACCCATTGAGAAACCCAAGGATATGGAAATTAAATCCTTCATTATCTTTAGAGTCTCGTTAACCATTGAGGAACTTTTCTGTTTCCCAATTTAAATGCCATACATAGAGGATCAGACAGGAAACGAGGTGGGTTTCTTTAAAGCGAGTTTGAGGTTCGGTTCCTCTGAGAGCCACTGGGCTTCATGGTCCTGCAAATTGGCAAGATGTCCACCACCTGAGGAATGCAGAAGGATGCGGAGGTGCAATCTTAGCGCAAAGGGTATTCACTTATCCTGCTTCCTCATCGGCACGTCTGCGGACCTCACTGTCTTCCCCATCCCCCCACCCCCACCTCCTTTTCTCTGCAGGTCTCCCGGAGGAAGAGACGCCCCGAGGGGATTTTATGAGCCTCCTTTCATCTCCCAGCGCTCCAAGCGGCAGTTTGCACGGTTTCTCTGCAAGCTCGCGCCAGGTTATCCCGCGCCCCGCCTCATGCCTTGCAAACCCCACCATGAAGCACACACGGCCTTCTGGTCAGGATGACCCTCGGAGAAACAGAGGGCCACATTCCCACCAGCTGGCTCGGTCATCACGTCTGTGGTGCAGCTTGGGCAGCGAGTCACCGACAGACAGCAATAATAACAATACCTCACTTGTGCAGCATGCTGTGCTCATTTGTATGCATGTGTGTATGCACCTGACCGTAGGTAGAGGCTGGGGCTGGACAGCCTCGAGGTGCGCGTCGCCTCTGGAAGGGAAGGGCAAGCTCAGGCAACCAGGAGGTGGAACTTGGGGCCCGAGAGAGAGCAAAGTAGGGAGTGTCAGGCTTACACCAACCCAGGACAGGAAAAGACTTTTATTTCGTTCCCTGGAGCCCTGCACAGCCCTAGAGAGCCCAGCTCTTAGGTATCATGCGGGGGTTCCTTCCCCTTCTAGGTGCTGGGGGGCTCGATCTTCCCTGCCCTCGACCGGACGGCGTTGGGGAGGTCTGAGGCAGGAAGCTTCTGACTGGACCAGTGGCTTCGGGAAACACCAGGTGCAAAGAACTCCACGCCTTCCCCGAGGAGGGCAGTGCAGGCCAGGCCGATGCCGTACGGCAACATGGCGCCCCCCAGCTGCCAGCAGCCCCCCAAAGCCCCTCCCCCTTGAGCGTCCGAGCGCTGGGAACGGCGTCCTAGGTGGGCGGGGCACGCGACACTTCCGGTTACTGAGAGGACTGGGTTCCGTAGCGCAACATGGCCGCCCTCAGGTGTTGCAGGCGGAAACCCTACGGCTTCCGGTTCGTAGTGGGCCTACGGTGGGGGTTGCGGGGGGGGGGGAAGGAAGGCGGAGGGAACCATGCGAGGTTCTGTGATCCGCGGTGAGGGGAGCCTCGAGAGGCCGTTTCAGAGGTGGGGGCCGGGCCGTGCGCGGAGCGGGGGTGGCGGGGCGGGAGTGGCGCGGGCGAGGGATCGGCGGGGCCTGGGTGCTGAATCCGAGGGGCCGCCGTGTGGTGCCTTGCTAGCCCTGAAGGGAGTGAGGCGGCCTAGGGATGAACTGGGGGAGGGGGTACTTGGCGGGAAGCTGAGACAGGAGACTGGCCCCACCTGGGGCTGCGAGCCCAGGTATCAGCAGTGCCGGGTGGTGGGCTCGCTGTCGGTTACAAGTCAGAGGGAGTGGGGGGACCAGGGCGCGGTGAGAGGGAGGGACTTAGGGGGAACCTCCAGCCTCGGGGCCCGGTGAGAGGAAACCCCGTGGAAGGTGGGACACAGAGATGACTGGGAGGGCACAGGGCACTGGGACTCACCTCGGAGCCACAGAGTTGGTGTCAGGGAAAAACTCGGAGAAGCCGGGCGGTGGAGGCGCACGCCTGGGAGGCAGAGGCAGGGAGATCTCTGTGAGTTCGAGGCCAGCCTGGGCTACAGAGCGAGATCCAGGACAGCCAAGGCTACACCGAGAAACCCTGTCTCGAAAAACAAACAAAAACAAAAGCGAAAAGGATAAAAAAGGGGAAACTCGGAGTGGGGGCGTTGTCGTGTTTGAGGGCCAGAGATAGCACCAGCAGGGTGTTGGTTTTTGTAGACAAGAGTGAGGAAAACTCAGAGGCCAGTGTCGGACCTTGTACTGGGATTAGGAGTAACAAAAAACTTCACAGCTGACACAGGGAGGGGAAAACGCAACTGAGAGACCGGAAATTGACTGAGGGGTGGAGTCCAGGGTGGGGATTTAAGATGATCGGGAGGTTTGCCCCCAGAACTGCTTGAAAGGCAGGCATTGAAAACATTTAGGTCAGGACTAAGCTATTCGGAGACCCAGGGCATCTGATGGGGTGGGGCCCCGCAGGAGGGGCTCTTCCTGTGGTCCCCTTCCCCTTCCAGAATTCTGACCTTTCCAACACTTCCTCCCTTAGGGGGGTTTGATCCCCCATGGCCACCGCTGACAGCATCATTGTGCTGGATGATGATGAGGAGGACGAACCAGCCGCTCAGCCAGGGCCCTCCCACCCGCCCTCCAATCCTGTCTCGCCAGGGCCAGAAGCCTCTGGTCCCTCTGAGTCCCACGGGGATGGACGGAGCGGTCACTCAGGTGGCAGGAAGTGCTACAGGTTGGAGAATGAGAGACTGTTTGAAGAGGTAAGCTTCCGGCGGGGCCTCATTCTGTGGCCCTGGCTGCCCGGAATTGTCTAGATGAGGCTGGCCTTGAACGCAGAGAGTTCAGTTTGCTTCTGCCTCCTGACAGCTGGTTTAAAGGTGTGAACCACTGTGACCTGTTAGGGAAGAACCAAGAGGGAGGGGATTGGCTCTCTTGTTCTGGCCTTCCCACTAATTCCGTGTTTTTATGCCTCCCTTGTTTGTCTCCCACCCTTTCCGTGAACTCTCCAGTTCCTTGAACTGTGTAAGATGCAGACTTCGGACCACCCTGAGGTGGTTCCGTTCCTCTACAAACTGCAGCAGCGTGCCCAGTCTCTGTTTCTGGCCTCAGCGGAGTTCTGCAACATTCTGTCCCGGGTTCTGTCTCGGGCTCGGAACCGGCCGGCTAAGCTCTATGTCTACATTAACGAGCTCTGCACTGTTCTTAAAGCCCATTCAAATAAGAAGAAGCTGAACTTGGCTCCTGTACCCTCAGCGCCCAGTGAATCCTCCGGTGATAACCCTCCCACAGACCCCTCCTCTGACCTTACAAATGCTGAAACCACTGCCCCTGAGGCTTCAAGGACCCGTGGTTCCCGGAGGCAGATCCAGCGCTTGGAGCAGCTGCTGGCGCTCTATGTAGCAGAGATACGGCGGCTGCAGGAGAAGGAACTGGATCTGTCAGAACTGGATGATCCTGACTCCACATACCTGCAGGAGGCCCGCTTGAAGCGGAAACTGATCCGCCTCTTCGGGCGGCTGTGTGAGTTGAAGGACTGCTCTTCTCTGACCGGCCGGGTCATAGAGCAGCGGATCCCCTACCGCGGCACCCGCTACCCTGAGGTCAACAGGCGCATCGAGCGCCTTATTAACAAGCCAGGGCCTGATACCTTTCCTGACTATGGGGATGTGCTGAGGGCTGTGGAGAGGGCAGCAAACCGGCACAGTCTCGGCCTTCCCCGACAGCAGCTCCAGCTCATGGCTCAAGATGCCTTCCGGGATGTGGGTGTCAGGTTACAGGAAAGGCGCCACCTTGACCTCATCTACAACTTTGGCTGCCATCTCACAGATGACTACAGGCCAGGTAGGAAGAAGCTCTTGGGATGCCTCCTAGAGGTCCTTTAGCGGTCCTTTAGGTTAAGTGGGCTGAGCACTCTGACCCTGCTTTCTCACACAGGCATTGACCCCGCACTGTCAGATCCCACACTGGCTCGACGCCTTCGGGAAAATCGGACCTTGGCCATGAGCCGCCTGGATGAGGTCATCTCCAAATATGCAATGATGCAAGACAAGAGCGAGGAGGGGGAGAGACAGAGGAGAAGGGCCCGGCTCCTAGGCACCAATCCTTCAGGTTCCCCTAAAGTCTCCTTGGATTCTGGTGAGGTACGGCAGGGTTAGCACCTGTCACAGAGGTCTTGTCTTCGCCCTGCACTGGTCACCAGGGGTTGTGGGGGGAGTGCGTGGAGCAGTGTGTGGAAGCACACCTAGCATTCCTGAGGTCCCAGGTTCGAGTCCTAGTACTACCAAAAACTCTGGGGAAAGGGATTCTTTAAGAGAGACTCCTTTGTCCCCCAGGGTCCTAGTGGAATGGCCTCCCAGGAGTGCCCTACTACCTCCAAAGCTGAGTCTGATGATGATGATGATGATGAAGAAGAAGAAGAAGAAGAAGAAGAAGAAGAAAGTGATGAGGAGGAGGAGGAAGAGGAAGAAGAGGATGAGGAAGAGGTCACTGAAGATGAAGATGAGGATCTAGAACAGTTGCAGGAAGATGAGGGGGGTGATGAAGAAGAGGAGGAGGAAGGAGGAGAAGGAGGTACATACGTAAGCAGAACAACTCTCTGGTGTCAGTTCTGCTGGGCCTTTCCTCCCTCCTCTTCCTCCTAGCTCCTTGGCACAGCCCCCTCTGCCCCTTCCTCATGCCATCCCTCCCCTCTTTTCTCTTCCAGATAATGAAGGAGATAAGAGCCCCAAGTCCCCATCACACATCCCCACTAGGAGGAACTCAGAACCTATAAAAGGGTCTCCAGGGGAGCAGCAAGACAAAGGACTGACAGGGACACCAGCATCACCGCTGGCCGAACCCCCAGACCCTCCCAGCATAGATGCTGAGAGCAGCGGGGAGCAGCTCCACCAGCCACTCCTGGGAGAAGAGAGCCCTAGGTCCCAGCTCTTTGAGCTAGAGATCGAAGCCTTGCCCGAGGGTACCACCCCATCCCCTGAAGAAAGGGACATTTCCTCTTCCAGGAAACAGTCAGAAGATTCCCTCCCCACCATCTTGGAAAATGGGGCCGATGTGGTTACCTCTACATCCTTCAATGGGCGTGTCTCTTGTCACACTTGGCGAGATTCCAGTCCCCCGTACAAGAGATCGAGAAAGGAAAAGAAGCATCTGGGGTCTGGACCATTAGAAAACAGGTAAAAGCAGTCAGAGATCCCCAGGGTCTGCTGGGAGATACTGGGCACTCCGCAGCCTCGGGCCTTCCCATCCATTCATTCCCTTCTGCCCTTAGCTACACAGAGAAGCAGGCTGCTCAGCAGGGAAATGGGAAGAAGGTATGGACCCCACCTACTCGGTCTTCCCCCTTGACCTCCATGGCTCCTGTTGCTGATTCCTCCACAAGGGTGGACTCTCCCAGCCATGGCCTGGTGACAAGTTCCCTCTGCAGCCCTTCTCCATCCCTGATATCCCAAACTCCCCAATCTCAATCTCCCCGGCCTTGTATTTATAAGGTAAGTGTTTACCTGTGGGGATACTGCACCTATCCCATCTCTGTTTTCCCCACCCTAGGTGTGTGTGTGTGTGTTTAGGTTTATTTTGCACAGCATTGTGGCTTATACCTTTAACCCCACCACCACTCAGGAGGCAGAGGCAGGCAGATTTCTATAACTTCAGGGCCAACTGTCTTGTCTACACAGTGAGTTCCAGGTCAGTCAAGGTTACATAATTAGACCCCTGTCTTAAAAACACAAAAAAACAGAACAAGGGCTGGAGAGATGGCTCAGTGGTTAAGGGCACTGGCTGCCCTTCCAGAGGACCTGAGTTCAATTCCCAGCAACCACATGGTGGCTCACAACCATCTGTAATGAGATCTGGTGCCCTCTTCTGGCCTGCATTCAGGCAGAACACTGTGTACATGATTGATAAATAATAAAATCTAATAAACTCATTTATTTTATGTGAAAACGTGTTTTGTTTGCATGTATGTCTGTGTACCACATTTGTGCCTGGTGCTCATGGAGGCCAGAAGAGGGCATCTGATCCTCAAGAACTGGAGTAGAGATATGGCAGTGAGCGGCCATGTGAGTCTGGGGACCAAACCCAGGTCCTCTGCAAGGCAGCCAGTGCTCTTAGTGACTGAGTCATCTTTTCAGTCATCTGTCCTAGTTCTGGTTGTTTTGAGACAGGGTCTCTCTATGTAGTCCTGGAACTCTATGTAGACCAGGCTAGCCCCAAACTCAGAGATCAGCCTGCCTCTGCTTCCCATGGGCCACCACGCTGGCTGGACCTTGCTAGTTTTAACCTCTCTGACTCCTCCCTGCTTCTCCTCTGACTTCTCTGCAGATGAGTGTGGCCACACAGTGTGATCCCGAAGAGATCATCGTACTGTCAGACTCGGATTAGCAGCCTCCTGCCCTCCCTGCCTCCAGAATGTGAGGGATGCCTGAGCAAAGGATGGGCTGAGCGCCTCCCCTTTTGGTGTTTCTTTTGACAGAAAATCAGATGTTTTAAGTTTTACACAGACACATTAATAAACAATGAATTTCTTTTCTTATTGTATTCTTGTCTTTACCTTGTCTTTCTGCTGTGACAGCGGCCACCCGGTTCAGGGTTAGCCCCGAGTCTGCCCTTGCTAGCCTGGCCCTCCTCATCACCCCTCCTGGAGCCTTCCCTCGGGCTCTGCAGAAGCCTTCCTAAGCCGCTTTACTTTCTCACTTTGGAGCGGTTGAGTGAGAAGGCCAATCAGGGGCTGACTCAAGGTTATTTGGCCAATCCAGGAGGAGGCGGGGCTTCAGGGGTCCTGTCATTTGCTGGGAAGAGGGCTGTTGGAACCCGTGAGCCAGCGAGTGTCCACAGCTCGGGGTGGAGCCTGAGGAGCGGAAGCCAGTACTGGTCGTCGGTGGGAAAGGCAGGCTTGCAGGATTAAAGGGGAACGAAGGCTTCGGCCCAATCAAGTCCTGGGTCCTCGGCGGCGGAGGGGACCTGGTACCTTTAAGGTGGAGTGACGCCCTGGCCCTTTAAAGGAGAAGTGTCGGTGTCGGTCGAGTTCTGCCCGGCGGCACGGGAGGGGTGCTGGCCTGCGCCTTTAAGGTCGCAGGTCCGGGAGGCGGGGCGGAGGCGGAGGGCGGAGGGAGTCGGCACAAGATGGCGGCGGGAGGGGCTGGGGCTGCGGCTCTGGTCGCCGAGTGAGGGGGGGCCGGGGGCGCGCGGCCAGGTAAGCGGGGACGCGGGGCCGGGGGCGCCCTCGGGCCGGGCGATGGCCCCGGGGCGCCCTTGGGGCGGGGTGGGGGGCGGGGTTCGGGGGGCGGGGGCCGGCGCGAGGCGGGGTCGGGGACCTAGGGGGCGGAGCCCGGGCTTAGCTGGGGGCGGCAGGGGGAGGGGCCCGGGAGTCGCGGGGACACCCCTCCGCCCGGAGGAAGACAAGATGCCCAGGAGGTGCGCGTTTGAGAGCGGCGGAGTAGGCGGACACCGTCCCCGAGAGCTCTTATCCCTAACCTAGGAAAGCGCCCTGAACTTGGAACACTTCCTCTGATGTCGCTGAATGGCTGTACTTGGATGACCGACTTAATCCTTCTGAGCCTCGGTTGCTCCATCTGTCCCATGGGGTTGAAAGGTATACCTATCCCAGTGTTGCGGGGAATTACTAAGGCCGACACAATGTTTTTATGCTGTGGTGGGCTGTGACTTCCCAAAATCCTATCATTCTTCTCTTTTTCCCCCCCAGAAACCCCCCCGGCCGCCCTCGTCTGTCCTGTGTTCCTGTGGCTGGGGGGGTATCCCCTCCTTCCACGACATGGAGCCATCTCTGTCACCCAGTGGGGCGGCTCTCCCACTGCCTCTCTCCCTGGCTCCCCCGCCACTGCCTCTGCCAGCAGCGGCGGTGGTACACGTGTCCTTCCCTGAAGTGACCAGTGCCCTCCTGGAGTCCCTCAACCAGCAGCGGCTCCAGGGGCAGCTCTGCGATGTGTCCATCCGGGTGCAGGGACGGGAGTTCCGCGCTCACCGGGCTGTCCTGGCTGCCTCCTCCCCTTACTTCCACGACCAGGTCTTACTCAAAGGCATGACTTCCATCTCACTGCCAAGCGTCATGGACCCAGGTGCTTTTGAAACTGTGCTGGCCTCAGCTTACACAGGCCGCCTCAGCATGGCCGCTGCTGACATTGTCAACTTCCTCACAGTGGGCTCAGTCCTCCAGATGTGGCACATTGTGGATAAGTGCACCGAACTCCTCCGGGAGGGCAGATCCTCAGCCGCCACCACCACTGTCACTACCGCTGCGGCCCCCTCTGTCTGTGTCCCTGGTGCCAGTGTCCCCTCGGGGAGTGGGGGCACTGTAGCCCCTGCCACGGGGGGCTCTGTGCGCTCCCACACTTCCAGCCGGGCCAGTGAGAACCAGTCTCCCAGCAGTAGCAACTACTTCAGCCCCCGGGAGTCCACTGATTTCTCCTCTTCCTCCCAAGATGCATTTGTAGCTTCAGCAGTCGGCTGTGGGAGCCGCCGAGATGGTGGCCCTGTGTTCCCGGTCCCTGTGGTTGGCAGTGCGGGTGCCACCTCTGGAAAGTTGCTGCTGGAGGCAGATGAGCTGTGTGATGATGGTGGGGACGGGAGAGGGGCGGTGGCCCCTGGGGCTGGGCTCCGGAGGCCTTCCTGCATGCCCGCTGGTGCTGTGCCACAGAAACACTGGGTGTATGTGAAGCGCAGTAGAAACTGCCCTGCACCAGCCTCTCTGGTTCACCAAGACCCAGAGCTAGAGGACGAGGAAGAAGAGGAAGATCTGGTGTTGACTTGTGAGGATGATGAGGACGAAGAACTGGGGGGTGGTGGCTCAGGGGTCCCTGCAGGGGGAGAGCCCGAGGCTACTCTCAGTATCAGTGATGTGCGGACCTTGACCGAGCCTCCAGACAAAGGGGAGGAGCAGGTCAACTTCTGCGAGTCCTCCAATGACTTCGGCCCCTATGAGGGTGGGGGGCCCGGGGCAGGGCTTGATGACCCAGGAGGGCCCACCCCTTCCTCCTATACCCCCACCCACCCTCCACGACCCCTCCTTCCCTTGGACGTGCCGGGGAACCAGATCTTGGTTTTCCCATCCTCCTCTTCACAGGCTCCAGGCCAGCCACCAGGGAACACGGTAGAACACGGGGCGGTGACCCTGGGGGGCGCCTCTGCGGTGGGGCTAGGCATGCCCAGTGGCTCTGGTGGGACCCCTGGAGGGACGGGCAGCAGCGACGGGAATAAGATCTTTTTGTGCCACTGTGGGAAGGCTTTCTCGCATAAGAGTATGCGGGACCGGCACGTGAACATGCACCTCAACCTGCGACCCTTTGACTGCCCTGTGTGCAACAAGAAGTTCAAGATGAAGCACCACCTGACGGAGCACATGAAGACGCACACGGGCCTCAAGCCCTATGAGTGCAGTGTCTGCGCCAAGAAGTTCATGTGGCGGGACAGCTTCATGCGGCACCGGGGACACTGTGAGCGCCGGCACCGGATGGGCGGAGGCGGGGCCGGACCGGGACCGGGACCGGGACCGGGACCCGGGGCTCCTATTGGGCCAGCCTTGCAACCTAAGAGGGAGTCTTCCGGAGGGGGTGGGGGCAGTGGCGATGAGGCGAATTCGGCCACACCCCCGCCCCACAGGCGTGTCTGGTCCCCACCCAGCGTGCACAAGGTGGAGATGGATTTCGGTGGGGGCGGAGCAGCACACTGAAGGGCAGGCCGTTGGGGGCTTATCTAGGGGCAAGTGGCCCCTGGGTGTTTCCCGCTGCGCTGTCTTCCCTTACCTCTGTGGACTTGTATATATTCTAGAGGGCGTAGGTTGCACCATCGCCAGCCGGTTCCATTCCTCAGCCCCTTCCTCCCTCCGCATCTCCGAAACAGCCTTTTTCCTTCTCCCTTGGGTACACCAGTGCCCCACCTTTACGGAGCGGGGCCGCACGGTGAGGGAATGGGAAGGGGGCATTTTGAGCATCCCGGAGTCACAGGGTCAGCGGTCAGGTTGTGCTAGTTTGTGCCTGTGTATGTTTGTGTTGTGGGACGAGGCCTCTTGAGTCCTTCCCCCGCCTGAAGGATACGCCCCTTATTTCTGTACTGTCCCACTCTTCCCAGGGGGATCCCCAGTTGGGTTTCATGAAAGTGGGTGGAGACAAGGAGTGAGTCGCGTAGTGTAGGTTTTAATTTTTAACGGTGATTAAAATATTTATTGGTCACTTCACTTGGCTTCCCGACAACCCCTCTGTGTGTGCTGGGACCTGGCAGGGTCGGGAGGTCAGAGGACGCGGGATGGTCCTAAGGGAGGTGTCGCCGAGAGGACGCCGCGGGAGGGTGGAGCCTAGGTCTCCGCAGGGCTCAAAGTTGGCGCTTCTGGGTGATCCAGGAGCATGTGCAGGGCGCGGAGGGACAGACCTGCAGGCAGGTTGCTGCGTGCCTCCAGCGTGCCGTCAACCCTCACTTGATCTGAACGAGAATTTCCGGTCCTTCACGCTGGCCTTCGGAGGAAATGAAAGTGAAAGGGGAAGAGACCTAGAGTAGAGATCGCAGCGCCATGGAGCCTCTGCCCCTGCTTATCGCTGTGGCTTTGGGTGAGCGAACCCCGTTTCTTGTTTAGGAAAGGGCGCACTGGGAAGGAGAGGGAGGTGGTCCCGTCTCGAGACCGAAGGGGCGGGGCAGGTCGCTGGACATCCCGGCCGCCTGGTCACTGGAGCCCCTCTCCCCCAGGCTTGGCGACCACTGTCTCGGCTGGACCGGCCGCGGTTGAGTGCTGGTTCGTGGAAGATTCAGGTGGCCTGGCCAAGAGACCTGCCGCGTTGCTACTGCGCCAGGGACCCAGGGGTCCACCGCCCCGGTCAGATCTTGACCCTAAGCTGTACTTCAAGGTGGACGGTGAGTCTTCGGAACTCACTGCATCTATCGCCTCCTCTTTAGCTCACGTGGGGCCCTTGGGCCTCAGTTTCCCTCTTTGTAAATAAGTCTGGGTTCTCTCTAAGTCTCTCACTACTTTGTTAGTATGTACATTCCAGTCAGCCCGGGCTACAGTTGCACCCTTTCGGTCCGCAGACCCGGCCGGAATGCTCCTGGCTGCCTTCAGGCGGTATCCCGAGGGCGCCCCCGCACCACACTGCGAGATGAGCCGCTTCATCCCGTTCCCCGCCTCGGCGAATTGGGCTAGAGGTCTGATCCCGCAGCAGAGCTGCCCGCGGGCCCTGGACGGGGATTGGCTGCTGGTCAGCGTGTCCAGCACCGTCTTCAGCCTTTCTGTCCTGCTGCGACCACAGCCAGAGCCTCAGCGGGAGCCCGACTTCATCACCATGGCAACAGGTAGCCACGGAGAGGTGCCGGAGATGGATGGGTAGTTTTTAAAGGTCGGCCAGTGGCCACTGGCGGAGTAGATCTGAATGAGTCATTTCTCCAATTGGGGTTCAGTATATTTTTTGTTAAGCGAGGCAGTTGGTTAGAATTTGTCTTCACCTGCCTTTGCAGGCCAAGAGTAAAACTGAAATCAACTCTGGTTCTGGGGCGGGGCTTTGTAGACAAGTTGGGGAAGTCATGGTGGTTTCCAGATACCGGAGTTTGAGAAACTTGTAAAGTGACAAGTAGTGAGTCCTAAAACCCGAATTTTTTTCTGCACTCCTCCAAAGTCAGTAATCGCTAGGCACCCTACTTGGTACAGTTGAGCCTGTTTCAAAACTCAGACATTGAGTGTCACCTAAGCCTACTCTAGCCTAGCGACAATCAGCCAGGCCAGGAAGCTGTTCCTCAGGCCCGAGGCCATGGCCTGTTGTCTGTTAATAGTGGCCTCTAGTGGGCAGAAGGGACGTGGCAAAGACGGAGGATTCTTCTGCAAGGCCACTCCTGAATAGTGCAATGCACTTTGCTGGGCTGGACTCCGGGTCACTCCATGGGCATATGCTGAAATGGGGTAGATCTGACTTGAATGTCTCTGGACACCAGGCAACAGGTAGAGAGACTCCTTGACTTTTCCATTTCTGGTGTTCTCATGCAAATACTCCCACCAAACTCCTGCGTCCTTCCCTGCGCCATCACTTGAGAACTTCCACAGGACAAGGGGACAGCCTGAAACCCTCAGCCCGGCTGGCACCTCCCTTCCTGGCTCTGCCCTGTGCAGGCCAGCTGTGGGTACAGTAGCTCTCTCCAGAGAAACAGCCCTCCTCCTGCTGGTCTTCACCAGAGACGGTGCTGGCCGCCACAGCCTTTCCTCTATGTGTCTATTTTTTCCGGCTGTGAAAAGCAGGAACTGTTCTCCCAGCTTTTCCTTTGTGACAGTGAAGCAAGGCACCGTGTTAACTTACTTATTGATCCACTAAATGATTGTTAGTACCAAGAAAAAGTTAGGACCCAGAGGTTCCCAGATCAAGCTCCAGATAGATGTTATTGGAAGTTTATATAGACCAAAGCCTTGGCAAAATGTGGTGGCATGTGTCTGTAACCCTAGAACCTGGGAAGCTTAGGTTTATCAGGAGTGCAAAACTACCCTGGGCTGCAGAGTGAGTCCTGGTCTAGCCTGTGCAACACAGCAAGACTCTTTTTCCCTGGTCTAGCCTGTGCAACACAGCAAGACTCTTTTTCAAAACTAGTAAATAACATACTGAAAGCTAGTTCCTTCTCTGGCGTAGGGTGGCCCTGTGTACTCTAAGTGACAGAGGTGATCAGATATAGACTAAATGTGGTTCTCAGACTTGTCAACAGATAATCCTGTGTGACTTTGTGACTTTTGCATGGCTGGGGTGTGTGGCTCAGTGGTTGTATTAGTTTCTTTCTTTCTTTCTTTCTTTCTTTCTTTCTTTCTTTCTTTCTTTCTTTTCCGGAGCTGGGGACTGAACCCAGGGCCTTGCACTTGCTAAGCAAGCGCTCTACCACTGAGCTAAATCCCCAACCCCAAGTTGTTTTCAAAGTTGATTTTTATTTGTGTGTATGTCTGTGTATAGGTGTGTGCATGTGAGTGCAGGTGCCCAGGGAGTTCAGAAGAGGGTGTTGGATCCTCTGAAGCTGTATTACAGGTGGTTGAGCCATGTGACATGGGTGCTGGGAACCTCAGAAGAGCAGTATGTGGCCTTAAACTCTAAGTCATCTCTGTAGCCCCTTGTATGTATCTTAACTGAGCTCTGGGCCCTGGGTTGATTCTTGGGGCTGCCCAGATAGGGAGTCTGCTTCTCACAGACTCCTGGGGTGGAATCAAGGGTGTGTTCTGTCTTCCTCATCAAATTGCTTCCAGGTCACTTCTGCTCGATCAGAAACATGAAAATGGGAGCTGGAGAGATGGCTCCGTGGTTAAGAGCACTGGCTGCTCTTCCAGAGGACCTGGGTTCAATTCCCAGCAACCACATGGCAGCACACAACTGTCTGTAACTCCAGTTCCAGGGGATTTGACATCTTCACACAGACATACATGCAGGCAAAACACCACATAAAAATAAATAAATCTTTAAAAAAACAAAACAAGCCACCAACGGGCTGGGGCCGCTTAGTGGGAGGGATTTCCTAGCAGCAGGAAGCTCTGCTGTGCAGACTTCTGCGCCCCGTGTACTGAGAGCCTCCTGTGGAGCTGTTTATTGAGCCAGGAGTGGAACAGATTTGGTTAGCTAGAGGTGCCAGGTGACACGCTTCGCCACAGCCTCAGTAGGTAGCCACTGCTCTTATCGCGACCACCTCTTTATTCATTTTTATTTGTTTTTGAGACTGGGTCTCATATAGTAGCCCAGGCTTGTCTAGAGCTCATGGCAATCCTCCTGCCCGAGTCTCCCGTGTGCTAGGGATACCAATGTGAGCCACTGTGCCCTGCTTCCATTTCTGGTTTGGAGATAGGAGGGGCTGGGGTGTGGGTCAGTGGTAGACCCATTGCCTACTGTGTGTGAGTCTGATCATCAGGGTTGGAGGTGCATGTCTATAATCCTAGCACTTGAGAGGCAGGGACAGGTGGGCCCAGAATCCCATGACAGCATGGGCTACATGAGACCGCTTCAAATAAGATAGCTCAGTGGCCGAGTACTTGCCTGGCATGTATGAGGCCTTAGGTTCAATCATTAGCACTGCACCTGTTAGCCACTCCCCACCACCTCCCAACACACACACACACACACACACACACACACACACACACACGCTCACAAAAACCAACCAACCAACCAACCAACCAAAAAACAAAAACAAAAAAAGGAAAGAAAGAACTTGGGAGGCTAAAGTAAGAGAATCAATTGAGTTCCAGACTAGCTTAGCCCTACATAGTGAGTTTCAAGATAGCCTAGGCCAGAGTGAGTCTCGTCTCAAAAAAAATAAATAAATAAATAAATAAATAAATAAATAAAATAAAATAAAAGAGGGGTGTGTGTGTGTGTGTGTGTGTGTGTGTGTGTGTGTGTGTGTGTGTGTAGAGATGGCCCAGCAGTTAAGAGCACTGACTGCTAGGGTTGTGGTCCTAGTGCCTGTTTGATGGCTCACAGGCACCTGTAACACTAATTCCAGGGGATCCAGTGCCCTCTTCTGGCCTCCTTGGGTACTGCACACACATGGTGCACTTACATACATGTAGGCACACACATAAAAAATAAAAAAAAAAATTAAATGTGCCCTTAGATCTTGGACATCTCCAGAATTTGAGAACTGTGGTGGGCAGTGTGTTCAGCACAGATTTCCTAGGGTTGAGCCCCCGCCCCACATACACACATCACCTTGATTTACCCTTATTCTTCCTGCACATTGTTAGCTACATTGGCTTAGAACTGGAATGAAGGGAGGGCTTGGAGGTCGTATTACAAATAGAGGTGTCTCTGAAGGGTGGGTAAACTGAGCTTGGCGGAGGCCCACAGCTCTGCTTTCCTACTGTCCCTCTCCCCCCTTTCTCCCAATGCCCAGTGGTGCTGACTGTCCTCACCCACAGCCCCAACCCTCGGATCCAGCTGGGAAGAGATGCAGTGCTGGACCTGAGCTTTGCCTACATGCCCCCCACTCTGGAAGATGCTCTGTCTCCGGCTGCAGGTCCCCCTCCCTTTGGGCTGGAGTGGCGTCGCCAGCACCAGGGCAAGGGTCACCTGCTGCTGGCTGCGACTCCTGGGCTGGTTGGGGAAACGCCACCAGCCCAAGAAAAGGCTGTGGCATTTGCTGCTTGGGATGACAATGAGCCCTGGGGCCCGTGGACTGGGAATGGGACCTTCTGGCTGCCAGCTGTGAAACCTTTTCAGGAGGGCGTCTACCTGGCTACTGTACACCTGCCCTATCTGCAAGGACAGGTCTCGCTGCAGCTGACGGTGCACAGTGAGTGGGCATGCCGTGGCAGGGGGAGGGGATGATAGACATGAGCATTTATGGGTGGTGAATGAAGATAGATGGGGGGTCCTGGGAATCTGACGGCTTTAACATGGGGATTCCCACCATCAGAGCACCCCTCTAGTAGAAGGGAAGCCAGAAGCCAGACCGGGGGAGGAAGTGGAATCTCTCACTTTCCTTTCTTATTCTTTTTTCAGAGCCCCCCAAAGTGTCTCTAACACCAGCACCCCTTGTGTGGGTTGCCCCGGGAGAGACACCCCCGGAACTGCTCTGCCTTGTGTCCCACTTCTACCCTGCGGCGGGCCTGAAGGTGGAGTGGGAGCTCAGAGGTGGCCCAGAAGGCGGTTCTAGAAAGGCTGAGGGGGAGGCGTGGCTCTCCACTGTCCGCCACCATTCCGATGGCTCTGTCAGCCAGGCTGGGCACCTGCGGCTGCCCCCAGTCACTGCCAAGCAGCATGGAGCACGCTATACCTGTCGGGTCCACCACCCCAGCCTGCCGGCATCGGGGCGCAGTGCTGAAGTCACCCTGGAGGTGGCAGGTAACCCGGAGAACCTCTGAACCAGGGTGGGACCTCGGGAAACACCGAGCTCATTGGTACTGCTTCCCTTGCCAGGCCTCTCCGGGCCCTCAATCGAGGACAGCATAGGCCTGTTCCTGTCCGCTTTTCTCCTTCTGGGACTCATCAAAGCACTAGGCTGGATGGGTAAGTGTGAGCCCGCTCCAAAGGACATTTCCCGCCTACTCCGTGAAGTCTCACACACCCTTCCTTCCCCTGCCACTCATATCCCTCCCCCTCCGCCTTTTCCATAGCCGCCTACCTGACCATTCATGAAGACTCAAAGACGAAGGTCACAGCTGCCAGCCTGGACTCAAAGGTGACAGCCCGGGTTCTGGGTCTTTCTGGTTCTGGGTCTTTCTCTCCTCCTGCCGTGTTTTTGCATGTTGGGACGCTGGCTGCTGGCGTGGCAGGCAGCCACAGGTGTCGATTTCACACAGACCTCGTCTAAATCCTTCTCCTAACTATAGCTTACCTCAGACTTTCCAATCTGGGTTTGTTTACTTGAGTGCAGTTCATTCTGTTAGAGATGTAAGTCACACACCTAAACTGAAATAATTAGTAACTACATTTAAAAAAAAAAAAAAAAGGCAGGTATTAGGGCACTTCAGAGGCTGAGGCAGTCTTGAGGTCTAGGCTGCTGCATAGAAACCTTGGCTCGTGTGGAGAGGAGTAAAATGAAACAGGCAAAATAATAATATATTTAATTATTACATTTTTGTTGAGACAGGTCTCATGTAGCTGGCCTCAAACTTGATGCATAGTTGAAGACGATTTTGTTTGTTTATTTATTTATTTATTGTTTTTAAGACAGGGTTTCTCTGTAGCTTTGGGGCCTGTCCTGGACTAGCTCTGTAGACCAGGCTGGCCTCGAACTCACAGAGATCCTCCTGGCTCTGCCTCCCAAGTGCTGGGATTAAAGGCGTGCGCCACCACTGTCCGGAGAGGATAATCTTAAATGCTTCATTCTTCTGCCTCCACCTTTCAAGTGATAGGATTACAGGAGTGTCACCACACTCAGTTAATGAACCTGCCTTCTGTACTTTTTAGAAATTGCATTTATTTATGTGTGTGGGTATGCGCATACCATGGCACACATGGAGGTCAAGGAATAACTTGGGGGAGTTGTTTTCTCCTTCTACCACGTAGGTCTTGGGGATCAAACTCGAAGGGCAACCTTTACCCCTGAGCCACTCCACTAGTCTACCTTCCTTCCTTTTTAAAGATTTTGTTGTGTGTGTATGTGAACGTGAGGTGTGTTATCACATGTGGCTGGATGTCAGAGGGCAGCTCTTGGGAACAAGTTTTCTCCTACAACCTTGTGGGAGCCCAGATCAAACTCAACCACCTGCAGCTGACTCTGCCTGCTGAGCTGTCTCACAAGCACAGGTTTTTTTTTTTTTTTTTTTGGTTTTTCGAGACAGGGTTTCTCTGTGTAGCTTTGCGCCTTTCCTGGAACTCGCTTTGGAGACCAGGCTGGCCTCGAACTCACAGAGATCCACCTGCCTCTGCCTCCCGAGTGCTGGGATTAAAGGCGTGCGCCACCACCGCCCGGCTAGGCACAGGTTTTTAAAGTGCAGAAGACAGTCAGGATTAACTACAGAGTAAAGTGGGGTACCATCAAAGTGTAAGGGGGGTGATGGCTGAAAGGCCTGTTGTGGAGGAAAACACTATCATAAAGTATGAGAGAACAATGGCCGGGAAGGGCACTGTGCAACCTGCAGTAAGTCTTGACCTCACCCATCCAGAATATTGAAACATGCGAACAATGTCAGAAATTCCAAAGCTCAGAGCACAGCCCAGGGGTAGAGTGTGCTTAGTCTCAGGTGACACAAGAGGCCTTTAAGAAGATGGCTCCTCTCTTCCAGAAGACTCAGGAGGTAGACCACTTAGTATCTGGCAGGTGGGAAATGCCAGCCCCATCCTGCTCCCACCCCCTGTGAGAATGTTTCTAGACTAACTAACTAACACTCTAACACTTCAAATTCTCCACTTCTCTCTTCTCTTGCAGAAGTCACAGTAAAGGCACTCAATTCCGTGGAAGACCACCCTCATCCTTGGCCCAGCTGACTCCAGTAGTTCCTCCTCTAAACAGCGTCCCTTCATGTTATCTTCTACTCTCTCCATTCAGTGGCTGGGGTTGCTTTTTTATTTTATTTTATTTTATTATTTTTTTTTATTTTTTTATTTTTTGAGACAGGGTTTCTCTGTGTAACAGCCCTGGCTGTCCTGGAACTCACTTTGTAGCCCAGGCTGACCTCGAACTCGCCCAGACTCGCCTGCCTCTGCCTCCCAAGTGCTGGGATTAAAGGTGTGTGCCATCACTGCCCGGCTATTTTTTATTTTTGTTGTTTTGTTCTTGTTTTTAGACAAGGTCTCTCCATGTAGCCTTGGCTGGCCTGGACCTCACCAAGCCAACCAGGCTGGCCTTGAAGTCCCATAGATCCACCTGCCTCTGCCTCTGGAGTGAGGAAGGGCATTGGTCACCATGCCTCAAGGATTTTTTTTTTTTTTAAGATAAATCTAGCATTGTTAGAGTTCTAAGGCAGTGATTCTCAAAAATTTGGGTTCCAATACAACTTAAAAATGAGCAAGAAGCCCAAAGAGTTTTTGTTATGTGGGCTACAGCTGTTGGAACTTAACTATCGTTAAAAAAAAAAAAAAAAAAAAAAAAAAGCCAGACATAGTGGAGCATGACGTTATCTCAGCACTCCGGAGGCGGAGGCAGGTGAAGCTCTGTGTGAGTTCCATGCCAGCCTGATGTACAATAGGGAGTTCCAGGTCAGCCAGGGTGGGGCTCTGTTGAGAGAACTAAACACAAGAATCTACAATAGTCTCGAGCCCTTTAAGACCATCGGAAATACCAGGTATTTACAATGGGTTCATAGCGTCTTAACACCTCACGACCGTTCTAGAGCCGAGGGGTCCGTGTGTCTCCCATGGCAGACTAAAGCCCTACCTCTCCAGCTCTCCTCTCATACCACAGCGTTTCCTTTGCCTGCTCTACCATGGCCATCTCTGGGCCCCAGGCCTGATGGGCCTCGTCCTTTCACAGACTCCCGAGTGTCCCTCTCCTGTGTACTTGAAGGAGTCTGTCCTCTCCTGCCCGCCCGCCGGGGCACCAGTGTTGTGTGCCAATAAAGTGCTTCGGAGCTCCCATGCGGGTCTCTCATTCTGCCCTCTTTACAAGCACAGCGAACCTCTTGGTCACCTCGGGGCCCTTGCCATTATTGCCGGGTCTTCCCCTATGCCGGGAGGCCACACAACCACCGTAGGAACTGCTCACACTCTGGCGCACCGAGAGACCCGGACTCCGGGAGCGACGGACCAGAGCGGAACCAAGCGTGGAGGAAACGCCGCGGCGCCTCTCTAACCGGCTTCCGGCCCCGCCCCGAGGGTGGGCGGGCACAGAGGCGGCTCGGAAAACCCGGCCCGGATTTGCTCCGTTGCACTCGCGTGCTGGCGTGGGCAGTGTCACTAGCGGGCTGCAGTAGCGGTGTCGCGCCCCTATTATGGCGCTGTCCGAGGGAGTTGCAGCACTGTTCTTGTTAGAGAAGGGATTTAAAATTCTGTTGTTGTCCTCCCGCGGAGGCTCGAGCTCTTGATCTCCAGTCTGTCTGTTCTGGGAGACTTGGGTTTCTGAGTCCCCGATTAGAGTTGCAGGGGACAGTGGAGTGGGGCACCCGGAGTCTGGGTCCTGGCCCCTGGCGTCCAGCACTTCCCTAGTCGGCGGCCCTGGCTCCTGTCCTCACTTCCTTCCCTTTTTGGCTCCTGCTGTCGGGCGGACGCGGGGAGGGGGGAAGCGGAAAGGGCGGGAGGGCCCGGGAGCCCGGCTGGGTTGGGAGGGGGGCGCGGAAAAGCCCGGGAGGGGACTCGGTCGAGGGCCAGAGACCGACAAGAACAGAGGCCCGGGACGCGCGCACAGCCTCTCACCCCTCCCGAGCAGGTCAGAGCCAGAGCACCGGGTGACCCTGCCCATTCCGCACTTGGGATCCCCTAACAGGCCCTGGTTCCCACTCCTGTGTGGCCGCCCGCCCCCCAGCCTTCCTGAGGGACTCCCACCCAGGTCCCCTGCCCTGCCCGTCTCCCCCACGCCCGTCTCCCCCACGCCCGCCTGACTCCACCCCCGCCCCACCCGTCTCTCCCCAGGCGCCCCCATGGCCTGACCCCGCTGATTCCTTCACTCGGCCATGCTCCCGCGGCCCCTGCGGCTGCTTTTGGACACGAACCCCCCCGGGGGAGTCGTGCTGAGCAGCTTCCGGAGCCGAGACCCCGAAGAGGGTGGGGACCCAGGTGGCCGGGCCGTGGGCGGGGGGCAGGAGGAAGAGGATGAGGAAGAAGAAGAGGTGAGACGCGGGTGGTGGGAGGCAGGGCATTAAATATTTCTGAGACTCTCCTCCTTTTGGTGTCTCTGGGTCCCTCGGTCTCTTCCTGCCTCACTCACATCCGCACCTCTGTCTGGGTGTCTGGCCGCGGGTGCTGGAGTCTCTGGAGTTCTCCCTGTCGGTCTGACTCGGGACCCGCCTGCAGGAACCTGCCGAGTTCCTGCCTGGAATGTCTGGCTGCCAGGCAGGCTGGCTGTGCCTGCGGGGCTCAGGTCCTCTTTGCCCATGCCTGCCCCAGAGAGCTGCCTCTGGGCAGTTGTGTCTTGGTCCCTGTCTCCCTCCTGGTTTTTGTTTGGCGGGGAGGGGTTTGTTTCCACAGTAACCAGCTCCTCAGCCTCTAGGATTGGGGAGGGAACCCTCAGATTTCGCCGCCCCTTCCCCCACCCCCTGGTGCTGGATTGAGGGCAGCAAGCCAAGAGGTACTGGCACCTGGTGAGACGGTCCTAGGATAGGTAGAGAGGGGTCATCTTCCTTCTTAGGGACTAATAGTTGTGACCAGCGGCAGGACTTGGGGCTTCAGGAGGATCCAGAAGTTAGATTCGGAGCCCAAGAGGCCCTGGTCTCCTGGGTCCCGACATTGGTAAAGTTAGGGTGACTGGCAAGGCTGGTTTTTCGGGATCGGTCGGGGGAGGGGCTAGGGCCACATGACTCTGAGTCTACCGTTCCCCCCCATCATCCCGACTTCCCCTTTCCCTTCTTGTAACTGGGATTGGAGCCGCCACCTTCAGGGGATCCCCAGTGCTGAGATTTAGTGGGAGCTGCATCGGGAGACCTGGGGAAAGGGAGTCTATGCAGAAGGACTACAGTTGGGCTCCTATGGTTGTCAGGGAGGGCGGGGCACGTGACGGCCTGAAGTTTCGGCTTCTCTCTGCTTTGGCTTCGTGCCTCTTCTGGCGTGCCGCTCCCGCCCTTTGCACCCCGCTTTTCTGCCGAGCTGGGCTCAGCTGTGTGAGGGGGGGAAGGCGATTTGGGTGTGTCCAGAAGAAGGGTTCCTGCATTCACTTGAAGGCCTCACTACGACCTTCTCTATTCCAGCGAGCTCTGAGGCGGTTGGGGGGGGGGGCTGTCTGAGCCCCAGTGGGGGTAGACCTGGGGTCACCAGCACCCTCTAGCCCTCGTACTCGCTGGTATTGTCCCCTGCCGTCACAGGTGAGGGCTACAGAGGGAGGAGCAGGGCCTGGGGAGCAATGGCCGGGTCCTGGAGGCGCTGTGGGAACTGACTTGTTTTCCCTGCTCCTCCAGGCTCCCGCGTCCGTCTGGGATGAGGAGGAAGACGGTGCCACCTTTACTGTCACCAGCCGCCAGTACCGGCCTCTTGACCCCTTGGTGAGATCATGGCTTTGACGTCTCACCTCTGACCCCTCACCTCTGACCCCTCACCCCGCAGTTCTTTGATTTTTTTTCTTTCTTTTGGGGCAGAGCACTGGGTTGGAGGTCTGGAGTCTCTCTAGACCCTGTGTTGTGTGATTTGAGCCCTTTCTGAACCTTGGCAAACATGAGCTAGGTCTGGATTCTCCTAGGCATCTGGCAGTAGGGTTGAGGAGATGAGTGAGCTACCCTCCGTGTTCTCCAGGCTCCCTTGCCCCCGCCGCGTTCCTCCCGACGGCTCCGCGCTGGCACTCTGGAGGCCCTGGTCAGACACCTGTTGGATGCCAGGACGTCGGGGGCTGACATGACTTTCACTCCAGCCTTGCTGGCCACCCACCGGGCCTTCACCTCCACGCCTGCCCTGTTTGGGCTTGTGACTGACAGGTCAGGGACCACGGGTTGAGGGGGCTCCTGGACCTCTGAGCGCTCACAGCACCCGGGGGGTTGAAAGAGCTGCATAGGTAGACCCTCTCCTCATCCCCAGGCTGGAAGCCCTTGAGTCGCATCCTCCTGGTGAGCTAGAGAGGACCACAGGGTGAGTGGCCCCTGACTCAACCTCCACCCCCTCTAAGGAAGCTGAGGCCGGACCTCTGACCCTTGGCTGGCTCCCCTTCTCCCAGGGTAGCCATCTCCGTGCTTTCAACCTGGCTGGCCTCTCACCCTGAGGATTTTGGCTCTGAGGTCAAGGGTCAACTTGACCGGCTTGAGAGCTTCTTGCTTCGGACAGGGTATGCAGCACGGGAGGGTGTTGGGGGGGGCAGTGCTGACCTCATCCGAAACCTCAGGGCCCGGGTAGACCCCCGGGCCCCCAACCTTCCTAAGCCCCTGGCCCTTCCTGGCGATTCCCCTGCTGACCCCACGGATGTCCTGGTGTTCCTCGCTGACCACTTGGCCGAACAGCTGACCCTGCTAGATGCGGTGAGACCTTGACCTTTGACCCTACACTCTGACCCCTGACTAACCTCTCCTTGCTTCCGATGGTCCTGGAGTTGCTCTTCCTCTGCTGCTCTGCCCCTTCCTTCCCTCCTCCCCTTGGCTGTCCTCCTCCAGCTCTGTGCCCTGCTGGTCCCTGGCCACTTAAGAGCCTCAGCTCCCCGTATTGGAAACCTGTCTGGCTTGACTATACATTTTAACCCGTGACCTCTACCCTGCAGGAGCTGTTTCTCAATCTGATCCCCTCTCAGTGTCTGGGAGGCCTATGGGGTCACAGAGACCGGCCAGGACATTCTCATCTCTGCCCGTCTGTCCGAGCTACCGTCACACAGTTCAACAAGGTGGCAGGGGCAGTAGTTAGCTCTGTCCTGGGGGCCACCTCGATTGGAGAGGGGCCAGGGGAGGTGACTGTGAGGCCACTCCGACCCCCACAGAGGGCCCGGCTCCTGGAGAAGTGGATCCGTGTGGCCGAGGTAAGGGAGAACAGCCCAGCTGGCTGGGGACTGTGACATGGGGAGGGCCGACAGCCTTGACTCTGTTTTCGGGTCCTCACAGGAGTGCCGTCTGCTTCGGAACTTCTCCTCAGTCTACGCTGTGGTATCGGCCCTGCAGTCCAGCCCTGTCCACAGGCTTCGGGCAGCCTGGGGGGAAGCAGCCAGGTGGGAGGCGCCAAGTGCCTGCGGCCTGGGGTGCAGAAGCTGAGCCAGGCCTGTGCTCAGGGCATTGCTCTTCATCTCTAGGGACAGTCTCAGAGTCTTTTCCAGCCTGTGCCAGATTTTCTCCGAGGAGGATAATTATTCCCAGAGCAGAGAGCTCCTCCTGCAGGTGAGGCCGGTCCTGCTTCCCCCAGCCTCTGCACCTGCCCCTTCTCCCCTTACCGTGTCTTGTCACCACCAGGAAGTGAAGCTGCAGCCCCCTGGGGAGCCACACTCCAAGAAGGCCCCCAGGTCCAGCTCCAGGGGTGGGGTGAGTGACCATTGGGGCTGGGAGGCTTGGTGGCGAGGTGAAGAGGACAGTTCTGTGCGGAGGGAAGGGAAAGAAGGGTGTGTGTCGGGCGGGAGTCTGACCCTGACCTCTCTGTAGGGTGTGGTTCCATACCTTGGGACCTTCCTGAAGGACCTAGTGATGCTGGATGCAGCCTCCAAGGATGAGCTGGAGGTCAGTGGGGTGTGTGTGTGTGTGTGTGTGTGTGTGTGTGTGTGCGCGCGCACTCGGGGTCTGTCCTGGAAGGCTTAACAGGTGCACCTAAGGCTGAGACAGAGCCTTCAGAGAGGCTACAAGACAGAAGCAGCAGAGTACAGTTTCTGGAGCCAGGTTCTGTCACCATGGCAAGCACTTCAACCTCTGCACTTCCGTGGTCTGTCAGTGTATGTCTGACTGCATCCACATCAGCCTGTTAATGGGAAGGATAAATGAATACATTTTTGTCAAGTGCTTTGAGCATACCGGAAACATGGCATATACTTTATGAAATACACAAATACTGAGTAACTGGTGGTGATGTGAGGGACTCCCTAGCCTGTTCCACCCCCAGTGCTGCAAACAAAAGAAGATGCTGAGGCTTCCACAAAGTTCCTTGTCCTGCTGTGAGCCCAATTTTCTCATCTAGAAGCTCGATGCTTTCTCTTAGACAGTAATTTTTTTTTGTTTGTTTTGTTTTGTTTTGTTTTTCGAGACAGGGTTTCTCTGTGTAGCTTTGCGCCTTTCCTGGAACTCACTTGGTAGCCCAGGCTGGCCTCGAACTCACAGAGATCCGCCTGCCTCTGCCTCCCGAGTGCTGGGATTAAAGGCGTGCGCCACCACCGCCCGGCTTAGACAGTAATTTAAGGTGTCAAGTGGAGCTGGGTGTTCCCTGGAACCCCACACTACACTCAGGATGCAGAGGCAGGCCAGTCTCTCAGACTTAGAGGGAAGCCTGGTCTACATGGTTTTTGTTGTTTTTTAAGAGTTATTTTGCCCAGCAGAATGGCACATGCCTTTAACCCCAGCACTCAGGATGCAGAGGCAGGCAGATCTCTATGACTTCAAGGCTAGTCTGATCGACATAGTGAGTTCTAGCCAGCCAAGGCGGATAGGAGTTTGGGTCTGAGGTGTGAATGGAGGAGAGGGATGGAATCCCAAGGTCTAAGTGGCTTGTGTACTGGCTCTGCTTGGGAAGAAGGGTGTTCTCTCTGGTGCCCGAGCAGGATTAGCACATTCGTCCTTTGCCCTTGCAGAACGGCTACATCAATTTTGACAAGCGGAGGAAGGTGAGGGGACTGTGGGGCTGGACCCTGGAATTCCCTGATCATGTCCCAGGATGGGGAGAGGGAGGCAAACTCAGGGGTCCCTTTCAGTTTGAGGGTTCCTTCCCAGGAGTTTGCGGTCCTTTCGGAGCTGCTGCGCCTGCAGAACGAATGTCGTGGCTATGACCTCCGACCTGACCCTGATATCCAACAGTGGCTCCAGGGCCTCCAGCCGTTAACCGAAGCTCAGAGGTGACTGGCTGGGTGGTTGGGTTCTAGGGCTCTGGCTGGGGAATGTGGGTGTGTGTGTTGATGGCTGATCCTGACCTCTGTCCACGGCTATCCTGTCCAGTCACCGTGTGTCCTGTGAAGTGGAGCCTCCTGGTACCAGTGACTCCCCTGCTGCCAGGATGCTTCGGCCGACGCTCGTCATCTCACAGTGGACAGAGTAGGAGCATTGTTGGCGGGGAGCTGGTCTCATGGGGACTTGCCACTGCCCCTGTCCTGGTCTGATTTCCTGCCTCTCCAGAGTTCTGGGCTCTGTTGGAGGCCCCACCCCTCTCGTGTCCTGGGATCGGCCCGGTGTTGGGGGAGATGAAGTACCTGGAACCCCTGCTCCTCTGCTGACTCGGCTGGCCCAGGTGAGTCCACTCTTAACTCTGACCACACCGAGACGCTCCTCTTTTGCCTCCCTCCCTTCACGACCTCCCGTTTGCCCCTAGCACATGAAGTGGCCATCCGTCTCATCTCTGGACTCTGCCCTGGAAAGCAGCCCCTCCCTGCACAGTCCTGCCGACCCTAGCCACCTCTCCCCTCCGGCCTCCTCCCCCAGGCCTTCTCGAGGTCACCGCCGCTCAGCCTCCTGTGGATCTCCATTGAGTGGGGGCACAGGAGAGGGGGCCTCTAGGGGTGCTGGATATGGGGGAGGGGTATCTGGACCAGGGTCCTCCGATTGCCGAATTATCCGAGTCCAGATGGAGCTGGGGGAAGATGGCAGCGTCTACAAGAGCATCTTGGTGAGAGAGCCGGGGCTGGGCTGGGTGGGAAGGACCTGGCTGTATTAGACACGAGTGTCATCTTGGGTTTGGGCAGTCAGGACTCCATTGTAGCTCCTGTGGGACTCTGCATTAGCGGGCCACCCTGAGTGTTGGGGGCTGCATTACACTTTCAGAGCCAACAGTTGTCCTGCAGGAGAGCGTCCTTGTCGCTAGCGCCATGTGGGCTGGCTCATTGGGTTCTTGTTGATTGGACACAGGTCTTTTTTTGGCTGGGTTGGAAGGATAGGAAACGGGTCATCATGGTGTATTTATTGCTCTTTTGGTCTCTTTTGCAAGGTGACAAGTCAGGACAAGGCTCCAAGTATCATTAGTCGCGTCCTTAAGAAAAACAATCGTGATTCTGCAGTGGCTTCAGAGTTTGAGCTGGTACAGCTGCTGCCCGGGGAGCGAGGTGAGCAGCCAGGGGAAGGCAAAGTGAAGGGTGTGTTCTCACGGGGCACTCGGGGGAGGAGTGAATGCTTGACACCCCCTCTGAACCCACAGAGCTAACCATCCCACACTCGGCTAATGTCTTCTATGCTATGGATGGTGCATCTCACGACTTCCTCCTGCGGCAGCGCAGAAGGCCCTCCGCTGCCACACCGGGTTCCCACATCGGCCCCTCTGCCTCAGGAACTCCCCCGAGCGAGGGAGGGGGGGGCTCCTTTCCCAGGATTAAGGCCACGGGGAGGAAGATTGCGCGCGCCCTGTTTTGAGGTTTACAGAAGTCACAGCACTCACCCACCAATGTTGGCCACTACACTAGCAGGAATCCCCAAAGGTGGCCAGCAGCCCTGGACAGTCCACTGCCACTTGTTTACTGAACCACCGAGAGAGCCAGCCCCGTGGACTGGTGATCATATAACCAAATTGGATCCCTGCATATAGCTTCCACCTCTGGGGAATGTGGTGAACTATCAGTGCTGGGAAGAGTGTGCTCCTGCCACACGCTAGCCTGTGAAGGGCCAAGGAAAGGCCTAGAGGCTCTGAGCCCAGGGCAAGGACAATGACATGACCTTCTGTTGGGAGTTTCTTGTCACTGTGACAACACTAAGATAATAAACCGAAACACTACCTGAATTCTGTTCCCATCCTTCAGTGCACAGAACTGGACACTAGGAATGGGGAGCAGGATGAAAGAAGGCAGAGAACGGGGCCAGGGACTCCATCCCAGGGGTGCCCGGCATAGCTCAGTGTGACGTGCCTGGCAGGCAGGATGCACAAGGCTCTGGTCCATCCTGGGACCTGAGAGCAGGGTCCTGGTGAAAGCTGACCCGGTGACACCTTCACTCCTGGCTCCTCTATAGACTGCTTTCTCTTGCCACAGACGCTAAGAAGCGGGGGCTCCTGAATCATATCGATCACTGTCCCTCAAAAGCAGATTTACAAGAAGTAATTTAGGACAAAAAAATTAAAAAACAACTTTGTGGATATGACATATACATTTGGAAGAATTTCAGATTAGTTAAAAGTTACATTCAGCTGGGTGGTAGTGGCACACACCTTTAATCCCAGCACTTAGGAGGCAGATCTCTGTGAGTTTGAGGCCAGACTGGTCTACAGAGCGAATTTCAGGACAGCCAGGGCTACACAGAGAAACATTATCTCAAAACAAAAAGACAAAAAAAAAAAAAAAAAAAAAGTTAGATTCCAACCAATGCTAAGAAGACAGAGGTGAAGACAGGCTAATGATCTAGAGCTGTTTGGGGACAAGCGCTCAGAGTGAGAGACCATGTAACACCCTGGGCTCTAGGCTAGAGAACCATGGGTTCTACTCCCATGTCTTAGGGTTATGCCAACCAAAATAAGGGAAGATAAAGAGTTGTATGAACAGGCAAGAAACAGGTTGAGACATTTCAGACTCAAAACTGAAGGCGCACAGGCAGGACCCTGAGTTCAGTTCTCAGCGCCAGGAAAACAAAAATGCCGGTACTGCCACAGATTCCAGTTTCCAGACCCCTATCTCAGAGGTGTAGATTATAACCAGGAAGGGGCTGAGGAAAGGGAAAGGCCAGTGAAGAAAGACTGGGTAGAAAGAACTGGCTTTGTTGACATTTTATTGGCCATTCTCGTGTAGACCAGAGCTGCCTCACCCCTCCCTCCCCTCCCCCTTCCATGGGGTCAGGCCTTCCCAGGAGCCTTTGCTGCCTGGGCTCGCTGGAACTCCTGCTGCAGCTGAGCAAGGGTTTCCCTCTGTTGCTCTGACTGCCGCTCAAGGTCCCGAAGCTGCGATTCGTAGCGCTTACTGAGGAGGGAAGAGGGAGGCAAGCGGAAATCAGTGGGGGCTCACTGTTGAGAGGCAACGGGAGACTGGTGGAAAATTCGAGGTTTGTGGGATGCACGGGCGCGGGGTGGGGGGAGGAGACACGCACTAAGGGAAAGAAAGGGCTGGTCAGGTGGATCAGTGGGTAGGGCTGTTTTCCTCCAGGGCTGACACCTCAATTCAATCTCCAGAGTCCCCACGGTAGGAAGGAGATTCCCGCAGGTTGTCCTCTGACTTTACATGCGTGCCATGGCACAGGTGCCCCCCCCCCAAAAAAAAAATGTGATGCAAAAAGAAAGGTTGAAATGGTGGCGCCTTTAATCCCACCCCTCGGGAGCCAGAGGCAAACAGTGAGTTCCAGGCCAGCCAATACTTGACGGTGAGACCCTGTCTCAGGGAGGAATAAGAAAGAAGGGCTTGGGAAGTGGGGGTCGCTATGGAGAACTACCCAACACTTCTGCGCGGCGGCATCACAGGGTGCTGAGCACTTACATTTCCGCGGTGATGTAGTCGAGCCTCTTCCCCACCGTGGCCCGAGCCTCCCCTAGTTCCTGTTTGACGAGCACGGGTCCCAGCAGCTTAAAGACCACGTTGGATCCATCCAGCAAGGCCAGTTCCTGGAGAGAGGAGGGGGAGGTTGATGAGATAACGGTGCCCAGCAAAGCTCCGCTGTGTCCCGGCGTCCCGGATCCTCACCTCCTTCACGATGTTATTTTCTGTTAGCTGTGCCTCCAGCTTCTGCCTCCCCGACATGGATTTACTCAGGTCTGGGGTGGAGAGAGGAAACGCATGATTAAAGACACCAAATGGGGCAGGAACCGCACGGTCCTGGAGAGCCCGGTGGGGAGGGAGGGAGGGACCCGAGCTGCCCGCCCAGCTGCCCGCGGGGCTCCCGAGGGGCGCGGCGCCTCGCTGCGGTGTGTGGACTGAGCGCGGGCACCAGGACCACCCGCTGCCCGCTCACCCTTCTGCAGCTGCTGGTATTTCTCCACTTCTCCCTGCAGCTTCTTCTGGATCAGCTCGGCCATGGTGGAGGAGAAAGGCTCCGGGGCGGGCGTCCTGGGCTCAGGCGGCGCACGGCGGCGCCCGAGCTCCCGTTCCGGCCCCGCGGGAGGACAGCACTTCGTCCCGGCAGCTCTCTGAGGCTCCGCAGCCCCTCCTCATCCAGAAGAGCCACTGCCTAGGAGGTGCGGAGCGACATAGACCCTCCGAGCCAAGCCCCGGCCTCTTCACCGTCTCGACAAACCCGGAAGTGAACAAGGCATGCTGGGAAACAGACGGCGCCGGAAGCCGCGTTCTGGCACACACGCCGGGACTTGTAGTTCTGACCTGTGTGTGTGTGACCCGCGTTCTGCCGGAAAAGACTCGACTCGAGAGGTTTTAGGCAAGACAGAGAAGTTAATCTGGAAAAAAAGGAACTCATCGTCAGGAGGATTCGGGGCCCAGACTTACCTTTTAGTCACCATTTGGCCACAAGCTGCCCCTCGGCTGAGCCTACCCGCTCCCAGAGGCGTGCCCTCACTCGAGATGGCGCCAGAGGCTTCAGGCTCCCGCTCGGCGATGATTGGATGAAGGCCGGAGGATTCCCGGAAGTTTTTTTTTTAGAGGGCCGTGGGACTGCTGCGGGGAGTTTCGCACGTGGATCGTCGTTGGGTCAGCGAGATGGAGACAGTCCCCAAGCCGGGTCGGGGTGTCCCACCCAAGAAGGACAGCCCGCAGGCCCGGAGGAAGGTAGCGGCTTCGGTGGGAGGCGCCGCCGCCCTCGGGCTCGGGCTCCGGCCCGGACTGCGAGTGCCAAGGCTTCTCCTCTGCCCCTAGAAGCCGCGGCGGTACTGGGAGGAGGAGACCACCCCGGCCGCTGCGGGCGCCGCCCCGGGGCCGCCTGGGAAGAGGGCGAGGACTCGGGAGCGGCGACCGCAGAGGTCACAGGCCGTGCACGGCGCCCCGAAGTCTCGGTTCTGCAAGAAGCCCCGGACCCCGAGGAGCGCCTCCGACCGGAAGAAGCCGCCGCGGACCCTGTCTGGGGTGAGCCTGGGGCCGACGGGGTGGCGTCTGAGGGTGAGAGCGAGCGGGTCGATCAGGCTCTGCCCCTTCCCCTCGCCAGGCCCAGGACCCGTTCCCGGGACCCGCGCCCGCCCCCGTGGAGGGGGCCCGCAAGTTCCGTCGTATCGACAAGTCCAAGACGGTGAGCGAGGGCCGGTCGGACGGTGGGGAGGGGTGGGTGAGGTGGGTGGTGGCGTGTCTGTGGCTCCCCTGGGACCCCACGGATGCTCCTCGGTTCTTGCAACCCCGACCCACCATGTCATAGCTCCCACATTCGAAGCCCAAAACCCGCAGCAAGCTTGAGACGGCTGAGGCGCAGGAGGAGGAGGCGAGCGTCAGGGCTGCCCGCGCGGAGCTGCTGCTGGCGGAGGAGCCTGGGTGAGTGGACCCTGCCCTGGGCTTTGATGTTTGAGTGCCAGCCCCGTGCTGGAGAAGGTCACCATCGCCCTGACTCTGCCTCCCAGGTTTCTGGACGGAGATGGGGAGGACACGGCAAACATCCTGCAGACGGACATCGTGGAGGCTGTGGACATCGCCAGTGCTGCCAAGGTGAGCCTGAGGAGGAAGAGGCCGGAGACTGCGTCGGGAGTTCTTTCTTTCATGTTTACTTTCCACCCCTTGCCAGCACTTTGACCTGAATCTGAGGCAGTTTGGACCCTACAGACTGAACTACTCTCGCACAGGGAGGTAAGGTGGAGTTCCCGTGGCTCTTCGCTTTCTAAGACACGACTCAGGGTTGACTTGTGTACCTGCACGTGTGCACACCCGGGGACCAGAGCGGCTTGTGTTTTCTTGACCCGGAAGCCCGCAGGACCCCGTGGTCGTCCTGTCTTCCTTTCCTTTGGGGCTGGGGTTATAGGCATGTGCAGGACACCCAGACTGCTACGGGGGCGCACTCCTAGCTCTGCCCTGTCTCCCTGCGTTGCCTCTCCCACACCTCCCCGGCCCCCTTTTCAAGGGAAGAAGGGTTAATTCTGGCCTGTAGTTCCTGGGAATGCAGCCCATCATGGTAGGGATCGTCACAGCATGAGCTGGGGGAAGTTCAGCTCTTCTGTGGTTCTGCATGTGGAACCCATGACCTCATGTGTACATGCAAAGCACACACTTGGCTGTTGAGCCAACCCACCCTCAGCCCCTCGGCCTCCAGTGACTTTTCTGTATATGTGTGTGCATGTTCATGTGGTGGCGCACCTGCACGTGGGCGTGTATGCTTGTGATTAACAGAGGTCAATGTGGCATCTTCATGTACTGCTTTCCACTTTTCCCTCCTGTTTATTGTTATTGTGAGTGCCCATGACTGGGTGTGTGGGGCAGGTGTGTGTGTGATTGCTTGTGAGTGCCCATGACTGGGTGTGTGGGGCAGGTGTGTGTGTGAGTGCTTGTGAGTGCCCATGACTGGGTGTGTGGGGCAGGTGTGTGTGTGAGTGCTTGTGAGTGCCCATGACTGGGTGTGTGTAGCAGCTCAAAGAACAACTTAGTGAGGTCATTTTTCTGGTCCGCCCTTGTATGGGTTCTGGAGTTCAGACTCGGGGGTCACCAGGCTTGTACAGTGCTCTCAGCCACTGCGCCTTCTTGTTGGACTCCACTTTACTTCTTGATGTTTCTGGATTTTCGTTTGTTATTTTATGGTTATGAGTGTTTTGCCTGTATGCATGAGCATCACATGTGTGCCTGCTGTCATGGAAGTCAGAAGAGGGCATCAGATCCCTAGGAACTGGGGTTACGGATGGTTTGGTTGTGAGTTGACGTGGGGGTGCTGGGAACTGAACCCAGGGTTCTCTAGGAGAACAGCAAGTGTTCTTCACCCCTGAGTCCTGTCTTTAGTCTCCACCTTTGAGCAGGGTTCCTCACTGAACCTGGAGCTCGTTACCGCCTAGACTGATGTCCAGTGAGATCTGCCTGTCTCGGCCTCCCTGGCGCCGGGATTACATGTGAGCCAGGGATCCAGGCTCAGGACGCTATGCTCTCGTGGCAGGCTCTTTACTGACTGAGCCGTCTCCCTAGCCCCTCTGACTCGTGAACTCGATGTGGCTGTGTTTCCTCAGCTACAGGAGCTGTGCCTTCCTCAGTTCCGCTGTGTGTCTGGCTGCTGCTGTCTACAGCAGCGCTTCCTCCCGTCCGTCTGTCAGGGCCTAGGGTGGGCTAACCGCATGATTGCAGTCAGGTCAGGGCGCTCCCCGCCTCAGCACTCTGCCTTTGCTTCACTTCCAACAGACACCTGGCGTTAGGAGGTCGTCGGGGTCATGTGGCTGCCCTCGACTGGGTGACAAAGAAGCTCATGTGTGAGATCAACGTCATGGAAGCCGTGCGGGACATCCAGTCAGTGTTTCCTCTGCTGGCAGTCGGTGGGAGTGGGTCAGCCCGGTCCCAGTGGATGATGCTCTGGGGACCCAGCTCCTATGAAACTCCTCCTCCTTCTACCCAGCTTCCTCCATTCAGAGGCTCTGTTCGCTGTCGCTCAGAACCGCTGGCTTTACATCTACGACAACCAGGGTATCGAGCTCCATTGCATCCGCCGCTGTGACCGCGTAACTCGGCTTGAATTCCTCCCCTTCCACTTCCTCCTGGCCACCGCTGTGAGTGGCTGTGGAACAGAGGGCCCTGTGGCAGCAGTCCTTGGGAGGACCATCCTCCTTTAGGACTCCTAGAGGGAGACAGGACAGCTGGACATCTCGTTTTCTCTCTCTCAGTCAGAGACAGGGTTTCTGACCTACCTGGATGTGTCAGTGGGGAAGATTGTGAGCGCTCTGAACGCAAGGGCTGGACGGCTCAGTGTCATGGCACAGAACCCCTACAATGCTGTTATCCATCTCGGACACAGTAATGGTCAGTTTCTGGTTTTTCTTTTCTTTTTGAGACAGGGTCTGGTATCTGAGACAAGTCATTTTCTGTCCTGGAGACTTATGATTAATTTTGAATGTTCGGCCTTAGGTTACGCTTATCCCACTATTAACTCATTTATATTAATCTACGTTCTGTTGTGTGGTTTGTTACCTCATCTCTTTGTATTGCCCATGCTGCTTCCTCCGTGTCTGGTTGGCGATTCCACCCTCTTTCCAGATTCTTTGCCCGGAAGTCCCACCTATACCTCCTGCCTAGGCATTGGCTGTTCAGCTTTTTTTTTTGTTGTTTTGTTTTTTCAAAACAGGTTTTCTCTGTGACTGGATCTCACTCTGTAGCCCAGGCTGGCCTTGAACTCAAAGAGATCCGCCTGCTTCTGCCTCCCGAGTGCTGGGATTAAAGGCGTGCGCTACCTTTTATCAGCTTTTTATCACACCAATCACAGCATAGTTAGAGTTTTCTTAATCTTACATCTTAAAGCAAACTCAATATTTCTTGCTAACAAAACATAGTATAAACTTCTGATGTATACATCTTAAACTTAAGTACTTTCTTAACTTCACCAAACCATAGTGCATCAATATCAATAGGTTAACATAATAATTTCTACAAGCCTACTCTCAACCTAACCATTTAGAACTATATGAAGCATAACATTAATTCACTCAACACGAAAATATTTTTTAAATTAAATATACTGAGGAATATTAACACTCCCTCTTTTCTTTAAAAAAAAAAACTTCTCTATTTAAACAGTTCCATTTTTATATAAACAGTTCCATAAGCAGTTCATAAGTCATCACTGTTGGTAGAGTATATATGTATAAATTCAAACTGTCACATTATAATGAAATCGTTACTGTCCGTTTTATTTTTTAAGTTCAAAAGTTCAAAGAGTTTTGGTTCCATTCCTAAAAGTTGCTTTGAGCGCTCACAGTCAGGGCTGGCTCGTCAGCTGCCCTTAAGTCTGTGTATAGCTGTCAGGGTCGTAATGACTCTGAAGCAAACAGTTCCAAACAGAAGTCTCACAACCAAACTGTTCAGTTCCAGCAAGTCTCTCTGAAACCTCCGCTTTCAGATACCGCTGTACTTTGCCGTCTGTAGCCTTCCGTAACCAGTCCCAGACCAGGCTAGAGAGCCTCACTTCAGAGCCCCACAGGCACAAGGCTCCTTCAGCTGCCATGAGCTGAAACTGTAGCCTTCCCACAGCAACCCCGGCTGTGGGAGGAGAACTCATTTCCTGCACCGCTGACAGTCCAAGTGCTCAGCAAACCTGTCCCCGGATCCTCCGTAGCGGTCAGCAGTTTTCGCAGTTTTGGTTTAGCTGTTCAGCCTGGAGCACTCAGCAGTTCCCGTGTCTCAACTGTTTGTCCAGCACTGAGACCACTTTTCCGGTCCTGGAAGCAGTCTGTCTCTGCATCTCCACTGTTCACCGCTGCTCTGCTCACTGTTCATCTTTCCGAGGTCTCCGCCATTTGCTTTTCTCGCAGTAGCATCTCAAAGGTTGCAGAATCTTGCTGTTCACCTTTCCTGAAGCGCGCGCGCATGCGCGCGCGCGCGGCATCTCTACAGGGCTTTCCAAAGTGCTGCTCGTCGTTAGCCTCTCTCGTGGCTTAGCTCGTTCATTTTTCACTGTGACTTGCTTTCGGTAGAAAGCTTGTAGACGCTCGTGCGCCTGCCATCTGCATGGCGTTGATGCCTTGAGGGTTTCGGCTGCCGAGACCCTCTGGCTGCTCTTTTCTGAAGCTGGCTGTCTCTGGAACTGGTTCTTGTTGTTACTGGTGGCTTTCTGGAACTGCCAAGTCCACAGTCCGCCATGGACATTGCTCTCCAAGTCCCAGGTTGGGAAAACCTACTCTCAGTTACTTTTTTCACCATATCCTTAACCCTAAGGTCTATATATTCTAAGCCTACATTTCTCTGACTCACTTTATACTAAATCTATGACCTATTCAAACCTACATTCTATCATTCAAGCCTACATAATAAACTTACATTCTGTAGGACTACTCTAGTACTTTTTCAAATATCTAACTTAGCAAACACCTAAAGGAAATATATTACTTCTTATACTACCTTAGCAAATATACTTATTTTTGTATAAATAGAAATAGAGAGAGGAGAGAGGGAGATCCTAACGCTGCAGCCTTGCCTGTCCCCCCCGAGAATAAGACACTGTTGCCTTCACTTTTCAGTTCCTTCACCTTGGTCCTATCTTTGCCTCATTTGATAGCCTTGGGCTAAAACCAACGGCAAGAGCCGGTCCGGGTTTGCATTAGTAACCCGGACTCTCCCGTCACCTCCAGGCACCGTGTCTCTATGGAGTCCAGCTGTGAAGGAGCCACTGGCAAAGATTCTGTGTCACCGTGGTGGGCTGCGGGCTGTGGCAGTGGATCCCACAGGCATGTAAGTCACTTGTTTGGGGATGAGGTGTTGGGTGTGGCTGGGCAGAAAGAGATGGAAGGCAGTTACCTCCAGGAGCACAGGCAGCATCCAGGCTGCATGGTGTGTCCTTGCAGTCCTGTGCAGACAGATGGCGTAGTTAGGCAATGTTTGTCACTACAGACTTGGTGGGTCTGTTACTGGTTGCGTCACTTGCCATTCCTTCTCAGAAAAGTTTTCCCAACCCAAATTCCACTCCTCTCTGGCCACATGAGGGTAGATTCAGGGGTTCATGCTAATGTCCCCAGGTCAGCCCGGAGCCTCACCCGCTAGAGGTGCCCTGTGAGTGTCTGAAGAATGAGAGGGATTAAGAAGAAAATACAAACCACGACAGCCACGGGGCATGTTGGTACTCTCTCACCCCACCCCAGCAGACACCCACCCCAGCAGACACCCACCCCAGCCTACTGCCCAGCTAGATCTGGACTGACCTCTTTGATGAGGGTGACACAGTGCCCTGGTTATGAGGCACCGCCCAGACTGCACCTGAACTCACTTTAATGCCTGGTAACAGCTAACGGAAGGCTTTTAGCAACGATGTCCCAATCCCCTCCAGCCACACTCACACAGTTCGTGGGGGTGGGGTGGGGAGCTGTTTTCTCCACAATTCAAACTGGCCCAGAACATGTGGCAAGCCTCCTGCCTCCTGAGTGGACTATGGGTGTGTGCCACAGTGTCTTTACATTTTGAGCCACAGTTCCCAAGTTCCTCAGGAATCAAAAGCGTCGATTGCCTGAGCAGGGCCTGGTGGTGCACTCTTTAGTCCCAGCACCCAGGAGGCTGAGGCAGGAGGATTGAAAGTTGAGAACTAGTCTGGGCTACATACTGAAACCAGTCAAAAAGCCAGTGTTCTCCATGCTTCGGGGCCCCAGGTCTGGCGCTTGTCTTGGGCGTCCCTCTTGATCTTGCTTGTGGCCGCCTCTGAAGTCCTGCCCGCTTTTCCCTGTGCTCCGGGAGCTCTCGCTGTCTCCCTGTCTGTGCCCTCTCCTGACAGGCATGATGCTGCCAGTTCTCCAGCGGCATGTCCCTGAGCTGTTCACAGAGGAATTTCCTACAAACTGCTTCCTCTTACACTGACGATCAGCGGTTTCTACATGAAATTTCTGCATCAGTGCAGCTTTTTTTTTTTTTGGTTTTATGAGACAGCATTTCAGACTGGCCTTGAACTCAGATTTGCCTGCCTTTGCCTCTTGAGTACTGGGATTAAAGCTGTGCACCACCACTGCCTGTGTCCCCCCCCCCCCCCCCAAACCAAACCAGTAAACAAGGAGCCAGGGTAGGGAAAGCCTGAAGTTACCACCGTGCAAAAGTTTTCCAGGATGCTGAGGTCACTCTGGCCACTGCTATTGTCTTTGTGAACAGTGATTTGGTTCTGCCCGGTCTCCACCCGTGTCAGCTTGGCTCTGGGAAGTCGGAAGCCTGACTGACTGAAACCTTGTGCCTTCGTGGGCCTCTCGGCCTGAGCTGGGGCTCACCCTGCCGGGGCCTGCAACTCCTGCCCAGGGTTTCACTGCCTGGTCAGCACCGGAGTCCTGAACACTCTGCATCTTCAGCCGCTCCCTGCTTAGCTCTGGTTTCCCTCAGGCTACAGGTGAAGCGGCCCTTCCCCAGAGCTCTCTGGAAGCCTGGGTTAGGATTGCAGTGAAATGGATGCTTCTGGAGAGTACAGCAGCAGGGCTGCCGGACTGGAACTCACCCACTGGATCCCGTAGATAGTTAGGGGTCAGGTCCACCCGAGGGTGTGACACTGTCCAGGATCTCTCAGTCATTTCTGGCTTTTACCAATGGCTTTTTTGGCAGGGTACATGGTCTCACTATGTAACCCTGGCTGGCTTGGAACTCGCTTTGTGGACAAGGCTGGCCTCGAACTTACAGAGACCTGCCTTAGTGCTGGGATTAAAGCCAAGCACATCATGCCTAGCTCAGTAACCGTTTTGTCCTGCTGAGGCTCTACTGGGTTCTGTCACAGGATGAACCTCTGCTCATAGAATTTTTCAGTCCCTTCCTGGATTCATGGTCAAGGCCAAGAGACTCTTTGACAAGGCTCGTCACCTTTAGCTTCCCGCTCAGCCTCTGAAAAAAAAGCATTACTTGTTACTTTCTAGGAGGGTTTCCTTTTTTTTTTTTTTTTTTTTTTTTGTTCTTTTTTCAAGACGGTTTCTCTGTGTAGCTTTGGAGCCTATCCTGGAACTCACCCTGTAGACCAGGCTGGCCTCGAACTCAAAGATCTGCCTGCCTCTGCCTCCTGAGTGCTGGGATTAAAGGCGTGTGCCACGTGCACCTGGCTCTCTCTGGCCTTGAAAACAGAGGGGCACACACTGTTAATCTCAGCCTTTGGGAAGTACAGGCAGGCTGATCTCTGTGAGTCAGGGCTCCCTAGTGAGACTATCTCAAAGCGAACAAATAAGAAGTAATAAATAAAATGGAAACAACGGTAAGTTATGTGAGGTGCAGCATTTCATGTGGGGAGTGGTCACTAGTCTTTCTTCACACCCAGATTAGGTACTTCGGACTTGGCCACAGGTTCCTGTCACTAACCTGGAGATTAATTAGTCCGTCTCCCACACAGGTACATGGCCACTTCTGGCCTGGACCACCAGCTGAAGATCTTTGATTTGCGAGGGACATTCCAGCCCCTGAGTGCCCGGACCCTGCCTCAGGGAGCAGGACATCTGGCCTTTTCCCAGCGGGGACTATTAGTTGCAGGAATGGGTGATGTGGTCAACATATGGTCAGGGCAGGGCAAGGCCAGCCTGCCCTCCCTGGAGCAGCCCTACCTCACCCACCGACTCTCAGGCCATGTGCATGGACTCCAGTTCTGCCCCTTTGAAGACGTGTTGGGGGTGGGGCACAGTGGAGGCGTCACCAGCATGCTGGTCCCTGGTGAGTGGGCCAGAGAGCCTAACAGCTGGGGAGGGCCAGTAGGCCCAGTCTGGAGTTGCAGGACCAGGTTCAGTCCATGTACCTCCTTCCCTCAGGGTCTGCCGAGCCCAACTTTGATGGTTTGGAGAATAACCCGTACAGGAGCCGGAAGCAGCGTCAGGAGTGGGAGGTGAAGGCTTTGCTGGAAAAGGTGAGCTCTGCGGCCGCCCTCCTTGGCTTCCGAGCCTTTCTGGTGTCACCTCCCTGTGGCTCCTCACCATCTCTGGCTCCTCCAGGTACCTGCAGAGCTCATTTGTTTGGACCCCCGAGCCCTGGCAGAGGTAGATGTGGTCACTCTGGAGCAGCAGAAGAAGGAGCGGATAGAGAGACTGGTATGGAGCTGCCACATTGTCCAGCCCTCCTCACCCCTGTCCGAGTGCCCCCCTTTCCTCTGTGCCCTACCCCATTTTTTAAAATTTAATTTTATTTAACTTTTTTTTCATTTATTTTACATACCGACTGCAGTCTCCGCCCTCCCCTCCCCCTCCATCTCCATCCAGCAGGGCAGGCCTCCATGGGCCTGACCGAAGGATGGCAGGCCCATTTGGAAGTGCAGCTCAGCGGGTGGGTGCTGCCAGCTCACGGGGGCTGCTCCCGGTTTCACTCGGTCCCTTTCAGGGCTACGACCCCGATGCCAAGGCTGCCTTCCAACCCAAGGCAAAGCAGAAGGGCCGAGGCTCCACAGCGAGCCTGGTGAAGAGGAAGAAGAAGGTCATGGACCAGGAGCACAGGGTATGCAAATGTGGGGTAGCCAGGTGCCAGCCTGCACCTTTGCAGCCTTGAGCCTTCTCAGCCAGCCTCTGCTCACTTTGTCCTGGGCCCCCATTTCTTGTCTGCAGGACAAAGTCCGCCAGAGCCTTGAGCAGCAGCAGCAACAGAAACAAGAGATGGCCAAGCCTTCTGGAGCCCGTCCATCTGCACTGGATAGATTTGTACGATGACCCAGAGGGGCCAGATGGCTCAGTGGGCAGAGGCGCTTGATGCCAAACCTGAGGTCAATTCCCAGAAGACGCATGGCGGAAGGAAAGAACCACTCACACAAGTTGTCTTTTAACTTTCTGTGTACATAGGGCCACAGTGTACACACACACACACACACACACACACACCACACAAATTTGTAAATAAATCAAAAAGATCTGTGGGGAACTCATCCTGTGTGCCTTGTATCTCACCTTGGCTGGGTGGGTGGGTATTAAACAAGGTTTGGGGGGAGTGTTTGGATCGTCCTGTAGATGTTTTTCCCCTTGTGTGGGGCTAATCTAGACTCAGCTCATTGTCCTGCCTCTCTCCTACCCCACACGTACGGTGGCCTCAGCCTTATCCCCAGAGTGGCTGTCCAAGATGGACTTGCATGCAGCTGTATTGGAGCTTCTGGGCTCTCCAGGTGTGCTGGGGTCGTGGTGAAGACAGGTGACAGCCTACACTTGGGGTGAAGAGACAAGTTTATTGGCTCTTGTCCCAGCTGGTGAGAACAGCATTTCCTCCCCCCCCCCCCCCCCCACGCTCCTGCGTTTATCCCTCCCGGGTGACTTACTGACTGTCGGGAGCTGTCAGCCCCCAAGTCTCCTATCTCTCCCCCCAAGTCTCCTATCTCTCCCCCCAAGTCTCCTATCTCTCCTTGCCTGGGGTGGCTTTAGAGTCTGCTGTGAGGAGACAGATCACCACAGAGAGGGAGCTGCAGCCTGTGCACACTGATTGTGGGGCACAGGTCCCTGAGATGCTCTTTTCTGTGGCCCCTGGCTCTCAGCTGCTGCTGAGCCAGGCTATGAACCGGCACCTCAAGACACCCAGGAGTCCCTGGAGCCAGGAACACAAGGGCTCAGTCCTTTGCCCATCCAGTCCGCTCACCAGCCTCCAGGCTTCCTGCATTTTCCAGGGATCCACCTTGTGGGATGTTAGCAGGAATTTCCCGTAACAGCACCTGTCCAGGGGGTAGTGGGTGGCACCAGCCAGCTTGACGCAGTGTGTGGGGGCAAGGCCCCCTCGCCTTGCACTCACTCCCACAAAGACGTCCTCTAGAGGTAGAGGCGGCACCTGGCTGGCCACCCTCAGAATGAGCTGCACAGCAGAGACGGACAGCACATACCCTGTGCCCGAGGCGTAAGGCGGGAAAGGACCCCAGGTTTCTGGCCACAGCTCTTCTGACACATAGTGCCGGGACCCTGGTGTCCGACTGGGGTTCACCCTCCAGTGCAGTCGGCCTAGATACAGAAGTGGGACTGTCTGCCCTTTGTGCTCTTCGTGGACAGCTGTGGTCTCTTCCTGTGGCTCCTGGCCCTTCTGCCATGGCTCTGAAGGGCCCCCTCTCTGGATCAGCTCTGACACCAGCTCTGGGACATTGACATACACGTCGTCGTCCGTCTTGAGAATGTAGCGGGCCATAGGACAATATTTATTCACCCAGTTCAGCCCGCTGAGGGTCTTGAGGGTGAGGTTGCGGTAGGAATCCTGAAAGGAGGCCTGCAAGATGTCCTCCTGCGCTGCTGACTCCGAGGCTAGGTCGGGGAGGTGCTGTCCTACAGGTTCTCCCAGGAGGAAGAGCGTCTGCACCCTGAAACCCCGGGCCTCACGGATGGCGCCCCAAGACCCCCGAATGGCGTTCCTCTGGTTCAGGTGCTCCGGAGCTGTACACACCAGGATGAGCAGGAAGGGAGGAGGTCCGGGGCCACGGCAGGCCTGGGGGTTGGAAATCAAGAGGCGCGGCAGGGCCAGGGGCGGCCCTGGTGAGGCTGGGGCTGGCAGCAGGGACGCCAGGGATAGGCTCAGCAGCTCCTCCCCGAAGCCTGAGGGCCCAAAGAGGGTCCAGATGGTCACCAGTAGCAGGACTGCCAGGAGGAGGCGCCGGAAGAGGCTGAGGGACATGGCGAGCCGCAGAGACCTGTGGGTAGAACGGTTAGAGCGCCAGGAGGCAGGAGAGCGGGCCTAGCCGGCCGCTGCAGCAGAAACACGTTGGCCTGTGCGTGGGGGCCCGGCGCATCGCACGATGCAGCCCCAAGCCCACCGCAGTGGCTCCGGGAACCGCTCTTTTCCCCGAGCCGGTAGGCCAAGGTCGGCTCCTCCATTGCGCCCCTCCCCCACTGCCTTCCCATCATGCTCAAGGCCGGAAGTTGGGAGGCACACTTGGCCCAGCCCTTCCTGTTGTAAAGCATGTGAGGAACCAATCCGCCCATCCAGGACCTCTAGAGTGGCTAACGCATGCTCAAAACTCACCGGAGCAGCAGCATCTGGCCACGCTGTGACCACTTCTCAACTACCCTGTACTCCTGCCAAGCACGCCGTTATAGCCGGCCCAAGCGCCCCCTGGAGGTTGCCAACACCGGTGGCACCACCTCTGTTCCCGCGCAGACACGATTGCACCAACGGGTGGGGAGTGGCAGTCTCCAGTGACTTCCTGTGACCCAATACCAGGCAGTGCAAGGGAGGCGTAGGGCCAGTGCTCCCCAGTCAGAATTAGAGCCGGGTTATAGGGCTCAGCTCAAACACAGGAGCCCGTGGGAGGGACGTTTTCTTTTTCTTTCGTTCTTGGTTTTTGAGACAGGGTCTCTCTGTGTAGCTTTGCGCCTTTCCTGGAACTCACTCTGTAGCCCAGGCTGGCCTCGAACTCGCAGAGATGCGCCTGCCTCTACCTCCCAAGTGCTGGGATCAAAGGCGCCCGGCTGGGCGGGCCATTTTAACTCAACCACACCGAAGGCTTGCGGGAGGACCTCCTCCAGTCAGCACCCTCTGCCACTGCCACCCACCACATGGAAGACAGGGACCGAGGCCACAGGCATATAAACTTTTATTAACAGCAAAGGCCCAGGGACTCATTTCTTCTTGGAAACACCCACAGTACGACCCCGGCGGCCAGTGGTCTTGGTGTGCTGACCTCGGACACGAAGGCTGCGGAAGGAAAAGAATCACAGGTCACACACCAGCATGATGGAGGCAGACAGCACCAAGCAGCCCACTCGGCCAGCAGGCCCGGCCCTACTCCACTCACCCCCAAAAGTGGCGCAGCCCCCTGTGGGCTCTAATCTTCTTGAGACGCTCCAGGTCCTCACGCAGCTTATTGTCTAGACCATTGGCCAGAACCTGGAACCAGAGACAGGGACGCCAGCTCTACCTCAGACCCCCTGTGCTGTTTCAACCGACACCCCTGAAGCCACCCACCCACACACCTGGCTGTACTTCCCGTCCTTCACGTCCTTCTGTCTGTTCAAGAACCAGTCTGGGATCTTGTACTGTCGTGGATTCTGCATGATGGTGATCACACGTTCCACCTCGTCCTCCGTGAGTTCTCCAGCCCTCTTGGTGAGGTCAATGTCTGCTTTCCTCAACACCACATGAGCATATCTCCGCCCCACACCCTGGGGTGAAAAGTTTGGGAATGAGGTTTGGACTTTCAGCCTGAATTACCTGTCCTAATCCACCAATAACGACAGAACCTATAGGGAACCCAGCACCCTATCATTCCCAGATCACTCTTCCAGACACTAATCAGAAATGCACTCAGGCCACACTGGACCAGAAACTCAAACTCAATGCCACAAAAGCAGCCATAGCAGTTTGATCTGTAAAGGTTACAATCATCCGGACAAGTTGACAGCCAGGCCAATGTCCAGTTGCCAACCCCAAAGCGAAAGTGACAATGAATAGTGCCATGGATGCAATGTCCCTACACTCATCTTACAGTCCAAAAGGTGACCTCATAGAAATTATACAAGGCGAGGTCACATGTGATTGTGGCGCACCCTAAATACAACTGGGTAGTAGACAGCCACACATAAATGTCTGTGTTAAAACTGTAAGATAGGGAAGAGTTCTTTGAGCCCTGAGTGGGTTTGACTCTGCCTCCACCCCAACTTCTAGAATTGAATGAAGGAAAAAAAAAATGTTGTTCTAGGGGCTGGACAGTTCAGTATTTTAAGAGGACCTGGATTCCCAGCACTCACAACCCTAAATGCCAATTCTAGGGGATCTTGGCCTCCAGAGGCACAGCACATATGTGTAGTCAGACATGCAGGCAGAACACCTACACATGCCTGCCCCAGCCTCCACACTGTTGCAAGTACTGAAGGTGGATGTCTGATGCCAGGCTGGCTGTAGTGGTCAGGCCTTCAGCGAGACCTTATCTCAATCAATGTGTGGCCCCACGCCCAGCAGGCTTTCTGATTTATCATGAAGAGTTGACCTGAGCTATTTGCAAGTTTGGAAGGACAGGGATTCTGACCGTACCAGAAGGTCCTAGTAAGGACAGCCAGCACTTCCCAGGTCTGCCCAACCCCTTCCTACACGCTTCCAGATAGTCAAAACACCAATGGTCACCTTAACCAAGCAGCACCATGGCACCGAATCTCCACTGTCCCTCACCCTTCTTGGCCCAACTTGCACTACCCCTTAATCACACCTCCGGAGGACCCTCCCCGCAATCCCTTCCCTCACATTCCTAACCATCCTTCCCAAAATCTCCAACAAACTTTATTTCTTAGGAATCTTCACCCTCTCCACATAGTCAACATAATAACCTTCAGTACTCCGGATCTTCAGACACTGCGCACAGCCCTCCAGGTGCCCCGCCTGGTTCTAAGTGGACTGTAATTATCTTCCAATGAACATCAGCGAAACGCTCGTTTGAAAAGGCAGGTCACGGGCAGCACCCCAGGCCTTTCAACCCGCCAGACACTGCATTCACCCTGCCCCATCAGTGACCTCCATTATCACTGTTTCCCAAGTGCAGAAGAAAAAAAATCAAATTTTAAATTAGACAAACATTAAAAATAAAAAATGGGGCTGGAGAGATGGCTCAGCGGTTAAGAGCACTGGCTGCTCTTCCAGAGGTCCTGAGTTCAATTCCCAGCAACCACATGGTGGCTCACAACCATCTGTAATGAGATCTGGTGCCCTCTTCTGGCCTGCAGGCAAGCACGCAGCCAGAACACTATACATAATAAATATTTTTAAAAAAAGGGAAAAAAAAAATAAAAAATGGGAGTTCATACATTTTAACCAATTACTCCAACTTTGTGTCCATTTGACATCCTCAGTTAACCAGGCTTCTTTACTTTGATTCTATATAACATCACCAGTTTCCATTTCTCAGAACTAGCACGCACCTCAGCACCATCCATTCCCTAACATCTCACGAGAACACACCACACAGGGGAAACGCCGATGGCATAGGCAGGTCTAGTCCTTGCCCTCAAGGACCACACATACCGACAGGCAAGATGCCTCTATTTCCAAAATTACTAACGTTGATAAAAGTTGGTCCCCAAGAAAGCTCTTAGCTCTGCAGAGAGAAACACTCAAGCGTCCGTTCAGCCTCTGGCCTTCTGCAGTAAACCAGAGACACGTGCTGGCTCGATTTCAACTAGAATGAACTTGCATCTGGTCTGTAGACCGCCCCCGATGGACATTAACGTATGTTAATCTCTAGAAATCAGACCCAGGGGTTGCTGCTGCAGGGTGCCGCAGAGCACACACACCATCCGTTGATCAGGGGAATGCTTAGCAACGCGGGGCAGGACCACACTCACGCCCCGCTTCCCCAGGGCAAATGCTCTGGTCCGCCCTCACACCGTCCTCAGGCTTTTACTGTTAGGCGACTCTGTTACTCCAGGCCCCTCTCCCTCGCCTTCTCTGCCCGGCGACACTGCTTTTTACCTTAATGGCAGTGATGGCAAAGGCTATTTTCCGCCGCCCATCGATGTTGGTGTTGAGTACGCGCAGAATGTGCTGGAACTTCTCAGGGATCACTAGAGACTGGAAGAACACGGGGACTTATCAGCCACAGGTAACGGCCTGGGGAAACGCCCAGGCTGGGGGACAACCCTGCCACGCGGGGACGTCGGCCGGGGAGGCGGGGGTGCCCCGCACAGCCCAGCGCCCGGAAAGTCACGTCTTAGGTCGTCCCCGCCCGGGGTCGCGCTCCATCGTCCCAGGGAGCGCTGCAGGCCCGCAGCACAGGGCGGCCTCGGAGCCCGGACGGAAAACTCTGCCCGCCCCGGCTCAGATGTCGCCGGATGCCGGCGCGGGCTCCGCTCTTACCATGGCGGCGGCACAATCGGCGGCGTGTAGGCCTCCCGTGGAAGAGGGAACGGAAGTGACGCATCGCTCTTATATAGCTTCCTGGAGGAAGAGGCGGGACTATCCAGGAGGCGCGCTTCCGGAAACCGCTGCTCTCCCCGCTCTTCCCTTAGCGAGGAGTCGAGTTCTGGGCCTTTGGATTGGGGATCGTAACTTCCGGTTCGGTCGTCTTTACCGTCGTAAGGTTCCAGTTCTGGGCGTGCGAGCCGCGAAGGTTCCGGAGCAGGATTGTGTGTGCGGCGTTCACCTTCTCTTTGGCACTTGACCGAAGTGACCCCAGCCTAACAGGGGAGACTGGAGCCAATCATTTTTGCTCAAATATCTGGGAACGGGTTTTTTTTTTTTTGCGCCATACAAGACATCCTGGGACTTTTGGTTTTGCTTCGGGGAGCGGACTCTCCGAACCTGACAGCTGACGGAAGTGAGGCTGCGGGGGAATGGCAGCCGCGGCGACCATGGCGGCTGCTGCTCGGGAGCTGGTGTTGCGGGCCGGGGCCTCAGATATGGAGGAGGAGGAGGGCCCGCTGGTGAGAGCACGGGGCGTGTGTCCTCCGGAGTGTCGTCGGGGCTTCTCTCTTCTCAGGGAGGCGTAGGCCGAGTCAGACCCAAGGGTCCCCTCCTGCTACCGGTGGTGCTGACCGAGCAGAGTGGCTGATTCTCAAGTCCCACGGACACAATGTCAGCTTCCTATTCACGCTAGAATTTTTTTCAAGTGGAAAAGAGAATATAGTGTAAAAGAGTGAGAACGTGGGCTGGAACCTGATTGCCTTGGTCCCCTGCTAGCCCCGCCACTTGTAAGCTGTGCTGTGTTTTCCGCATCCTCACTTCCCACACCTACAAAAGGGGAGGCGTTATATTAGGACCTACCTTACAGGTCGTCGTTAGGATTTAGCCGAATGTGTAAGGGTGCACCTGACACACAGGTAAAGAGCTTGTAAGCTGACAGTTTTAGCATCTAGAACTCCCTAAGGGTGTGGTGTAGAACACCTGAGAGAACAAGACTTAGGTCCTAAACTCAAAGGCAGGTTCGGCTAATCCTAGTTTTTCTCATTTGAACACTTCCAGTGACTTCATAAATTGCCTGATTTTGTGACATATTTTCTACTCATTAGCCCAAAAATTAGATTTGAGTATGTCAGAATCTTTGACCCACTAACTGTGGCTCCTCTGAAAAAGCGCCCCCACCTCACCTGCAGGATTAGAGATATCCGGTTGTATTTTGTTTCCAGCATTTCTTTTTGTATCCCACATTCACTAATCTGTCCCTCTTCAGGGGGGTGCTTCTGGACTCCAAGAGCCCCTGCAACTTGGGGAGTTGGATATCACCTCCGATGAATTCATCCTGGATGAAGTGGATGGTAAGTGGTGGCCTGGGTGAGGGCCAAGTAGCCAGTCCCCTTTATCCTTTAGGAATATATTATACGACCCCAGTAGATGCCCCCCAATAGCCCCTGCATGTTTTTTTAATGTAGTATAAAGTTGATTTTAATCTCTGAATTGAGGAGGTTTAATTTCTAAGTTTGGCACAGTAAGAAATGAACAGTAAGAGAGTAATTATAGCGATACACTAATAAAATTGCTAGGTCACCATTTTTGCTCTTTGGGACTATTATTAAGTAAAAACAAGGTTTCTTGAACATAGTCATGTTCGGACAGCCAATCTGATCACTAAGACAGCTAGTGAGTGATTGACAGGCTGGCACCACACACACCATAGGTTCATCCAGCAGAGATGACGTAAATCCAAGGCGGGCGAGAGGTCCTTCAGCTTCTCAGAATGCCGTGGACTGTAAAGCTTACAGATCATGTTTTGGAATTTCCATTTAATATTTTTGGTCTGTGGTTGACTAGACTGTGAGGAACAGAAACAGAGGAAAGTGTCATAGCGACTATTCTTACAACTGCAGCGGATGGGGGCTGGGAGGGAAGGGGAGATTGGTGTATGGGTGCCCAGTGGGGAGGGGGGCGCAGCGCTGGACCCTCGTGATAAATGTCTCTTTCCAGTTCACATCCAGGCAAATCTGGAGGATGAACTAGTGAAGGAGGCTCTCAGAACGGTGAGGCTCTCCCCTATGCCCATCTGCCCCCACCTTCCCCTCGTCTGTCACCTTGGTGTCCCCTCTGGCCTGCCTGTGACTTTGTCCTGACTTCTCATTGTCATTTCCCCAGGGTGTGGATCTGCGACACTATTCAAAGCAGGTGGAGCTGGAGCTGCAGCAGATTGAGCAGAAATCGATCCGGGACTGTATCCTCCAGCAGAGGGAAGCCACATGGGGTTCGGGGAGGTGTGATGCAGGTAGCCAGTAGGGATGGCATCTCTCGGGTTTCTGTCACTTTGGGGAGAATTCAGGGGGAGGTGCTGCTGGTCTGCAGAGCTCCATGTTCACTGTGAAGCCCTTGACTTGTGGGTCAGACATCCAAGAGAGTGAGAACATAGCGTCTCTGCACAATCAGATCACAGCCTGTGACGCTGTCCTGGAGGTCAGTGGCCCTCGACTGTGACCCCTGACAAGCTCGGACCCGTCACGCCCTCTGCTCCTGGTTTTGTGGTTGTTAGTAGTTTGTGTCCCTTGGGCAAGTGAAGATCTCCCACCCTCCTGGGCTATTGACTGGGGTATTCACCCAGACACTTGGTGGCACACTTGTCCCCGTCAACCCTTTGCATGCCCACAGTGTTTTCTGCCCTCCCTGTAGCGCATGGAGCAGATGTTGGGAGCTTTTCAGAGTGACCTCAGCTCCATCAGCTCTGAGATCCGGACCCTGCAGGAGCAGTCAGGAGCCATGAACATCCGACTTCGCAACCGACAGGCAGTTCGGGGGAAGCTTGGAGAACTTGTAGATGGGCTAGTGGTACCCTCTACTCTGGTCACGTGAGTTGCTGGCTTGAAGGGTGATAATGTCCAGAGCAGGTGGTTGGGCTGGGTTACCTACCCAGTTTACAACACGGGTCTAGGCTGAGGTTTGTCAGGTACAGTCTAGAAACCAGGTGTGCTGGCTCATGCCTGTAATCTCATGCATGGGAGGTCCAGTCAGGAGGATTGCTGCAAGTCACCAGCTTGGACTGCAGAGTGGGATTTTGTTAAAAAAGAAAGAAATACATTCTAGAAATTAACGGATGGGTTAGTAATTCCTAACCCGCTTTAGCCACCATAGGATAGGACATAGGTTAGGAGTGATCCAGGGTCAGGTGTGTAGTGGGGGCCTGTGGGGAGGCGGGGCTCAGGAGTTGAAAACTTGGTGCATATAATGAGGGTATGAGATCATGGAGAAAGGTGGGAATGACGTGAGCTGTGAGGGCTGTGGTCGGGTGTTTCAGGACTGGTGAGGGTCCCTTCTGATCACCCCGTCCTCCCTGCTCCTCAGAGCAATTCTGGAAGCTCCAGTGACAGAGGCCGGGTTCCTGGAGCAGCTGCAGGAGCTGGACACCAAGGCAGCCGCGGTCAGAGAGCAGGAGGCCAGAGGTACAGCTGCCTGTGCAGACGTCAGAGGCGTGCTGGACCGGCTCCGGGTCAAGGTGCGAGTGGACCCTGGGGTCACTTCCCAAGAACCCCCACTGCTTCCCTCCGGGCGGTGCATGCTGGCCCTCTCGTTCCCCTGAAAATCTAGAGGCTAGAGATGTGCCTCAGTCGGTAGAGTGCTTGCGTAGCGTTCACGGAGCATGGGTTCCCTCCCCAGCACTGCAGACATTGGCGTGACGGCCCTTGTCTGCTGTCCCAGCACTCAGCAAGTGGCAGAGGAAAGATTGGAAATTTCAGAGTCGTTCTCTGCTACGAAGGGAGTTTGGGGTCATCCTGAGATTCATGAGACCCTGTCTCAAAAACCAACAGCATAGAAACTAAAATTAGAACAGTACAGAGAAGGTTAGCATGGCCTCTGTGTAAGGGATGACACGAAAATTCATAAAGCATTCCATACTTAAAAAAAAAGAAAGCCGGGCGTTGGTGGCGCACGCCTTTAATCCCAGCACTCGGGAGGCAGAGCTAGGCGGATCTCTGTGAGTTCGAGGCCAGCCTGGGCTACCAAGTGAGTTCCAGGAAAGGCGCAAAGCTACACAGAGAAACCCTGTCTCGAAAAACAAAACAAAACAAAAAAAAAAAAAAAAAAAAAAAAAAAAAGAAAAAACCTGAAAAAATAAGGCGGGGCATGGTGGTAAGCGTTTTTAGCCCAGGACTCGGGAGACAGAGGCAGGCGGACCTCTCTGAGTTCCAGGTCTACCCAGAGAGACCCTTACTCAACCAACAAAACATGAAACAACCAAAGTATTCTCTCCCTTCCCTTTACCTTCACGTCTGTCCCCTCCTTGCTTCCTCCACACGGTCAAAGCCCGCAACTTCATGGCCTGTTTGTCCCCACATCTAGGCAGTGACAAAGATCCGCGAGTTCATCCTCCAGAAGATTTATTCATTCAGAAAGCCCATGACCAACTATCAGATCCCCCAGACAGCCCTGCTGAAGTACAGGTCGCCACCCCGGCACGGGCACAGGGTGGCTTGTGAGCTTCTCAGCAGCCAGCATGGACGTCCAGGGGTCTGACTCGCCCTGGCCCTTCCAGGTTTTTCTATCAGTTCCTGTTGGGCAACGAGCGAGCAACAGCCAAGGAGATCAGGGATGAATACGTGGAGACGCTGAGCAAGATCTACCTGTCTTACTTCCGCTCCTACCTGGGGCGGCTCATGAAAGTGCAGGTGAGCCAGGCAGGGAGAGGTGTCCCTAAGAGTGGCTTGGAGGAGGGATGGAGCTCCCCACCTGCTGGTGGGGAGGAGCCATGATTCAGCTCTCTGTTATTTTCCCTAGTACGAGGAAGTTGCCGAGAAAGACGATCTAATGGGTGTGGAAGACACAGCAAAGAAAGATATCCTGGATCAGCTGGGCGGTGGTGGCGCACGCATTTAATCCCAGCACCTGGGAGGCAGAGCCAGGCAGATCTCTGATTTCGAGGCCAGCCTGGTCTACAGAGTGACATTCAGGACAGGCACCAAAACTACACAGAGAAACCCTGTCTTGAAAAACCAAAAAAAAAAAAAGAGAGAAAGATGTCCTGGATCAAGGAGCCTCAGGCTAGGCTCACAGGGGGGTGCCTGGCCCCAGCCAAAGGGTTCTGCTTTTCACCCTCTCTGTGGGGTGGAACCTCTGAGGATGTGAGAGCCAGAGCTTCCCCTCCCAGAGGGTTTTAGACTCCCTGACGCCCATTTACAGGTGTCAGGTGAAGCAAGGCCCTGGTTCTGGAAAGGGGTGTCCAGGTCATAGTTAGCTTCTGGGGTCCCTCAGGTCTTGGCTCCATGGGCCTGGTGTGGTCAGTCTCGGTGATTTCCCTGACTCTGACCTGGTCACGATTCTTCTCGAAGCCGTCCCTCCGAAGCAGGAACACCATCTTCACCCTGGGCACCCGTGGTGCTGTCATCTCCCCCACTGAGCTCGAGGCCCCCATCCTGGTGCCCCACACTGCCCAGCGTGGAGAGCAGAGGGTAAGACGAGGCTACCCCTCTGTGGACGGGGATCAATCCCCTCAGGTGTCAGAGTGGACTTTGGGGGCCCCCGGCCTGCTGTGATGTGGGGGGCTAGGAGCCATGGACTGCGAGGCACACAGAGGGAGACTGTCAGTGGTTGAAGTGGATGTGGGGGAGCAGCAGCCGGTGGGGAGGGCTTTCCTGTGTCCTGGCCCCTCTTCAGTGCCTGTTCAGGGCGCCCCTCCTGTCCTGGAGGTGAGGTGTGTGGGGTCTTCTGAGCTCTCGTTCCTGGATATGCTGAGGCCCCACATCCACGGGGCGTGTCCGACCCCACCCTCTCTGTCCCATAGTATCCGTTCGAGGCTCTCTTCCGCAGCCAGCACTACGCCCTCCTCGACAATTCTTGCCGTGAATATCTTTTCATCTGTGAATTCTTTGTCGTATCTGGCCCAGCTGCTCATGACCTGTTCCATGCTGTCATGGGCCGCACACTCGCCATGACTCTGGTAAGTCCCGGATTCTGTCTTTTACCCTCCATTCTCAGGGCTCATTCACATCCACTGGGGTCACAAGCGGCGGTATTGAAAGCAGGGATGTCCCGTTCTAAAGAGTGTAAACCTTTATCTCACAACATGACCCCCTAGGGAACCCTCAGAACTTGGGGATCCTGGTACTTCCTCTGTGCTTTTCCACAGCGGAGAGTAACACCTCTAAATCCTGGCCCTTTACCTCCATCCCAAGCTCAGCCCTGGCTTCTGCTGGGAGGAACTTACAGAGTTGAGGCCAGTGAGCAAGTCAGGGCCCCCCAGAGGTGCCTGTGGACAGGGAAGGAGGGGGTCTCCCTAGCCAGTGCCTTGTCCTGTAGAAATGTCCATCCATTTGCTCCCAGCCACCCGAACAGCAAACTGACATTCCATTGCCTGCCTGTTGCTGTACCACAGAAACACCTGGAGTCCTACCTGGCCGACTGCTACGACGCCATTGCTGTTTTCCTCTGTATCCACATTGTTCTCCGATTCCGCAACATCGCGGCCAAGAGGGATGTCCCTGCCCTGGACAGGTCACTGAGCGCTGGTCCTGGGTGCCTACAGGCTTCAGCTTTTTTTTTTTTTTTTTTTTTTTTTTTTGGTTTTTCAAGACAGGGTTTCTCTGTATGGCTTTGGTGCCTGGATCTCGCTCTGTAGACCAGGCTGGCCTCAAACTCACAGAGATCCACCTGGCTCTGCCTCCTGAGTGCTGGGATTAAAGGCTTGCGCGACCACCGCCTGGCCAAGCTTCAGCTTTTTATCTTACACAGACAACTCCACCCTGACCCTGACTTCCTCACCTGACATCCTTCCCCCTCCTGTGTGTGTCCCAGAGGCAACATTGGTCACACACACACACACACACACACACACACACACACACACACGCTCACCATTCCCCTGAAGGGCTGCACTCCCCTGGCCTGCCAGTACTCCAGCCAGCTGACCTGTGATTCTGATTAAGCCTGCAGGTACTGGGAGCAGGTACTTGCCTTGCTGTGGCCTCGGTTTGAGCTGATCCTGGAGATGAATGTCCAGAGTGTCCGCAGCACCGACCCCCAGCGCCTTGGAGGCCTGGACACTCGGCCCCACTATGTGAGGGCGGGTGAGGGAAACAAGGGGATCTTGTGGTCACACTCAGTGGTGGGGTGGTCACACTCAGTGGTGGGGTGGTCACACTTAGTGGTGGGGTGGTCACACTCAGTGGTGGGGTGGTCACACTCAGTGGTGGGGTGGTCACCGCAGGAGGAAGGACTGGGGACAGGAGTTGCAGAGGCAGCTGGGAGGTTGTGTCTGCCAGGCAGGCTGATGGAGTCTTCCCGCCTGCTCCTAGATCACACGCCGCTATGCTGAGTTCTCCTCTGCCCTTGTGAGCATCAACCAGACCATCCCCAATGAGCGCACCCTGCAGCTGCTGGGACAGCTACAGGTGGGGTGGCAGGACAGACTTCCCTCAGGGGGCGGGGCCTGTGATCTGGCTTTCTCCTTCCTGCCTCTGTGTGGCTTTTGCAGGTGGAGGTGGAGAATTTTGTCCTCCGAGTGGCTGCTGAGTTCTCCTCCAGGAAGGAGCAGCTTGTGTTTCTGATCAACAACTACGACATGATGCTGGGTGTGCTGATGGTAATGCTGCTACCCGCGGGGTCTCCAGGGCTGTCAGCCTCACAGTTCAGTGCCTTAGCAGTGTCTGCAGTGTGGGCTGACGGGGTGGGGTGGTGGTGAGGGGGTTGGGTGTGCTGGCCTGAGACTGCTCCCAAGTTCCTCCTCCCTGTGTCCTCCTCAGGAGCGGGCAGCTGAGGACAGCAAGGAGGTGGAGAGTTTCCAGCAGCTGCTCAATGCTCGCACACAGGTAGGGCCTGGGCGCGGCAGGGAGACCTGGTGCTGCTGGGCTGACCTCAGTGTGCAGTCATTACGACTCACTGCCTTGTTGCTCGTCTGTTTCACTTAATTTTTCTATGATATTAATAACTTAAAAGCAAAATAAAACTGTAACTGTGTATGTATGTGTGTGCACATGTCAAAACCAGTTCTGCTTTGCAGGGGATGATTAGTGTGTCTATATGTGTGTCTGTGTGTGTCTATGTGTGTATCTGTGTGCCTATGTGTGTGTGTCTGTGTTATATGTATGTGTGATTGCATGTGCAGCACATGTCTTGAAGCACATGGAGTCAGAGGACAACTTCAGGACTGGGCTCCTCTCTTGCTTCTCCGCTTTGTGTTCTGGGCACCAGTGGCAAGCTCTTCCCCCTGAGCCAGCTCATTGGCTCTTGGTGTTGGAAGAGGCAATCCTTGGGGACTTCCTCTACACCTTGTGAGACCACCACCTAAAAGTGGAAGCTCACGGAGGCCGGCTGCTCTGTGGAGTGTCACCTCCTAGTCGTCCCAGTCCAGGATGGGGGTCCTTTGTCCCCAGGACTCCTGACTCTGTTCGGACTTGCATGTCTCTCTAGGAATTCATTGAAGAGCTGCTGTCTCCCCCCTTCGGGGGTCTGGTGGCGTTTGTGAAGGAGGCTGAAGGTTTGATTGAGCGTGGACAGGCCGATCGACTTCGGGGGGAAGAAGGTATGAGGCTGTGGTCAGGGACTGTGGGGAGGTGACTGGAAAGGACCGTGAGGTGCAGCTTACAGTTGGCACAGCGGGGGAGACCTGGCTGGGGGGTAGCAGGAAAGCCGGGCTTGATGGTGAGCATGGCTGTGCCCTGGGCGGGCCTTGCCGAGGCGGATGGCCCCCAGGCCTGGTCACTCTCTGACACTCCCTGTCCTCCTGTGGCAGCCCGAGTCACTCAGCTGATCCGCGGTTTTGGTAGTTCCTGGAAGGCCTCAGTGGAGTCTCTGAGTCAGGACGTAATGCGGAGTTTCACCAACTTTCGAAATGGAACCAGCATCATCCAGGTGCCTGCCACCCCCAGCCTTTTGCCGGGTCCCATGCTTGGTTGTTTTCTCGGTCTTTCCTTTGGGAAGGTCAGCGACCAGCTGTGTCTGAGCTCCGCTGAAGCTCTGACCGTCCTGCCCCGGTCTGTCTGACCCCCGACTCTCCTCTGTGTGCAGGGGGCGCTGACCCAGCTGATCCAGCTCTACCATCGCTTCCACCGGGTGCTGGCACAGCCACAGCTCCGGGCGCTGCCGGCCAGGGCGGAGCTCATCAACATTCATCACCTCATGGTGGAGCTCAAGAAACACAAGCCCAACTTCTGACTGGTCCCTGGGCTGGCGGCTCCCATGCGCTCTGAATGTCACACACTGACACTGGGACCTGATGGATCCCACGGGCTGTGCATGTCACACACCGTCACCTGGGTCCCTTTCCCTTCCTGTTGTCTCTCAGGCTTCCACACTCCTCACCGGCCTCCACTGCAGGACTCTGCCTCAGCAGAGTGTGTGCAAGTCTGTTTCTTCCTGGACTTGGAGGCGACGTTATCATTCCCGGTCCCTGTCACCTCCTCCCCTGTGCGTTCACACCTGTGAAAGCTTCCACACCTCAGTCTCTGATCGACTCTCAGCTCTTAGGACAGAGCAGTAGAGGCTGCCTCCCCTCTCTTGTACCTTGTTGATCTGCGGTCTCCACTTGAACACTAACCCATCACCTCCTGGCTGGGGGCTCAGGCTGTCTGTCTGTCTGTCTGTAGGCAATAATAAGCACTTAATGTACTGTGACAGCGTCCCCTTCGTTTGTCCTGACATCTTCAAGTTCTCTGGCATTTCTTTCCTGTAGACCTATCTGGTTCCCATCCTGGGGGGGGCGTCAGAAAGAAGGCGGGGTGGTAACCTCGGTCCCTCACTGTTTCTGACCCAGGGGTGGCTGGGTTGTTTAGGAGGGGACTGCTCTGTAGCTCTCCAGGAAGGTGGCACATGCCACAAGGCCTGGGGACATGGACAGCTTTGGGCCCTGTCCTGAGGCTACCGTGGGAAAAGTCCACATGACTCTGGGATTGTCTGTCTCGGCCCCTAAGTGGCTGTCACAGGTCCTCTGGGGCGGAGGCCCTGCACCCCTGCACCCTTACATGGGGCTGGGGTGGACCTGGCTCCAGAGCACACGTCCTGTCATTTCCATTTGTCCCTTCCTGCTGCCCTGCTGATGTGCTGTGTGAACTGTAGAGCAGAGCTTCTCAACCTTCCTGACGCTGCAACCCTTTGATACATTTCCTCACATTGTGGGGACCCCAACCACAAAATTATTTTCATTGCTATGCCATAATTAATTTTGCTACTGCTATGAATCCTAATGTAAATATCTGTGTTTTCTGATGGTCTTAAGCAACCCCTAGGAAAGGGGTCGTGACCCACAGTTTGAGAACCACTGCTCTAGAATGAAGGAACATCCTTGACCAAGTCTTTTGGGGGTTTTCAAGACAGAGTTTCTCTGTGCAGCCCTGGCTGTCCTGGAACTCACTCTGTAGGCCAGGCTGGCCTTGAACTCAAAGCTCACCTGCCTCTGCCTCCCAAGCACTTGGACTAAAGGCGTGTGCCACCACCATCCAGCAACTGTGACCAAGCTTCAAAGGCCAGTATGGTTTGTAGACCTGTAATCCCAGCTAATTGGGAGACTGAGGCATGGGATGGAAAGCCTGCTTGGGTTACAGAGTAAGTTCAAGGCCAGCCTGGACCAGGTCTTAAAAGTAAAAGTGCTGGTGGAGAGATGGCCCAGTGGTTAAGGGCACTGGCTGTTCTTCCAGAGGTCCTGAGTTCAATTCCCAGCACCACATGATGGCTCACAGCCATGCATAATGAGATCTGGTGCCCTCTTCTGACATGAATGTGTATGTGCTCTAGACCATTGTATACATGAGATAAATAAATCTTAAAACAATTTAAAAAAAAAGTAAGGAGTGGGGAATGTCGTTCAGTGGCAGGAAGCTTGCCAGGCCGATAGCGGTCTGTAGGTTCCTTAGACAATGGGGGAAATTTCAGGTGAAAGGAGCGTCATTTCCTCCACCCCATCATGTTCAGGTCCTCAGCCAGTGGCCTCTTTGAGGAGGTGCACCTAAGGGTCTGGCATGCTGGAGTCCAGAGAAGGGAAAGGAAGGACGAAGACTCTTGATTGGGTCACGTGTCTCATGGGCGGAGTCAGTGCTGTCCTTATGGACCTTGCCCTGTCCTCCGCCATTTTTCCCCTTTCTTGGGCCTAGTTTCAGCGTTTACAGTCTCTCTCTGGCTCCCAGGTTCCTTGAGGCTTACCCGTCACAGTACTAGGATGTGCGGGGCGAGGGTAGGGGGCGTGGGGTGCACAAGCTCACCCCAGACTCGGCCCTGGAATCCTTCATGGTCCTTTCTTGCTTGCCACATCTTACCACCTTCTCCAGCCCCTCCCCAGGTGTCAGTCTTGGGGACCCCTGTGTTCTGGTCTCTCCTTATAGCCCTGGCTGTCCTGGAACTTGCTGTGTGGATCAGGAACTCAGAGATCCTCCTGCCTCTGCCTTCTGATGGCTGGGATAAAAGGTGTTCAACAAGAAACCGGGGACCCTTTCTTTGGGTGAGTTAGATCAAACTAAGTTAGTGGGCTGAGGTGTGGTTCAGTTAGGACGCGCTCCACATGCAGGAAGCTCTGGGTTAAATCCCGGGCAACGTCAACAACTAAAGAGAAGGAAGCTAACGCTGTGATGTGAGGGGCTATGAGAGGACAGCCAGTTTTTCAGTGTGGTCCACACAGCCTGGGAGGCTGGTGAACCCGCCAGCAGCTGGGCGACTCTGCAGCCTGCAGGCTGATGGGACATTTAACTTTGCCCTGTGGGTCCCGGGACCCTCGGAAGCCGCGATGCCGCTAATGGCCGCCAGGGGGCAGCAGGACCCGGGATGGGAGCTGGTCCAGGTCCCTGCTCACCTGAGACCCTGTGAGCTTTGACTGCTGGGGAGGCAGGGGGGTGTCGCCCTTGCCCCTTCATCCCGAAGCAGTGAGGGACTTTCCCTTCAGCCCCGAATCCTCTGTTTTGTGGTTTGTTTGAGTCCTTGTGATCTCAGGGCTGAAACTCAACAGCAGAGGAAGATTTCTCCTCAAGCTTCTCCCCAGATCATTACTCAACATCACAGTCTCCAGTCGTGGAGAATCACACACACACACACACACACACACACACACACACACACACACACACACACACACACACACACAGAGAGAGAGAGAGAGAGAGAGAGGATGGGATGATGGGATGATGCAGGTCCAGAGGCTAACTATCTTATCTTGGGCTAGCCTCAGACTCCTGAAGAGCATTTCTTGCCCACCTCTGAGTGGAAACCAACATCCAATGACTAATAGATAAAAACCTTTGAAATCTATTAACTTAGTGAGCACTACCTTTTACAGACCCCAAAACTATGAATGTCACCAAATAGCATCTGAGGCTGTAGGAGGGAATCCCCAATCTTGCTGTAACCACCTCTAAAAGATTCTGTCAATGGTTTTGAACAGTGTCTTGATCTGTGGCTTTCTTTGTTCTGCTCCTATGAAAACTTCATGCAACTGCCTCCATGTTGGAACATGGGGTTTGGGGTGACTAAGTACATGGTCACTCAAATATGGCTCTGACGCTTTTCTGTCGGCTTAGCGGCTGCACATGAATCTACTGATACTTTAATTATTGTCTGCGGCCCCTCGGCCCCTCAGTCAGTGCCCCACTGGACACTCACAGGACATGGCCTGGGGGCGGGGGTTGGGTCCCGATATGTAGGTTTAAATTTAGTCTCTATCATTCTATTTATCAACAAGACTCAGGAGTCAAAGGCTGGGGTGAAAACCTGCCAGCTCAGAGAGGCTGAGTAGCAACGAGGATGAGTCTCTTCCCTCATCCCAGAACCTAAAGAAGCTCAAACTCCAGTCCCCACCCTTTCCTTCCTGTAAGGCTTTTCTATCCAAATTGCTGGCTTCTCTATGGCCAGTTCTGGTCAGCTTGTTGCTGGCACCGACCCCCAATTCAAGGTATAACTTTATTGGGAAGTCTCAGAAATGTCAGAGTGCAATCAAAATATCCCACAACATGGCTCTACATTAAACAATTTGTTATTCCCTTTGATGCTAGAGCTGTGTGTTTTGGGTGACACAGGCCAGCCAGGGCTACCCTGTGAGACTCTGTGGAAAGAAAATAAAATGGGTGAAGCTGGAGTGGCCTCTCCAGCACCCTTTCACCTCTGAAAGTGTTGAGTTCCCTTTTCTTCTGTCAATTTTCACTCTGATGCACCACAGGGAACAGTGTTGCGAGCTTCAAAGAGTAAACTGTGGGCGGGTTAACACAGGACTGAGGCCCCGCTCTGTGACAGGAACAAAGTGCTGTTTCCTCAGCCAGTGACTTCCCTAAGGGAACCCGCACCAGAGAGAACATGGCAGCTCCTCTTCAGTGCCAGGCTGGGTGGAGGGGACTGCTGGTCAAGATCTGGTCAGAGCCAGCTTCCCAGACCTGCAGAAGGTCCTTCTGTGGAAGCCACAATTCCTGGATGGGGAGCACTTGGTATGGTAACTCTGTTTCTCTCTATCTTTCTACCCAGACCCCACCCTTGACCTTTGTAGACAAGGCTGGCCTTGAACTGACAGAGATCCCCCTGCCTCTGCCTCCTGAGTACTGGGATTGAGGCCTGCACCACTGTGCCTGGCCATGACTGGGTTTGGTCACTGGTTTGTGCTTTAACTAAAAGGGCCTCACCGAGGGCAGGAGGAGCCAACTGTGTACAAGTCAGAAGCTCCTCTGGCTCTCCATAGCTTTCCTTTCTCTGTGTCAAATGGACTTGGACGCCCCTTGGACCTTCTGAGGGCCCTGTTCTGAGGTGACATCTCTACCCTAGGGAAGCTGTGGGAGGATTCCTTCAGGAATCCCTGGGAGAACTCTGATCAGGGCCATTGCTGGCCTCTGCTGCCCTCTTGTGACTGTTTGAGGTAATGCACTTGCTGCACACACCTGACCCCCTGAGTGTCCCCTCCTGGGACCCACATGTGGGAAGGAGGGAACCAATTACCACAGGTTGTCCTCTGACCTCCACACATGTGCCATAGCACGTGTGTGCCCTGCCCCCACACTACACACAATATAATTTGTTTTAAAGAAGAAACAGACTAAAACCCTAGTGACCAGAAAGACCACTCTGCTTGAGAGCATGTGTTCAGTGTCCGCAGTCAGGTGACTCACAACAGACTGTAATGCCATGTTCTGGCCTCCAAGGGGTATGCATTCTCAGACACACACCCACACAGGTCCATATATGCATATAATTAAACAATATAAGTCAGACATGGTGACACACACCTTTAAGCTCTCAGGAGACAGAGGCAGGCAGATCCCTGTTAGTTTGAGGCCAGCCTTGTCTACATAGTGAGTTCCAGTCCAGCCTGGACTACATAGTGAGACCCTGTCTCAAAAAGAAAAGAAATCAGCCGGGCGGTGGTGGCACACGCCTTTAATCCCAGCACTCGGGAGGCAGAGCCAGGCGGATCTCTGTGAGTTCGAGGCCAGCCTGGGCTACCAAGTGAGTTCCAGGAGAGGCGCAAAGCTACACAGAGAAACCTTGTCTGGAAAAACCAAAAAAAAAAAAAAAAAGAAAGGAAAAGAAATCATTAAACAGTCAAATGCCTCTCTCAGTTACACTGACCCCATCCTCTCCTGTACCCATCACTCCCTCAGTTCCTCATCAGGTTTCAAAGTCTAAATATGACTATGATGATGTCACCTCCCTGTCTTCTCCAGCACAAACTATGTCCTCAGAGTCTCCACCTTTGTCCCTCTGTCTGAGAACCCACCCACCCTGCATCTAGTGAACATCTCAGCCCAGCGTCACCTACTGAGGACTCCGTGTCCCTCCTCCTGTATCCCTGACAGTCTTCCTCTTCTTCACCCATGGCGACTCTGTCTTCCTCCAGCACAGTCTGCAGCTCTGCCTGCTGCTCCAGCCCCTCCCTCTCACACCCAGAGTTAGTCCAGGAGGAAGAGCTGTGACGTCATCTGCAGAGTGGACCCAGGATGCCTCACTTCCCATCCCCCATCTCACAGGGGAGGAGACTGGAGTGTACAGTAGGAGCAGGACTCTGCTTCCCCAGGTCCCCACTGCCTGCCTGGCTCCTCCCCTGCCAGAGTTCCCTCCAGCAGACCCTGTCAGAAGAGAAGTTGTGTGTCTGTCCCCTTGTGCTCAACTGCTCTAACTCCCTGTCACACTGTGAGGACAGATCTGTGTTGTGTGACAGACTTTCTCTGGAAAGACACACACATGTCTATTCACCTCAGATAGAGAACCCAGGGCTGACAAAGTAACCATTTCATCAATGTCCAGCTTGGTCGGTGAACCAGGGAGGTTTTATTGGGGTCACCAACAGGAGTGTGGGGGAGGGGTTACTCACAGGAGCAGGTGTTGGGGAATATTCTTTTAAGGTGTGTTACTTTTGTTTATGTTGCATTTGTTTAACTCTCTGAAGCTGTGTTACTGTGCTTATTTAATACACCTGATGGTTTAATAAAGAACTGAATGGCCAGTGGTGAGGCAGGAGAAAGGATAGGTGGGGCTGGCAGGCAGAGAGGATAAATAGAAGGAGAAACCTGGGAAGAGGGAATGGAGATTGAGGAGCCAGAGAAGGAGGAGGACTCCAGGGGCCAGGCACCCAGCTACACAGCAAGTCATGGAGTAAGAGTAAGATTTACAGTAGTAAGAGAACTGCAAAAGCCCAGAGGCAAAAGATAGACGGGACAATTTAAGTTAAGTAAAGCTGGCCAGAAACTAAGCCAAGCTAAGGCTGGGCAATCATAAGCAAGAATAAGCCTCTGTGTGTGATTAATTTGGGAGCTGGGTGGTGGATCCCTCATAAGAGTTAAGACAAACAACAACAAGCAGGAATGACTGACAGTCCACAGCATCACTAAAAAACCCACCCAACAGAGATAGCAACTTGAGAAACTTCCTCCCTGGAGCTCTCTGCACAGCTTTTAGGCAGCTAGAAGGTCAGAGAAATCCATTCTCCACAGCTGGATGGTCAGTTCCCCTCTCCCAGATTGTTATTCCTCTTCATACTGCTGGGGAGGAATCCTGGAGAGTTTCAAAGCTTTTTTTTTTTAATAAAATAGTTATATATATATATATATATATATATATATATATATATATATATACACATACACACACATATAAAATTTCCCTCCTAGAGGGAATGTTTCAACTCAGAAAAAGAAAAAAAAACCTGCTAAGAAACATTTGGACATTTCCAGCATTCAGGGCCTCCTGGTGTACAGACTGTGATCTGCTCCAGGCATCTGCTTTCTTATTCTCAGAACACACAGCCATGCTCCTGCCTCAGAGCATCTGATGGCATGACCCATAGCCTGGAAGGAACCTGGTTCAGCATGAGAATGATTTCTTCTTTTCTTGTCATCAGAGAGCCTTCATCCAGGAACTGATGGAAGCAGATGCAGAGATCCACAGCCAAGCACTGGGCCGAGCTCCAGGAGTCCAGTTGAAGAGAGGGAGGAGAGATTATATAAGCCAGGGGGTCAAGATCATGATGGGGAAACCCACAGAGACAGCTGACCTCAGCTTATGGAAGCTCATCGACTCTGGACCAACATGTCACTAAGGAGCCTGCATGGGACTGACCTAGGCCCTCTGCATGTGTGTGACCGTTGTGTAGCTTGGTCTGTTTGTGGGGCTCCTAGCAGTGGGATCAGGACCTGTCCCTGGAGCTTGCACTGCTTTTAGAAACCCGTTCCTCATGCAGGGTTGCCTCCCCCAGCCTTGATGCAGCCTCAGCGTGATGTGCCATGCTTTGTTGATTCCCATGGGAGGCCTGGCCCTTTCTGAAAGGAGACAGAGAAGGAGTGGATGGGGGCGTACATGGAAGTTGGAAGAAGGGAACAGGAGGAGAGGAGGGAGGGGAAACTTTGGTTAGTATGTAAAATAAATAAAAAATTTTAATAAAAATTATTATTTTATTTATTCTTCTCTCATACAATAAATCCAAATCACAGTCTCCCCTCTCTAAGTCCTCCATCCACCCCCCTAGATCCACTGCTCCCCTGTTTCCCTCAAAGAGAGCAGGCCTCCCAGGGATATCAACCAAACGGGGCATAACAAGATGCAATAAGATTGGGCACAAACCCTCCTATCAAGGCTGATTGAGGCAATTCAGTAGGAGGAAAAGGGTCCCAAGATCAGGCAAAAGAGTCAGAGAGAGAGCCCCCATCCCTATTGTTAAGAGTCCCACAGAGACTCCAAGCTAAACAACCACAGCATGTAAGCAGAGGACCAAGTGCAGACCCACGCAGGCCCCATTACTGCCTCTTCAGTCTCTGTGAGCCCATGAAGCCAAAATGCTTCAACCAAAAGAGAGCCTAAGGCAAAAGGTCTCCTCAGCCAAAAGGTCTCAGCTGAATGGCTTCCTTAGTTGAAGGAGTCTGACTGTTTGCCTCTGCATCCCCAGCCAAAAGACTCTCACAAAAGACCTCTAGTTTCTGTCTCCTCATACCTTATATGCCTTTCTCCATCCAGCCATATTATTTCCTGTCTCAATCTTCCTAGTGCTGGGATTAAAGGTGTGTGACTTCCAAGGACTGGGATTAAAGGTGTGTGCCACCACTGCCTGGCTCTGTTTCTCTCCTAGACTGAGTCAATCTCATGTAATCCAGGGTGGCTTTGAACTCACAGAAATCCAGACAGATCTCTGACTCCCAAGTGCTAGGATTAAAGGTGTGCCACCACTGCCTGGCCTCTATGTCTAATCTAGTGTCTTGTTCTGTTCTCTGATCTTCAGGCAAATTTTATTTGACACACAATATATCACCACACATAAAAAAACTGGATGGGGATTCTGTTGAATCTGTGGATTGATTTTGGTAAGATGGCCATTTTTACTATATTAATCCCATCAATCCATGAGCATGGTAGATCTTTCCATCTTCTTCAATTTCTTTCTTCAGAGCCTTGAGGTTTCATCATACAGGTATTTCACTTGCCTGGTTTAGTTACCCCAAGATATTTTATATTGTTAGTGGCTATTGTGAAGGATGCTGTTTCCCTGATTTCTTTCTCAGTGTGGTTTTCATCTGTATGTAGGAGAGCTATGGATATTTTTTGAGTTAATCTTGTATCCAGTCACATCGCTGACGATGTTTATCAGCTGTAGGAGATTCCTGGTAGAATTTTTGGGGTTCTCTTCTGTTTACCATGATATCATATGCAAATAAAGATACTTTGACTTATTCCTTTCTTAAAGAAATCAAGGGAATAAAACAAAAAATTGGAGGAAAAGACTAAGTCCCTTAATGAAAATCAGGAAAACCAAGAAAAAAAAAAACAGACAGTTAAAGGAAACAATAAAAGTGTTCAAGCCCTGAAAATGGAAACAGATGCAATAAAAAAAACCCACAAACTGAGAGAGTTCTAGAAATGGAAAATCTAGGTAAGCAAACAGGAACTACAGATGCAAAGCTTCACCAACAGAATGCAAGGGATGGAAGAGAGAATCTCAGGCATTGAAGATACAATAGAAGAGATACACACATCGATCAAAGAAAATGTTCAATCTAAAAAATCCCTGACCAAACATCCAGGATCTGGGACACTATGAAAAACCAAATCTAAGGAAAATAGGAACAGAAGAAGGAGAAAAAACCCAGTTCAAAGGCTCAGAAAATATTTCCAACAAAATAATAGAAACTTTTCCTAACCTAAAGAAGGAGAAGTCTATAAAGATACAAACAGATTGGTTCAGAAAAGTCTCCTGGCCATATAATAATCAAAACACCAAACATACAGAAAAAAGAAAGAATATTAAAAGCTAGAAGGGGAAAAGAACAAGTAAAATATAAAAGTAGACCTATTCAAATTACAACTGATTTCTTAATGGAGACTCTAAAATCCAGAAGGGCATGGACAGATGTGCTGCAGACTCTAGGAGGCCTCAGATGTCATCCTAGACTACTATACCCAGCAAAACTTTCAATTGCAATAGATTCAGAAAACAAGTTATTTCAAGACAGTATCTATCTACAAATCCAGCCCCATAGAAAGTGCTAGAAGGAAAACTCTAACACATGGAAACACAGGAAATAAATGATTTCATAGTAACAAAACCAAAGAAGGGAAGCATGCACACACACACACACACACATACACACACACATACAAACACACACACACACATACAAACACACACACACACACACCACCATCACCACCACCACTACCAACAACAACAAACAACAAAATAACAGGGATTAACAATGGTTGGTCATTGATATCTCTCAATATCAATGGATTCAATTCCCCAATAAAAAGACACAGACTAACAGAATGGATGCAAGAACAGGATCCATCTTTCTGATGTATACAAGAAACACACCTCAACACTAAAGATGGGCATTACCTCAGAGCAAAGGGTTGAAAAATGCTGTAGGATGTTCTGTATGGCAAATGTGTTGCTGATTAGTCAATAAATAAAACACTGCTGACTGGCCATTGGCTAGGCAGGAAGTGTAGGCGGGACAAGGAGGAGACTAAAGCTGGGAAGTGGAAGGCTGAGTCAGAGAGACAGTGCCAGCTGCCATGATGACAAACAGCATGTGAAGATGCCAGTAAGCCATGAGACATGTGGCAAGGTATAGATTTATAGAACTGGATTAATTTAAGCTGTAAGAACAGTTAGCAAGAAGCCTGCCATGGCCATACAGTTTGTAACCAATATAAGTCTCTGTGTTTACTTGGTTGGGTTTGAGCAGCTGTGGAACTGGCAGGTGAGAGAGATTTGCCCTGACTGTGGGCCAGGCAGGAAAACTCAAGCTACAAATGGCATCCAACGTGGTGGCAAGAGTTTCCACCTAAAACCTGAGAAAAGATTCTAAAACAGAGCTAAAAACAGCTTCCTAATTGTCTTTCTCAAATGAGCGGCAGCTGCCGGTTTGAGCTACTTGTGGGTTCCTGGCGTGTGCAATCGACCTGCATATGGCAGGAATTAGGCCTCTGCAAGTGGCACATTAAGCTGCATGGTGGATTTAGACTTTGCTAGTACAAAACAAAAATAGAGGTTTTTGGGCTACACGCTGCTTGGATAAAAGCATAGACCCACGATAGCTCCCAGAGCTGGTGGAATACCATGGCCATGTTGGGAAGCTGAGGTGGGCGGAGCCAGCAGCCACAGCTGCTGCAGTTTAAAGCAATAGATTCACAATAAGACAGATTCAGATGTAATAGTTTACAATGTGTGTAAAATATACGTAGGCTTGAAAGAGGAAAAAAAAGGTGATATATACAGTTATATAAACAAATACATAGTTTTAAAAATAAAGTCTTTAAAGAGACAGTAAAATTAATATAAAAATAAACCACGTGAAGATGAATATTACACAGAGAATCTGGATTGTGTTGTCTTTGGGATTTTTAACTGCAGAAAAACATTTGATCGTAAAAGATGTTGAGTTAAACCAATATGTATATTTTAAAGATACCTTGGGGCTGGAGAGATGGCTCAGAGGTTAAGAGCACTGGCTGCTCTTCCAGAGGTCCTGAGTTCAATTCCCAGCAACCACATGGTGGCTCACAGCCATCTATAGTGAGATCTGGTGCCCTCTTCTGGCCTGCAGGGGTATGTGCAGACAGAACACTGTGTACATAATAAATAAATCTTAAAAAAAATAAATAAATAAAGATACCTTGACTTTAAAATTTGGATATAAAGATATGTTGCTTTGGAAAGGAGACTCTGCTTTTGTTCCCACAGAAAGCCAGAGGCTATGGATTTGTTCCAGATTAAGATACATCAGGTTTGACCAGCCAAGACCCCCTGAAACGTCTCCGATGACACCATGGCCCAGATGATCCAACATCTAGAATGGTTTGAAGGCATCTGGCTCAGACAATACAGCCTCATGGACTATTCCATAATTCTAAAATTTTCTTTGTTTCCCCATAGGATACAGCGCCCCTCTCCAGCAGGAAGAAGTAAGAGAAGCTACGCCCAAATTCCTAAATTATATGTAATTTTACTTTGTTAAGTTTAAAACCTTCCTTTTGGAAAAAAAAAAGGGGGGGGAAGTGCTGTGGGAAGTTCTGTACGGCAAATGTGTTGCTAATTAGTCAATAAATAAAACACTGATTGGCCATTGGCTAGGCAGGAAGTGTAGTATGGACAAGGAGGAGACTAAAGCTGGGAAGTAGAAGGCTGAGTCAGAGAGACACTGCCAGTCGCCATGATGACAAACAGCATGAGAAGATGCCGGTAAGCCACGAGCCATGTGGCAAGGTATAGATTTATAGAAATGGATTAATTTAAGCTGTAAGAACAGTTAGCAAGAAGCCTGCCACGGCCATACAGTTTGTAACCAATATAAGTCTCTGTGTTTACTTGGTCGGGTTTGAGCGTCTGTGGGACTGGCAGGTGAGAGAGATTTGCCCTGACTGTGGGCCAGGCAGGAAAACTCTAGCTACAGGAAAAAGACATTCTAAGAAAATATACCCAAGAAGTAAGCTGGGATAGCTACTCTAATACTTAACAAAATAGACTTCATCCAAAATTAATCAAAAAAGTTGAGGAATATTAATATTCACCAAATTCACTTAATATTCACCAAAGGAAAAATCCACAAAGATGATGTTTCAATACTTAACATCTATGCCCTGAACACAAGGGCACCCACATTTGTAAAAGAAACATTACTAAAGCATAAACCATATATTGACCCTCACACATTAATAGTGGGAGACTTCACTGTGACCCCACTCTGACCAATGGACAGGTCAACCAGATAAACACTAAACAGAGAAGTACTGGAGCTAACAGACATTAAACCAAATGGACCTAGCAGATATCTACACTCTATTCAAACACAAAAGAATATACCTTCTTCTCAGAATCTACCTCATGGAACATTCTCCAAAATTGATCACATATTCTGACACAAAGAAAGTCTCAACAGATACAAGAAAATAGAAATAACCACCTGCACCCTTCAGACCACCACTGGTTAAAGCTGGATTTCAACAACAACAGAAAGTCTACAAATTCATAGAAACTGAACAGCTCTCTACTGAATGACTACTGGGTTAAGACAGAAAGATATAAAGAAATGAAATTAAAGACTTCCTAGCACTTAATGAAAGTGAATGCAAACATACCCAAACTAATGGGACACAATGAAAGGAGTGCTAACACGAAAGTTCATGGCACTAAGTGCCTACATAGAATAATTGGAGAGCTCTCTTACTAACAACTTAACAGCACACATGAGAGCTCTAGAACAAAAAGAAGCAAGCACACCCAAGAGGAGTAGCTGGCAAGAAATAATCAAACTGAGGGCTGATATCTATAAAATAGAAACAAAGAGAATAATACAAAGAATCAATCAAAGAGTTGGTTCTTTGAGAGTGTTAACAAGATAGACATATCCTTATACAAGCTAACTATAAGACTGAAAGAAAATATCTAAATTAGCAAAATCAGAAATGAAAAGGGGGACATAACAACAGACACTGAGGAAATCTAAAGAATCATTAGGTCATACTTTAAAAACCTGTACTCTACAAAACTGAAAAATCTAAAAGAAATACACAATTTTCTTGATAGATACTACTTGCCAAAGTTAAATCAAGATCAGATAAGCAATTTAAATAGACCTATAATCCCTAAGGAAATAGAAGCAGTCATTAAAAGTCTCCCAACAAAAAAGTCCAGGGCCAAACATTTTTACCCAGAATTCTACCAGATTTTCAAAGAAGAATTATTATCTCCAAGACTCCTCAAATTATTCCACAAAATAGAAACCGAAGGAACATTGCAAAAATTATTTTATGAGGCCACATTCACCCAGGTACTCAAACCACACAAAGATACAACAAAGGAAATGAATTACAAACTGATTTCCCTTATGAACGTAGATACAAAAATACTCAACAAAATACTTGCAAATAAACATACTGAAAGAAAAAAACCCACATGATCATCTCTTCAGATGCTGAAAACAGCTTTTGAAAAAATCCAACACTCCTTCTTGATAAAAGTCTTGGAGAGTCAGGGATACAAAGGACATACCTAAACATAATCAAGGCAATTCACAGCAAATCTACAGCCAACATCAAATTAAATGGACAGAAACAAAGCAATTCCATTAAAATCAGGAACAAAACAGGGCTGTTTACTCTCTCCATATTTGTTCAATATTGGTTTGGAACTTCTAACGAGAGAAATCAGACAACTGAAGGAGATCAGGAGGCTATAAATAGGAAAGGAAGAAGCCAAAGACTGATTCTAGCCGGGCGGTGGTGGCGCACGCCTTTAATCCCAGCACTCGGGAGGCAGAGCCAGGCAGATCTCTGTGAGTTCGAGGCCAGCCTGGGCTACCAAGTGAGTTCCAGGAAAGGCGCAAAGCTACACAGAGAAACCCTGTCTCGAAAAACAAAAAAAAAAAAAAAAAAAAAACAAAAAAAAACAAAAAAAAAAAAGACTGATTCTATAGGATCTTTAAAACTTTGCTCAGATGTTACCCTCTGAATGACACCACACTGAACATGTATCTTTTTTTCTTTTTTCGAGACAGGGTTTCTCTGTGTAGCTTTGCACCTTTCCTGGAACTCACTCTGTAGACCAGGCTGGCCTCGAACTCACATAGATCCGCCTGCCTCTGCCTCCCCAGTGCTGGGATTAAAGGCATGCGCCACCACCGCCTGGCCTGAACACCTATTTAAACAGCGTCCTTAGGGCAGGGTGGATGGCTGAGATGCAGAGAGCACCTTCTGCTCCTGCCCAGAAACAAGTTCAGTTCCCAGCATCCACACCTAGGGGATCTGACACCCTCTTCTGACCTCCAAGAGCCACTCTGATGGATTCCGTGAGAAATGTCCCCATAGTGTTGGGTAGTTGAACTTTGTTCCCAAGTTGGTGGTGCTATTTGGGTAATGGTGGTTTAAGAAATGTGGCCTTGCTGCAGGAAGTATGTTACTGGGGGAGGGCTGTAAGAGTCAAACAATCAGCCAGGCGGTCGTGCGCACGCCTTTAATCCCAGCACTCGGGAGGCAGAGGCAGGCAGATCTCTGTGAGTTCGAGGCCAGCCTGGGCTACAAAGCAAGTTCCAGGAAAGGCGCAAAACTACACAGAGAAACCCTGTCTCGAAAAACCAAACCAAACCAAACCAAACAAAAAAAGAGTCAAACAATCTGCTTCCATATTGCTTTCTCTGATTCCTGTTTGCAACTGAAGCTGTGAGCTCTCAGCCTCCTGCTCCCCCACCATGCCTGCAGCTCTGCCCTGCTTGCCTGCCGTGATGCACTCTTATCCACTGGAGCTGTAGCCCAAAGAAACCCTTCCAAATGTTGCTTTGCTCATGGTGTTTTATTACAGCAACAGAACAGTAATTAACACAAACACATAATTAAAAAAATAATTTTGAGATGGTGTCACTATGTAGACCAGGCTAGACTTGAACTCACAGATATCCACCTGCCTCTACTTTGAAAGGGCTAGAAATAAAGCATGTATGTGCCAGCATGCCACACTAAAAAATATTAATACATTTTTAAAAAACAATAACTCTTTGCCCTGTTCCTCTCCCCTGTACTCTGGACACCTTCCCTTCTGCCCTCCACCTCCTGACACAACCTGTCCATGTTTAGTCCCTTCCAGGAGACCAGCAACATTTTATAACTTCCCAGTGTGTCTTAGAAACAGGACTTCCATCTCACATCTGGAACAGACTCTGTGGGCTGATCACAATGGACACTGCTGTGTCCCCTGCATGACGAGTGGATTTTCTCCACCCCAGATGGAGACAGTGACAGCTGACCAAGGAAAACATCCATCTAGGGTCAGCTCACTGAATCCTGAGCTCACTGGTCACTCACAGGAGCCTGGGTGAGTCAGGGATAACCACTGAGCTGTCCACCCCAGTGTGCATGTCACTCACACAGCTGCATCACTGCAGTCCCCTGCACAGCTCCCAGCAGCTCCACTCAACAGTCTCCTCTCCCTCAGGAACTGCAGCTGGTTTAACCCTGAGAGGGAAGTGCTACATTGTGTCAGCTCCGGGAACCTGTAGCTTCTTGTGTTTCCTGAGCCTCATCAGCTCCTGCTGGCTCCAGCAGGGACGTTTCAGTCTAGAGGAGAATTCACACACTCACCTCCCTCTTCTACAGAAGCTCCCTTGATTAACACAACCTCAGGCCAAATGCTGGTGTGTGGAGTGCAGCACCAGGTCCCCTCACACTGAGGTCAGAGTCACCTGAGTTTTCCCTCAGCAAAGCCCTCCCTCCCTCTGCACCTGCCTTTCTGTCTTTGATCTATGATCCTATTTATTTTTATTCATTCATCAAACATTTATTGGTTCTGAATGTCTGCTAGGTCCCAGGCACTGGAAGTCACCATCCCTCACAAGACAAAGATGGCTGCATCGTGACAGAGACTGTCACCTTCTTGGTCTTCAAACATCTCAGCTAAGCTCCTGGACTCCTGACTGGAGGTCACAAAGCTAGAAGAGAAAACTGCAGGGTACAGAACCTGGAGCAGGGGTGAAGTAATTTCCATCTCTGGAGTTCCAACAATCTATTTTATAAAAGGTTCATTAATTTTATGTTTGAGTGTTTTTCTTGGCTGTGTTTGTACCATGTGACTATCTGGTGTCCACAGGGGCAGTGGAAGCCATGGAACAGGAGTTATGGATTGTGTGAGTCACGTTGCAGGTGCTGGGATCTGAACCCAGGTCCTCTGCAAGAGCAGCAAGTGCTCTCCACCCCTCAGCCAATTCTTCAGTCCTTGGGATCATATCTTTTAAATAAACTTAAATCTCCAGTCGACTCAGCCTGTAAATTCCTGAGTCACCACTGGGGGCAGCACTAGGATTCCCAGAGCCAGGGAGGGAGAGGGGACCTTGGGCAGAACACAGATCCAACAGGACAGAACTGAGATGAGACTCAGTGGATCCCTCCTCTCTTCCCATCCTACATCCCGGGTTAGATTCTGAAAGATGGGAAAAAAGGAGAGAACCTCCAGGGAGGGGCCTGGAAGGAGGCAGGAGCTCAGGAGACTGAAGTTCATCCCCTCAGTCCACAGTCTCCTGAGTCAGGGACCTAGTTGGGCCTTGGGAGACAAGGATGGACAGACACATCTTAATGTTGTCACTCAGGGACCCCAAAGGGGGATGAGACAGGCACCACTCACAGGGACAAGAACAGGCCTAGTCCTCCATACAAACTAAAAAGACAAGAAATAAACAGAGAAGACGGGGTGAAGAGCCATGGCCAGGTCAGAGCCCAGTCTGACCTGTCACAGCTGCCCTGGCTGTTCACAATCCTGGGGACAGGACAAGGCTCTGTCATCCCAGTGTCCCTGTGATCACAGACTCTCAGCATGTGGTTCAAGTGATGAAGAGAACAGAGCCAGGGGACAGAGCTGAGGAGTGACCATGTCACAGCCATCAATGGACTGAGCTCCACCTGGGCACAGTCCTGTTCACACTCAGCTCCCACAGCCTCATCTTGTCCACCAGATACACACAGTACAATGAACACAGATTCTGGAAGGTTCTCCACACTGCCATTTATTTCCTCCACAAGCTCTAAGTATTTCAATCATTTAATTTACCCGCCAATCAACCTGTCAGATCAAGGACGTGAACAACCAAGTTCACATTCAGATTCTTATTTTCAGTGGGGAGTCAGGGGCGGCAGCACAGGGCAGCATGGAGGTGACAGGATGGAGATGTCCCCTCCTGTCTGCTGGACCAGGAAGGTTGTCTGTGGAAGGGAACAGGGCAGCAGGGACAGGGTCCTGGTGTCCAGGGGGGGGCTGGGCTCCCCAGTTCTTCACATTGAGCCCATAGGGTGACAGGGAACATCAGACACTGTTGCTGAGAGTGAACTGGGGGGCTCAGGACGTCACATGAGAGACCTGAGCCCATCATCTGTCACTCTGTCAGGACAGGCAGCTGTCTTCACGCTACAAACAAGAGTCATGAACAGTCACTGTGAAGACAACATCCCAACACCCACCACTCACTCAGAGGGGATTCTGGGAGTCCCTGAACCCAATCATGTCTACATTGCCCCTTCCCAAATCAGTCCCCAGAGTGTCACCTTCACAGTCTTGGAGAGACACTTCAGAGCTCTGGGCACTGTCCCTGCCTGGGGTAAAATTATATACAGTCACAGGAAGGTGAAAACATGGCCTCTAGAAGATTTCACTGGAGGAGGTATTATGGGTTGGCAGAGCTCCCCAAAAACTCCAGCTTCACCCCAGGGCCTCAGGACAATCCCGCTGCCCGCACTTACCTGGAGCTGGAGCATAGTTCCCTCTCTTTCCACCTGTGAGGAGAAAAGCTGTGAGAGACCAGGGAAGACCCCGACCCTAGGAAGGTTCCAGAACTGACAGCAGACCCAGGTTAGAGACAGGAGCAATGAGGGGTGTGGATGTTTCCCATTAATGAGGCAGAGCACACTTCTAAAAGGGGCTGAGAGAGAACCAGACCTGCCCTTTCCTACCTGTGTTTCTCCTCCTCTTCCTCACAGCCACCACAGCTCCAATGATGGCCACAGCTCCAAGGAGAGCCAGAACAGCAATGATCGCCGTGATGGGGACAGCGGACTGAGGAGGCTCTGGGAAGGGAAGGACAGGAGGGGAAGTTGAGGGTCATGACCCCAGCTCTCAGCCCTGACCTCATGGTCTACAGAAGGCTCCAGCTTCCCCTGACCCCAGCTCTGTACCCACACCCTCCTTACCCCATCTCAGGGTGAGGGGCTCAGACAGACCCTCATGGTGCACATGGCATGTGTATCTCTCTTCCTCCCCAGAAGGCACCACCACAGCTGCCCACATCTGGAAGGTTCCGTCCCCAGAAGGTCTGGTCTCCACCAGCTCCATGTCCTGAGTCAGTTCCTCCCCATCCCTCTGCCAGGTCACGGAGATCTCAGCAGGGTAGAAGCCCAGGGCCCAGCACCTCAGGGTGCCGTCTCCTTTCAGTAGGGGGTGATGGGTCACATGTGCCTTTGGGGGATCTGTGTGGAAGATTTAAGAAATCCCACAATTAACAAGATAAGCAAATCTGCAAAGACAAAGTTAAACCAATGATGACACTAAACTGTGTCTGTTTGGACAATTCTGTCATCACACTAGTGACCTCAGATAGAGCTGGTCCCCTCATCACAGAGCTGCACATTTCCCTGGGGGACTCAGTAGCTAAGAGGGAATCCACATGAGCCAGCGGGTCAGCGTGGTCTTCCTCATGTGATGTTCTACAGCATTAGTTAGGTAGTAAGAGAATGAAGGAATGGAAAATAATTAATTTAAAGGTTATTAATTCATATCAAAATAAGAAATCAGGTACAAGGGCTCCATGAAGGGTGCCACCAACTCCTGCTGCCACCATTGAGGCACAACCACTGTGGCCATCTTGCTGACCAGCATAACTGTCTGTCCAGTGAACAGCCATCACCAAAGTGTGCAGCAGAAATGTGGTGAACCTCTGATACTCAGCCAGAGAAAATGACTCCCCAAGCCCTGCCTCTGGGGACAAGATACAAGGCATTGTCACCAGGACCCCTGGAAGTGTGCTGTGGAGCCCAGTGCAGCACTCCCTGGGACACAGCGGTGCTCACAGGGGTGTGTGGATCGTCCCTGTCACTCCTGTCCTGGAGCTGCAGAAGACCCTGTCTCTGAGGAAGTTCAATTCCTAATCCACTGGGACAACACTGTGACTTGTTGGGGCTGAGGGAGAGCAGGAGGCTCTGGATGTCAATATGGCAGAAAACAGTCTAAGCTCACAGGAACCTTTCTAGTTTAAAGGAAACACTGTCTTGTCTAATTATCCAGATTAGCAGTTCCCCTGGCTCCTGTGGAGACGGATACAGATGATAATAAAGGGGGAGACAGAGAAACAGTATCACCCCAGTGAGGGTAAAAAACTGACTAAAAGCAAAATAATATTAGAGAGAGAGAGACAGAGAGAGAGAGGGGGGGGGGAGAGAAACTTCCACAATTTAGTATTTGTCCAGGATAATCCATAAGTGTTCACGTGGCCATTCTGGGAATAGAAGTAATTGGGGTGTGAGGGATGTAAACCTCACCCACAGGAATCTGGGAGGATGTATTCTTTGGAAAGTTCTAGAAACTGTGGAACCAGCCTAGGGTAGGGGCGTCCATGTCTCCCATCAGGTAAAGGAGACTTCCGGTCCTGACGTGTAAGGCTGACACACTCAGATGACAGGACTCAGTTTCCACAGACCCTGGTGTGGGCAGAGACCCCGGCCTGGGAGAGGCCATGGCTGACAGCGCCTGCAGACTGCAGGAGCCACTGTGGTGATGTCGGGATCTCCTCTCCTCCTCCTGAGACAGATTTGCAACTGTCCAGGGAGAAGGCTGAGCCTGGGGTCAGTGCGGTCCCTGCCATGCTGGATCAGGAGACCCAGGGACACTGTCTGCCCTGAGACAGGGGCATGACCCCAGCTGAGGGGTTTCTTCTTCCTCAGGACTGAGCCCAGCCCGAGGCAGAGGGAGGAGCTGCCCGTGGCCCTGCACCTGTGCGCTGCAGCGCGTCCTTCCCGTTCTCCAGGTATCTGCGCAGCCACTCCACGCACGCGCCCTCCAGGTAGGCCCTGTGTCTCTCTGCAGCACCAGCCTGCTCCCACTTGCGCCGGGTGATCTGCGCCGCCGTGTCCGCCGCCGTCCACGTCGTCAGGTCGTCGTTCAGGGCGATGTAATCGCGGCCGTCGTAGGCGTACTGACGGTACCCGCGGAGGAGGCGCCCGTCCGACTCCACGTCACAGCCGGACATGAGCTGGATGGTGTGAGAGCCTGCGGGACCCCGCGGTCAGCCCCGCCCACCCGGGGGTCAGCCCCGCCCACCCGCCCCGCGGCCCCGCGGCCCCGCCCCGCGGCCCCGCCCACCTGCGGACTCCTCTAAACCGAAAGGGAAACTGGGTTCGGTCCTCGACTCTCCTCCCGAACCTCGGACCCGGGACCCGGGGTGACTCCGGCCCGTACGCAGGGACGTGGAGGGGTCGTGACCTCCGACCCGCGTCACTCACCGCCCTCGCTCTGGTTGTAGTAGCGGAGCGCGGTCCTCAGGTTCCCTCGGGCAATCTGCTCGTTGCTCTTGGCTCTCCGTGTCTGCTGCTCCCAATACTCCGGCCCCTCCCGCTCCATCCACGGCGCCCGCGGCTCATATCTCGGGGTCTCCGCGTCGCTGTCGAAGCGCACGAACTGCGTGTCGTCCACGTAGCCGACTTCCATGTACCGGGGCTCCCCGAGGCCGGGCCGGGACACGGCGGTGTGGAAATACCGCATGGAGTGCGAGCCTGGGGGCGGCGCGCGGTGAGACCCCGACCCTCCTCCCGGACCCCGGGCGGGTGCGCGGGCCGGGAGGGGAGCAGGGCGCGGGGCTCGGGACGCGGTGGAGAAGGGCGGGGGTCTGGCCGGGCGACGCGGGGACGCGGCTTCCCCGGGGCCGCCCCCGCCCTCCCCGCAGAGTCGATTCCCTCCCGACCCCGCACTCACCCGCGCGGGTCCGGGTCGGGGCCAGGGTGGCCGCCAGCAGCAGGAGCAGCGCGCGCGGAGCCATCGCCCCCATCTGGGATCTGGGGCGTCTGAGTTCCGCGGGCTGCGTGGACTTTATAACCCGTGACCGCGGCGACGCTGATTGGTTCTCCGCGATCTCGGCACCCAATGGGGGTGAGAACAGGACACTTGTCATCAGTGTCCGGGCAGAAGGACCCGACCCAGGTCAGGAGCTGGAGAAGTGAAACTGGGGACCTGGGGATCCCCAGCCCTGGGCTCCCACCCCAGACCTCACCGCCTGGGGACTGAGACTTTGCTGAACCCTGTGCTGCGGGACGGAGCGCTGTTTGTCATGGTGTCTCTGAGCCGCCTAAGGACAACTGCTCCTCAGGTTAGTCAGGATGAATCCTAAGAGCAGGAAGTTTCCAGGTAAAACACACACAACACTTAAAATGAATGTTCACAGAAACAGGTGCTGTCGGAGTCCTGGTGACGGTGCGGGGCTGCCGTGGACACCGTCATCGGGAGGTAACTGGAGTTTTCACAGTTCTGGTCAAGCACTTTTGACACACAGTGTTATATGTGACTCTCTCCGTGCTGGAGTCCCTACTCACCTCTGCTTTCACTTTCTACTTCTGTTATGTGTGGCTGGGATTTGAAGACATCAACTCAAAATCCACAGAAACAAAAAAAATTAATAAATTTAATTTTTCTCCGCACTACTCAACAGGGATGAAACCTCAAATCCCCAGTGAGTACCTCTGCCATGAGAATTACCTCTGCCCAGTGTCCACCCTGCACAGGCCTGAGGAACTCAGGAGCCAACTGTTATCAGACCCGGGGCTCCACAGACCTGTGACATTCATCTCCCTCATCTCATCAGCTCATAAAGTGTGAGCGAAGGTCAGAGAGAGAATGAGAGGTCACAGGTTATGTAACTTCCACCACACCATCATCATTATTCTGCTTCATGATTAGTTACAGTTCCTCTCTCACTGTGATTTATTCACTAAAGCAACTGTACCATGGCAGTGTGTGGACACACGGAACCGTGGTATGTAGACAGGGTTCAGTGCCCTGCTGTACTTGGTCTCCACCAGGGTCTCTTCCCAGTGGAGAAGGGGGTCTACTGTGCTGAGACAAAGACCAGGTCCAGACAGACATCTCAGGACTATGGAATAAAGATCCGTGTAAAACACAACCACCTGGAGCCACAGATGATCATCTGAGAAGAAACACTGGGAGTCTGAGTGTAAGCACCGGGCTGTGAAGACAGGATCCTGAGTGAAGAGACAAAGTCTCTATTTACAGATGAGATTCCTGAGCATCAGGTTTGGCAGTGCGAGCTGCCCCCTGCAGGTGAATGCAGGAGCCTGGTCTCTGTGGAGACTGGTGCTTGCAGGCCAGTGCCTCTGCTTTACAGAGAAGCATCTCTCCACTGCATCCCCAACATGCTTGTTTGTTGCCACTGTATTCCCTTTTTGGGTTTTTTTTTTTTTTTTGGTGGGGAAGCAGGGAAAGGTAGCTGTCTGGTCTCTGGGACTCCGATGGCTAACTCTTCAGTGGGTAATGGCTCAGTTTCTGGTCTTTATTGCAACTGTATCTCTGCTGCCGACCGCCACTGCGCCTGGCTGCCTCTGCGGCCCACCGCTTAATTATCTATCTTATCTTGATGAATCTAAAGTTTTGCATCTAATTTACCTTCTATTACAACTCAGGAAAACTATAATTATAACTATTTACTCTTTTTTTGGGGTGGGGTGGGGGTTTGAGACAGGGTTTCTCTGTGTAGCATTGCACCTTTCCTGGAACTCACTTGGTAGCCCAGCCTGGCCTCGAACTCACAGAGATCTGCCTGCCTCTGCCTCCCGACTGCTGGGATTAAAGGCGTGAGCCACCATTGCCCGGCCTCTATTTACTCTTAAACTCCATCAAAGACCCTAGAAGGGTGACATGTTACCTAATGACAGGGACATCACAGTCACCCAAAGTTCCTCTGTAACATTAGGGTATCCATCTTTGGCCTATAGGCCTATCATGTCTGACAGACATACCTGTAAAGCAGGGGATTTTGAAGGACTGTCCTACCTTGTCTTGTCAAAGTTTGGCAGTCAACTTTCTTGTGTCCTGCTTGTCCAGTTTGGACAGTAACTGTTAGCAATTGAAGCAAAGGTAATTTCTTTGCCCACACGGGTAACTTTTGCCATAAAGGAAACAACTTCATACAGAGTTTCTTCAATGCCCATGATCTTTTTTGGAGTATATTGGTGATGCCAGGAGCAGACATGTCTCACTGTCATGAAAAGTCTGTTATTAAAACATTTTAAGTATTTGAAGATTACCTATCTATCTGAAATATATCTTTGTATACCAAGAAATCCTAACTAACATGACTATAAGTTTGACTATTATAGATGAATATTTTTTTTGTTTATTTTTTTCAAGACAGAGTTTCTCTGTGTAGCTTTGGAGCCTGTCCTGGAACTTGCTCTATAGACCAGACTGGCCTAGAAATCACAGAGATCTGCCTGCCTCTGCCTTCACAGTGCTGGGATTAAAGGCATGTGCCACCACTGCCTGGCCTTATTAAACCACATCCCCAGCTCTGTGATGTGAGTGTGTATGTGTGAGTGTGTGTGTGTGTGTGTGTGTGTGTGTGTCTGCATGTGTGTTGTGGGTTCAGGTTACTGGGGATTGATCCTAGCGCCTTGAGCACGTGAACAAAGCATCTTACCACCAAACGATAGCCCCATTCCTTCTTGTAATATTTTTAATTTAAATTTTTATTCTATATGTACCAGTGTTTTGCCAGCATGCACATATGCATGTGATGTAGACAGAGGCCAGAAGAGTGTGCCGCGTCCCCCAGAACTGGAGTTATGCGTGGCTGTAAGCCTCCCTGTGGGTCCTCTGTAAGAGCAGCAAGTGCTCCTAACTATGGAGATATCTCTCTAGCCTACTTTTTTCTAATTTTTGCTTTGAGATGAGGTCTCATTGAATTTCACAGACTGGCCTTGGATTCACTTGCCATCCTCCTGCCTCAGTCTCTCAAGTAGAATGGAAAGCATTACAGCAGACAGTTCCAGGCCACAGGAGCTGTAGGCTGGGACTGTACACTTCCTGGAGAGGTGGGGCCACCCTCACAGGGCCTTGGAGACCAGGTTAAGGACATGGGACCTAAACTCAAGTTAGTGGAACACCATTGAATAGGTTTAGGTGGAGATTGATACAATCAGATGTCATTTTAAAGTTCTCTAGGGTGGCAGGTGCAGGGGTGGTCAGTGGAGTGACAGACAGGTGGGGGATGGGCACGGCCCGTAATCCCAGAGGTGGAGGCAGAAGGATCTTAAATTCTATGCTAGCCTTGTCTACAAACCAACACCCGATTCAAACCCAAATCCACAATATAGAACAGGCTGGACTCAACTCACAAAGATCTTCCTACCTCTGCCTCCAGAGTGCTGGGATTAAAGTGTGCATCACCACCTCTGGCAGTAACTGTTTCTCAGCATCAGATAAGGTAGAACTGGAGAAAAAGTGGGCAAGCCCCACCCAACCATGTGTCCTCCTAAGTTGTTTTTTTTAAATCCTAATAATTTTCTTTTTGACACACGGTTTCGTGTACCTGGAAATCAGTATGTAGCCCAGGATCCTCCCGCATCCCCTCTGGAGTGCAGGAATTACAGGCTGTACCTCCATGTCTACTGTATGAGTCTTGCTCAGCCCTGATTTCCTTCTCCACTTTCTCCTCCGCTCGCTCTTGACTTCTTCCCATCTCTGCCTCTACTTCCCCTTTTACTGGGACACCTGCTCTGCTGTTCTTTCCATTAGAAGCCTCTAGAACATCAGGAGGTACCTCCTTCTGGCTTCATTCCTAGTGGAGTGTAGTAGGATTCAGGAAGTCCAGGGCAGGTGAGGCAGGCCAGAGGGGCAGAGGGGATGGAATCCTAGGTGGAGGAGCTGGTGTGCACTCAGCTTCTGGGCTGAAGAGCTGGGTCAGTAGAGGACTAGTGTCTGAACACGGTCTGAGAATGGAGTCATGGGAGGAGATTCTGAGTGCTGTGAGGAAACTCCATGAAACATACCTCAGTTTCTTCACAACATGGAATTGTTCTTAGAACACTTTACTCATGTGACACCTCTAAACCCTCAGAGTACAAATTGTCTGAATAAAGTTGGCTGTGGCAGGAGGCTTTAGTTCACTTCATTTTCAGGCTCCACTCTCCCAGGTCCCATCACGTCTAGAGACTAGGATTGATTGAAGTGGTTGCCATGGAGACATGGAGGCACTTATCTCTTTAAATTGACCTTATTCAGGGAAATCCCAGTTTAGCTGGAGAGCTTCTCTCTGGGTCCCCCCGAGCCCCGGCAGTCCGACAGCCCACTTATAAAATAAACACACAGATGCTTATATTATTTCCAAACTGTATGGCCACAGCAGGCTTCTTCCTAACTGTTCTTATATCTTAAATTAACCCATTTCTATAAATCTATACCTTGTCACGTGGCTCGTGGCTTACCAGCATCTTCACATGCTGCTTGTCATGGCGGCGGCTGGCAGTGTCTTCATCACTCAGCCTTCCACTTCCCAGAATTCTTCTCTCCTTGTCCTGCCTACTTTCTGCCTGGCCACTGGCTAATCAGTGTTTTATTTATACAGAACGATATCCACAGCATCCCATGGAATCTCATCATTCATGCCACAAATCTAAAGAAATGTTAAATTCCTCAGATAGAGGACAAGGAGGTGGGACACTGCCCAGGGACACACTGTTCGCTCATTTAAGTAAAACGTGTGGATTTCCTTTTCTCTCTATTTCTTGTGCTGCTCCATTGGTCTAGCCCAGGACCAGGAGTCTAGGGTCGAGGGTGTGACCCTTGGAGATACAGTGACCATCTCAAGGTGACATGAAGAAGCAGTAGCCTGGTTTTATCTGACCTTCCTGACTCTAACTCAGAATTTTACACACATCCTCTTCCTCAACTGGAGGAATAACCCTATGGCTCCTACAGGCTCTGCTTAGGTGACCCACAACTAGTGACGTAGTGGTCCCCAAAGCCCCTGAGAGCTGCACTATGGTAAAGTCCTCCTTGCCCTCCTCTCTTTTAGACAAAACATCTTAGTTTCTTTTCCTGACAAAAGCACCATGAGGGGGAACTGGCTTATTCTGGCTCACAGTCCTAGGGTACAGGTCATCACGGTCCTGGGAATCAAAGTGACAGGACCCTGGAGCAGCTGGTCACTTCACAGCTGCAGTCAGGAAGCAGAGAGTGATGGACGCTCGACTCACTGTCTCCACTTTATGCAGTCCAGGATGCCCTGCCAGGGAATGGTCCCACACACAGGTAAGATGGGCCTCCATATCAATTAACCTAAAGATAACCCCTCACAGACATTCTCAGAGGCTAATCTTAGTCTAGATAATTTTTTTTTTTATTAGTTTGCTTTGAGACAGGGTCTCTTAACATAGCCCTGGCTGTCCTGGAACTCACTATGTAGACCAGGCTGGCCTCACACTTCCAGAAATCTGCCTGCCTCTGCCTCCTGAGTTCTGGGACTAAAGGTGTGTGTCACCATGGCCTGCTAGTCTAGATAGTATCTGAGAAGTGCCACCAAGGCTTGTCTCCTGGGTGATTCTGGAAACATTAACCATCACACAGTCTTGCACAGGCTGACCTTGAACTTGCCGTGTGGACAGGCTGGTTGAGAACTCCTGGTCCTGTCTACTTCCTGAGAGCTGGGATCATGGCCTGTGTCACCTCACCTGTTGTCCCCGTTCTGCAGGCCAGGACACCACAGAAAGATCAGTGGCTTGTGCAGGCGAAGCTCCTGTCCATGATTGCCTTCCTTCATCCTTCCCTACCTCCGTCCTCCACAGGAGTCCAGCTGTGGACTGGATACATTTTTATCTCTCCTCTTGCTGAGTCTGTAATGTTGCCTTGACAGAGGAGAACGTGGGGAGAAAATGCCCCATCCGGGGTTGGTGAGTGGAGAACTGGCACTCCTCTCCTATGCCGCCTCCTCTCAGCACCAGGCAAGGCCTGTTGGCAGGGGGAGGGGACACTACCCAGGGAGACCTGCCCACTGGCCTGCTCCACACCCTGTGCATTGCTGGGAATGCAGCTGGGCAGTGGTGCAAGACTTTGATACCAGCACTCAGGAGGCAGAGGCAGGCAGATCTCTGTGAGTTCAAAGCTAGCCTGATCAGGCAGCCAGGGGGACACAGTGAGACCCTACCTAAAAAACAAAACAAGATGGAGTGTGTGTGTGTGTGTGTGTGTGTGTGTGTGTGTGTGTGTGTGTATGTACGCACACGCTTGGGTGCTGGGGTGGTTCCAGGATGGATGGTGCAGAATGGGGATTCATGGGAGTGAGAGAGCATCTGTACCTCTTTGGGACAGTGGAGGCAGATTGGCAGGTCCACCGTACTCAAGGGGGCTGGAGGATGGATGGGCTCTAATTAGTGATACCAGGAATCACAAGAAAATGCAAGGGATCCAAGGGAGGCCATCCAGGGTGACCCACAGCATCTTGAGGCCCTGACAATGTATCAGCAGAGAGCCTGAGGAGCAGGGGCGACAGGGCAGGATGCTGGGGGCAGTGGGGGGGCAGAGGGTGCATTCATCCTGCTGCAGAAAGCCTGTCCCTGGAACCCTAGATTTGTCTGGGACTCCAGACCCCAGGTCACAACTGGTTCTCACAGCCCACCCTCTTTCCTTTTCAGACATCAGTAGTGATGAGAATTTTCCCTTCAAACTTGCTCTGAACCACTGAGTCAACTCTCCAGCCCATCCAAATTAATTTTTAAATACTTATCTATTGTGTGTTAACAGAAAAAAAATGTTTAATCTGAAAAATAACCATTTTCCAAAATCGAACAAAGGTGTGAGAAGCAGAGATCTTTGAGCACATTATGATTTTCTGTGTCCTCTTCTTGTCCATTTTCTTAGGAGATCGCTGGATTTCCCTGTCTTCTTTGGCTTTAATCACCATTGTGGTTGAAGTAAATGGGGAGAAACATCCCACTTCACAGTCACACAGAAGAGCTGTTGTGTTTAATGTCTTCAGGTGGACACTCAGTGTGATACAACAACAAAATAACACTTCTTAGCTTTTTAAAAAAAGTTTATTTTATTTGATGTATGTGTTTTGCCTACATACGAGTATGTACAACACATGGTACCTGCCACCCTAGGAGGTCGGAAGAGGGCATCAGATCCCCTGGAGTTGTCCAGGTGGTTGTGAACTCATGGGTGCTGGTTCAGTACAAGGGAGGGATGAGTTGAGCTGAGAAGAGGGTGGTGCCTGCAGGGAGCAGAGTGGGGCCCATGTGCCCATCAGTCTTATTTATTGCCGTGATAATCAAAATGAACCTGGTAGAGAAAGGGTTTATTTCACTTACACTTCCACATCACAGTCCATCTTCAAAGGGATTCAGGGCAGGATCTTGAGGCGGGATCCTGGACGTGTGAACTGAAGCAGATACCATGAGGAACACTGCTTACTGCCTTGCTCCTCATGACTTGCTCAGTCTACTTTCTGATCCACCCAGGACCACTTGCCTAGCTGTGGCATCACCCACAGTTGGCTGGGCAGTCCCATATCAGTCATTAAAAAGAAAGTGCCCCAGAGACTTGTCTAAAGGCAACATGGATGGAGGGATTTCCTCAGTTCAGGTTCCTCTTCCCACACGTGTCTGGGTTTGTGTCAAGTAAACAAACACTAAACATCACAAGCTCACGATGCAGGGTCGCTGGGACTGAGAACTGTGGGAGGATGTGTATGAGCCCCTCCCCCTCTGGAGCATCAGAGACTCACCCTCCTGGGGGAGGCCTTTGCTGGGGGTCCAGCCTTCTGCAGGTCAGAGAGACTGGGGACAAGATGCCGAGTAGGTGAGGAAAAACACGGACTTCTTCTTCTGAGGGATCAAAGTGCTTCTTCATTTTCTTTTCTTTCCGTTGCTTGTTCTGCTGTTACTTTTGGGTCTGTTCTTCTACCCTGATGTTTCCCTTCTGATTTCCTGATGACTTCCTTCTAACTTCTTTTTTTTCCTTACAGCTTATATACCCAAGCTTTTAAGCAACATAAAAATTAAAATGTGGTTACATTCTATTTTTAAGTGAATGATTACAATGAATACAAATAAAAACATCATGTTTCCCATTTCCCTTACATGATTAAACATTTTACAAATTACAGGTGAAAAACAAATTATCCCCAGGCACCTTCATACAGTCAAACATTTGTCTTTTAGACTTCTCATAGATCAGGAGCCTTTCAGCTATAACTGTCTACGTAGGCAGAAATTTTTATAACTGCCAGAAAAAAACGGTTAGTAATCTCAGTATCCTTATTTTACAGTTCTGTCCAATTATCTTAACTAACTATCCAATTCTTTTCTTTATTACATTAAGTCAGTTGTTTAAAGCTTTGTTTTAGCTATGATGCACACTGAATCCTATGAACATATTTCCCAATTTCAAAAAGAACTTGAGTTAACTCCTGGGACTTAATTGTTTTTCGTAGTCATTAACCTAAACCGTAGTCTATGCGGCTCCTCAAGAGAAACTCTTAAGTCCTGGCTGCGTGACACTTCCTTGGTCCTATTTTCTATCTTCTACAACCCCTGCTTTATCAGGAATGGGGGCAATACTGTATCCTACCTTTATTTATATTAATTTTCCTATTAAACTAACCTCTATTATAATCCTTTACTACATTTGTTAAAAACCCTTAATCATCAAAATTCTATTTAAACTGACACTATTATTGTATAAAATCATTTCTCCAATGAAACGGTACAGCTTAGGAGGAAATCATCTTCATAAATGATCCACAGGTAGAATTGCCTAGTGGAATGGGATATTTCCATGTGATAATCACACTGCATCAAAGGCAGTGGGCATCCTCCCTCACCCTCTGACACCATGCCAGATACCAGAGAAAAATGGCAGAGCAAACACCTAAAGGCACAGCAGTAGCAAGAGACACTGTGGAGCCGCAGCCCTGGGGGCCTTGCCCATCTGAGACTCACCCATCAGTGCCCTACCTTCTGGTGGGCCGATCTCCTGAAGTTCAAGTGGCCCCTGCTGCTTCTCTGACATGGACTCTGGTAGGACCCACTGCTAGGACAGCTGACTGCAGAGGAGGGGACCCAGTGAGTCCCAACTCCACCCCATCCTTCAGTCTTAGGACCTTTCTCTCCCTTGCCTGGAGGGCGACGTTGCTGATATAGTCGCAGGATGCTGATAAAGTCAGGGAAAGTGGAGATGGGGGAGAGAAGTGGGGACATTTTCTTCCTTCAGAATGGGCAAATCTGGTTTCTGAGGAACTGAGGAGAGATAGGTAGGTAAGTACATGATAGATAGATAGATAGATAGATAGATAGATAGATAGATAGATAGACAATGGATAGACAGATAGATACAAAGATGATAGATAAATCATAGATAGATAGCTATAGATAGATAGATAGATGGACAATGGATAGACAGATAGATACAAAGATGATAGATAAATCATAGATAGATAGATAGATAGATAGATATAGATAGATAGATAGATAGATAGATAGATAGATAGATCACAGATAGAGGATAGATAGTTAAGAGAAGACTCAGAAGGAGCATTCTTCCTCTTTGCACATTCACAATTTTTCTTCTTGCTCAGAGTTTATGAGGCTTCCCGTCCTGCATCAAGGGACACCAATGGCCTGCACAGCTGGGACAGCATTCAGGGCTGACCTATGGGGCTGTTCTGTTCTGAAAAGTCAGAGCAGAGCTGGAGGGTGACATAGAGGAGGGACAGGGATGGGGCCTTGGGTCTGGTCTTACTGAGCGTTAGGATCCATCCTTCTTCTAGGTGAGGTGGCTGCTGCATGGACGGGACATAGATGACGGAATAAGGATAGAATGTGTCTTAGTCACTGGTCTACAGCTGTGCAGAGACACCATGGCCAAGGCAACTCTTATAAAATAAACCATTTAAATGGGTCTTCCTTCCAGTCCAGAGGCTTAGTCCATTATCATCACGGTGGGGAGCGAGGCGGCACACAGGCCGACATGGTGCTGGAACGGTAGCTGAGGGCCACATCCTGGTCTCTGGGCAGTAGACAGAGTGAGACAGGGACTGGCATGGGCACTTGAAACCTCAAAGCCCACGTCCAGTGGCACACTTCCCACAACAAGGCCACACCCTAATCCTTCTAATCCTCTCAGAGCCCACTCCCTGGTGACTAAGTCCTCAAGCATGTGAGCCTCTGGGGCCATTCTTATTCAGAGATCCAAGGATGTTAGAGAATTAAGCAGCAGCATCTGGCACCATCAGTCTGACTGAAGTGGGAGGGCAGGTGTGGAGGGGACCCCACGTCTCTGTCCATCTGACTCCCCATCCTGTGGCACACAGAGGTAGATGCTCTTCTTGCTCAGTGACCTCAGCCTCATCCTGGGAAGGTGGTGATGGCAGCAGGTCAGGGCTCCTGTGACAGCCTGGACAGTTGTCCAGCCTTGTGTGTAGAAGGAGAGGACACAGGGGCCCTGGAAGCAGCATGTGAGACCCTAGGTGCCCAGTTCCCTCCATACCTGGGTCCCTGGTGGAACAAGGAGACCCTTCATCATAAGCTTTTTGTCTGATAAACATTCTGCTTGTGTAAAGAACTTGTGAAACAGACTGTGTAAGCTGTGAGTGTGAGTTCACGTGTCAGTCCACTTCTTCCAGTCACTTCTCACATCACATCATCCCTGTCTGCATTTCCTACACAGGCCCTCAGTGTCCCCAGTGTGGGGACACAGCCTGTCCTGAAGGAGGCTCACCAGCACCTCTGTCCCACAGCAGCAGGAAGCTGTGCAGAAAGCAGGTTAGTGTCTCAGATCGTCTTCTCCACATGTGACCTGTGACATCAGCCTCTCAGCTTGGATTTGTTTCACCAATTCCAAGGGTTTGGAGGTTTCTCCTGCCTTCAGCTGCATCCCTTGGCCTGGACAGGCAGCCCCATATGGGTGCAGTGTCCAAGGAGACCACTAGAGGGCGTCAGTGCCTAGAGTTGGAGTTCAGGGCAGACGTGAGCCACACCTTCACACACAGACATGGTGCTGGGATCAGAACTCTCAACCTCTGAAGGGACAGTGAATGCTCTTACCTGGTGGCCATCTTTCCAGCCCCTTGAAGATATTTTTAAATGACATTTAACCCTCCTGCACTGGACACCAACAACTGATACATCAGTGAGGGAATGAGACCGTGACAAGCTGCAAAGTCACATGTAGACGATGGGACAGTGACATGATTGTCACCTGGTTCACAGGACTGTGATGCAATCCAATTTCTGACAGCTAAAATGTCAAGAAAGGCTACATTTTTTGGCTAATACAAAGTTTTTCATGTCTGAAAAATTTACAGACTTAGAGCATTGGTTGGGCGAGGTCCCTGGAGATCGAGAGCCAAGGAGTAAATGGATAAAGCTGAGGCCTAGCGCCACAAGTATTTCAGATCATCTCAGGGTCTCTATTGCTGTGAAGAGACACCATGGCCACAGCAACTCTTATAGAGAAAAACATTTAACTGGGTTGGCTTACACTTTCAGAGGTTTAGTCCATTATCATCTGGTGGGACATGGCCGCATGCAGGCAGACACGGTGCTGGAGAAGGAGCTGAGAGTTCTACATCTTGATCCTCAGGCAAGGTAAAGTGAACTGTCTACCACACTGAGCATAGCTTGAGCAAAGGAGACCTCAAAGCCCACTCCAACAGTGACACACTTCCTCCAACAAGGCCACACCTGCTCCAGTAAAGCCACACCTCCCAATAGCATCACTTGCTATGAGCTTATGGGGTCAATTATGTTCAAACTACCACACAGCCTTCAATCCCTTTCAGGGTAACCTGGGAATTCCAGTGTGATTTGTCGTGAGTTGTGGCAGTCATGAGACCTCAGCCTGGCAGTCACCTCAGGTGGAGCAGACTCTGAAAGCTCCTCCCTCATCCCACCCTTATTTTGGTCCCTCCCTGGTCACCTCTGTGGGGACTCAGGGTTCTGTTTCCTTACAGCATCCTCAGCCTGGTCAGTCAGCCTGGTAAGGTCTATGGAGGGAAGAAAAGGAATTTCCAGTCAGAGGAGGGATGCTAGGATTACATAGGAAGCCTGGTGCCTGAGAGTCTCAACAAGGCCCAGGAATGGAATCCTCTGAGGAGAATTCTGACACCCTATGAGAATATTTCAAGGAAACAAGACCCCTTGTGACCTAAGTTTCTTCAAAACGTGGAATTGTCCTTAGAGTGTGTTTTCAAGCTCCTCCCAAGTGTATCAGAGAGGAGGGAGTCTACTTCAGATTACTCATTATTGCTCAATCAAATGTTTAGACTGTCCTTTATATGCACCTATGGAAAAACACATTTTTGTCATGTGCAGCGTATTGTGATTGTATACAGCTTGAACCCATGAACTTTACTCACGTGACCTTTCTTAACCCTCAGAGACAAATTGTCTGATGGTCTGAATAAAGTTGCTATTGCATGAGACTTTAGTCTGCCTCATTTTGGGGCTCTGTTCTCCCAGGTCCCACAGATTCTATAGCAGTGACAGCTGAGTCGCCCCAACCCTAGATCCTGGGGAACCCCATCTGTACCCTAAAATGTGTGTGTACATTTAGGGTACAGAGGCTCTTCTTTCCATGTCTTATCTGTGCCAAAGAACAAAGCCACATGCAACTTCCCCAGAGGACTGTTGGTATTGCAGCTCGGATGGAAAGGGATCCTGGCAGTCGGGAGCCAAGGAACAGCACAAAGTCACTGTAAGCATAGCAGCTTAAAGCCCTGCTCCAGGGAAAGGTTTCTCCAGTACAAGATAACAGCTCTGCTCCTCAGGGGAGGGTTTCCCCAGAGCAGATGTTACAGCTGTGCTCCACTCTGAAGAAGTTGTTACAGCTCTGCTCAGGTCTGGTGAAGGGTTACAGCTGTGCTCAGGTCTGGAGAAGTGTTACAGCTGTGCTCCACTATGGAGAAATGTTACAGCTGTGCTCCACTGTGGAGAAGAGTTACAGCTGTGCTCCACTGTGGAGAAGTTACAGCTGTGCTCCACTATGGAGAAGTTACAGCTGTGCTCCACTGTGGAGAAGTGTTACAGCTGTGCTCCACTGTGGAGAAGTTACAGCTGTGCTCTACTGTGGAGAAGTGTTACAGCTGTGCTCCACTGTGGAGAAGTTACAGCTGTGCTCTACTGTGGAGAAGTGTTACAGCTGTGCTCCACTGTGGAGAAGTTACAGCTGTGCTCCACTGTGGAGAAGTTACAGCTGTGCTCTACTGTGGAGAAGTTACAGCTGTGCTCCACTGTGGAGAAGTTACAGCTGTGCTCCACTGTGCAGAAGTTTTACAGCTGTGCTCCACTGTGGAGAAGTGTTACAGTTCTCTCCACTAAGGGAAAATTTCACCAGTGAAAGTGTTTTGTTCTGGTCCAGTGAAAGTGTCAGACCTGGGCTTCACTCTGGTAAAAATGTCACACTGCACAACCAACCTCACTCAAGAGATTTCTTGGAAGGAAGAATCCAGGAGGGTGGCCGCCTCTAGGGATAGAAACAGCAACAAACGGAACAGGGCACAGAGTTTATGTAGGGTTTTTTTGGGGGAAGGGCAGAGCTTTCCAGGATGGCTTGAGATTGGTGGGCTTTTGTAGCCTGATTCTGGGACAAGCTCCTGGATTTTTGGGATTTGAAGCCCTGGTCTTGGGGTCAAGTCAGGGTCGGGGTGTATTTCCTTGGCCTGGATCTCAGGGATAGTCAGGGAGGGACAGGGTGTTTTCACCCTACAGGGACAAGCCCTTCTTTGGGGTGACAGGAGCCTGTTCCCTGGAGATGGCCCACCTGGTAGGTCCCCCAAGGAGGGCAGACACCAGGAGGGCAGAGCTTGGCATGGGCTGTCCCTGGGGCTGGGCTCTTTCTTCTCTTAGCCCAGTCCCATGCTGTGACCTGACCTAATGCAAATAGTCTCTCTGAGGCTGGGACTGGACCAGGTCACTCTCAGTTTGAATTGCAACATTATGGGTGAGCTCTGTGGGAAGGTGTTGACCCTGCTGGGGCCCTCGGGTTTTTGGTATTTTGGGGTCCTGCCCTTCCTTCCAGGGTTTATTTTAAGTGTCCAATTCCCTGGGATCAGGACTATTATTTTGTTTTGTTTGAGATAGGGTCCCATTTTATAGCTCTGGCAGCCTGGAATTTACTTTGTAGACCAAGTTGGACTAGAACTCATAGATGCCCACTTCCCTCTTCCTCCTGAGGCCTGCACCACTGTGCCTGGCCATGACTGGGTTTGGTCACTGGTTTGTGCTTTAACTAAAAGGGCCTCACCGAGGGCAGGAGGAGCCAACTGTGTACAAGTCAGAAGCTCCTCTGGCTCTCCATAGCTTTCCTTTCTCTGTGTCAAATGGACTTGGATGCATTTGGACCTTCTGAGGGCCCTGTTCTGAGGTGACATCTCTACCCTAGGGAAGCTGTGGGAGGATTCCTTCAGGGAGTCCCTGGGAGAACTCTGGTCAGGGCCATTGCTGCCCTCTGCTGGCCTTTTCCTTTCTGTTTAGAAGGATCACGGAACAGTATCCCACAGGATGGTGGGGCAGGCTTGAGTCATGGATGCTCTGGAAGGTCCTTTGCTGTCTATGGTTTGGTCTGGTTTCTCTCTTATTTTATCCATCATCAGGGATCTTTCTATTTTCCAAAGTCTAGGAACTCCCTTCCCTCGGTTTCTCCCTGGTCCTCCTTCCTAAGTAGCTGTGAGTCCCTCACTTTCTAAGAGGGAGGTTTGCAGAAATCTGGGCTACGAAAGGTGGGGCTCAGCCTGGAGCTGTGGGGCTGTCCAGGAGGCGAAATGAGGGGGGCAGGAGCAAAAAAAAAAAAGCTCCTTTAGCAGAAATGGAAATTTTTGTTTGGTGATCTCAGCTTGAGGAAGGTGTCAGATGCAGCCTGTCTGTTCCTGCAGCTAATGAGTGGGATCTTTGTGGTCTTTCTGAGCAGTGTCAAAGAACAGGAGTCAGAGAGAATCTGATTTCAGTGGGTTTCTGTCTGGGGAAGATGATGGAGTCAGAGTGCTGTCTGTAGTGGGCAGAGGGGTGTAGCACAAATCCTAATTGTTCTTAATAATAAAAACCCAGAGTCAGATATCAGGGTGAAAGCTGAAAGATCAGAGAAGCAGAGCAGCAGCCACTAGAAAGACTTCTTACCTCTAGGAATCCTCAGCCTGAAAGGAGATGATCCTGTCTCTAGGAATCCTCAGCCTGAAAGGAGATGATCCTGTCTCTAGGAATCCTCAGCCTGAATGGGCCCTAGTCCTGGCTGAAAAAGCCAAACTCCTGTCTCCCCTGCCTTATATTCCTGTCTCCACCCACCCGTATCACTTCCTGTCGCAACCTTCCTAGTGCTGGGGTTAATGATGTGTGTGCTTCCCAAGTACTGGGAGTAAAGGCATGAGATCCCAAGTGGTGGGATTAAAGGTGTGTGCCACCACTGCCTGGCTTTGTTTCTCTTTTAGATTAGATTAATCTGCTTGTAGTCCAGGTTGGCCTGGAACTCACAGAGATTCATCTGCCTCTGTCTCCTGAGTGCTAGTACTGAAGGTGTGTGCCACCACTGCCTGGCCTCCATAGCTAACTGTGGCTGGCTCTGCCCTCTGGTCTGCAGACAAGCTTTGTTTGTTGAGTGCACACAAAGTGTCACCAGAGGGGAAAGCGGTGGACACTGTGCATTTGCCACCAAACAGGACTTGGCGGCTCCAGTTCTCCTCTGTAAGTCCTGCATCCCGGCATGGTTGGCCCCTGGCTCTCCTTTTCCCTCTGTGTGCATGTCCTCACTAGTCCCCTCTGGTCCCAGACCTGAGACTGTCTCCTGGCAGCTCCTTTGAATCACATTCAGGACTTCTTGGATGTCTGCTGCTCAGCGACCACTTCCCACCAGTGTGAGGACCGTTCTCAAGCCCGTGAAGCCTTGTTCTCCTGGAGGAGGTCAGCAGCCTGTTCTCACACACTAGAGGCCTCAAGGCATGGGGTTCTCAGCTTCCTTTTACCCTGTTTGCCATCTGGGAGGGAGACCCCAGGCCCAGCAGCTTCTCCTCTGGCCAGGAGGCGGGTGACAGTGATTGGTGGAGATAGCTGAGCTGAGGGTTGGAGTCTGAGCTGTGGAAGGAGGCCTGTGATTGGTGGAGATACCCAGGCTGAGGGGTTGGAGTCTGAGCTGTGTCCTCTCTCACTGCACCAGCCCCCTGTTTCCCAGGATCCTATTCCCATCCAGAGCTCCTGTACACTTGTGAACTCTACTGTTCCAATGATGCTGCGCCCTCCCCCGCAGGCTTCTGTCCTTCAGGCTGTCCCTTCCTGTCTTTATCACTAGGGAGTCTGATGCTCTGTCTCCCCCTCCCATGATGAATCATCACTTAGGAGGGGTCTAGCCCAGAAGGCCACACTGCACTGTAGCTTCCCCAACACCCCTTCCTCCCCGCCAATGAGTTTCAATGTGGTTTTATTTTATTTTTTAATTTAAAAATGGTATCTATTTATTGGGCTGGCTAGATGGCTCAGTGGTTAAGAGCACCTGTTGCTCATGCACAGGACCTGGGATCAGTTCCCAGAACCCACACGGCAGCTCTCGATCCTTCCTGTCCTCTGTTCCAGGGGACCCGATGCCCTCTTCTGACTTTTGTGTGCACCAGGCATAGATACATGCAGGTGAATTACCCAAGCACATACAATGAATAAATTTAAACATTTTTAATTGAAATTTAAAAATTCCACTTACTTGTTTATTAATGAGTGAGTGAGAGAATGCTCAAGGACTGAGGTCAGAAGAGAATGAACAGGAGTCATTTTCTCCTTCCCCATGTGACTCCTGGAGAGTGAACTCAGTCCTCAGTCTTGGTGGAAAGTGTCTCTACCCACTGAACAATCCTCCAGGATGTGGATTTATTTTCAAATGCCTTTGAAAAGGTATCAGTTAACAAACAGTCACACATAGCTGGAGTGCACTGTGATGTTTTGAAACTTGTGTACATTTTGGAGTGATTATGGGTGTTTGTCTTATTGAACAACTTACTATAAAATGGCCGTGTCCCATCCTCACTGCCAACTGCTGCTCTGTCCGTCCTTCTGCCCTCTGTCTCTCTGTCTGACTGCCTCAGGAGCCTCACTTAGTGGAACCACACAGTGTCTGTCCCTGTGTGGTGGGCTCTTGTCACTCGGCACAGTCTCCTCAGACCCGTCCACGGTGCAGCCGTTGGTGGAACCTCCCTGTCTGTTCATGCCGACCCAGTCACTGTTTCATTCCGACCATCAGCGTGTGGGTAACTGGGTTGTCTCCACCTCTGGATGCTGGGGACACTGTTGCTATGGACCTGGGGTCTCATCTGTTGTCCAAGTTGACCTTGAACACTTGGCAATCCTCCTGCCTCACCTTCCAGCGCTGGGATTATGGGTGTCAGTCACGGTGCCTGGCTGCCTGTTTGGTTTCCAGGCACTCATGGTTGTGAAGTGGGATCTCACTGCACTCGCTGGCTTGTCTGTAACTGGCTGATACCGGGTCTCTCTTGCTCACTGGCCGTTTGTCTGTCTTCTAAAGACAAGGGCTGGACGTTTTGTTGCTTCTGGGTTCAGAATTATCTTGTATTTGTTTATTCTGGATGAGGGATCGAGTCCAGGGCCCTACACACACTATGTTAGCACTGTAAAGCCGACCCACAACCTCCAGCCTAGGAAGGGAGGCGTTTCCTGATGTAGACTTTTGTTATGAAGCCAGGCTGACTGGACTGTGATGCTCCTGCCTCAGCCTCCTGAGCGCTGGGATGACAGGTGCTTTCCTAACATGTCCTGCCTATGGTGTCTCTTTATCTTTATGTATGTCGTCTGTGTTCATCTCTGAGCAGATAGGAGATTTTCGGCCACTCTCAAGATGCCATTTTTATGGCTGTCCTTTGCTTCACAGTATTTCAGTATTTAGCCCAGAGTACCTGTGTGTGTGTGTGTGTGTGTGTGTGTGTGTGTGTGTGTGTGTGTGTGTGAGAGAGAGAGAGAGAGAGAGAGAGAGAGAGAGAGAGAGAGAGAGAGAGAGAGAGTTTGAAGTCACATCTGAGAGAATGTTATGAATTTCTGCATGAAATTTATCATCATCACACTTTGTTCTAGGAATTTAGTGTGGGCTTTCAGGTTAGGTTCAGGACTCAGGTTCAGGGCTCCCATCTGTGCCATGGTAGAACCCCAGGGCTCTGCACGGCTTAGAAGACATTCTGTCACTGAGCTTCATCCAGCACCGAGTGCTTTTTGCAGATGGCCTGAGGGAGGGGACCAACCTCGCGTGTCTGCATGTGGATGTCCAGTTCTCCAGGCACTGAGTGTTGAAAAGACACACTGACCATTGGGGAGCACTGCCACCTGCCTGTCCCCAGAGTACCAAGCGGAGCATCGTATCGACACCTAGGATTCAATATGTCCGAGTGGACGCACTTTGTGTCCACCCCACCGAGTTACTTTCCTCTGGGTTCAGCCTCACTCTTCACATGTGTGGTGCAGCCCCAACACCTCATGTCTCCTCCGTGTCTTTCCCCAGATCTCCCTCCCACAGTCCAGGATGACGGTGCTCAACAGCAGCTCTGTGCTCCCTAACTCCTGCCCTACCAGTGCTCCCATCACCTTTGGCCGTGGGTCCTCCCACCGGGACCCTTCCTGTGCCCCCTCCATCTGCTTTGGCCTTATTCTCCTCCCACCCCCCCAAGGCAGCTTCTCCCCTGCACACCCCGTCTGAACCCTTAGGGAGCCTGTGCCCGCCCTGTCACCTGTCACCTGCCCTTCTCCACACTGACCCTGTGTTTCTCAGTCCTCTCCTTCCTCTCTTCTTCTTACCTACCTGTGTTGGAACTCTTCCTTCATGTCCTTCATCTCCATGTGTATTCTGCATCCACAGGAAGTTGAGAACAATAGGACTTTGTGCTCAGCTCCTGTGTGGTCATTTGCTGGGGGAAGTGTGGGGGGTTGAATAAACATGGCCCCCATAGGCTCATAGGGAGTGGTACTATTCGGAGGCATGTCCTTGTTGGAGTAGGTATGACCTTACTGGAGGAAGTGTGTCACTGGGGGCGGGCTTTGAGGTCTCAGATGCTCAAGCCATGCCCAGTGTATCATTTTCTTCCTGCTGCCTGAGGATCCAGATGTGAAATCTCAGCTCCTCCAACACCATGTCTGCCTTCATGGCACTGTGCTTCCAGCTCTGATGATAATGGACTAAACCTCTGAAACTGTAAGCCAGCCCCAGTTAAATGTTTTCTTTATAAGAGTTGCTCTTGTCATGGGGTCTCTTCACAGCAACAGAAACTGAGTTAGGAATTGTCCTTCATGTTACCCTCTTCTCCAGGATCCCACCATCTTCTTTACAAGCTCACTTGAGGTCCCAATATGCAACTGTGCAGTTTTTCACCAAGGCTGTATAGGATGGGCAAGTCTTCCTGCACCTGACACTAAGAAAGGCAGGGTGGAGTCCAGTGGAGTGTGGCAGGAACAGAGCTGGGAGCTGAGACCCTGGAAACAGATGCGGGAGTTGGCAGAGGGTGAGAAGGAACTGAGAATGATCCTGTGCAGTGCTCACATCCTGCAGGAGCATAGAGGAGGTGAGCACAGTGGAGGTGAGCACAGAGGAAGCGAACACAGAGGAGGTGAGCGCAAAGGAAGTGAGCCCAGACTAGGTGAGCACAGAAGAGGTGAGCCCAGGGGAGGAGAGCACAGAGCCCAGAGGAGGTGAGTACAGAGGAGGTGAGCGCAGTGGAGGTGAGCACAGAGGAGGTGATCACAGAGGAGGTGAGCACAGAGGAGGTAAGCAAAGAGGAGGTGATCACAGAGGAGGTGAGCACAGAGAAGGTAAGCGAAGAGGAGGTGAGCACAGAGGAAGTAAGCGAAGAGGAGGTGAGCACAGAGGAGATGAGCATAGTGGAGGTGAGTGCAGGAGAGAGAGAGGGCACAGCTTCCTCTGGAAGGGGTGGATATCAGGACCCGAGTCTTCTCATTGCATCTACATGGGTTGGGTAAGGAAGGGGGTCTGTGGGTCTCAGTCGCAGGTGACCCCTGCCTCAGCAGGCACAGTGGACAGGAAGTGGACACAGAGGGTGGGCTCTGGACTGTGGTATTTCACATGAGTAGGAAGAACCATGGGAGAAAGGTGAGCACCAGATATTGGTTAAAATATTAAGGCAACTCCACATAGTTAAAAGGGAGGTTTATTTTGTGAGATAACTTACAAGTGAAGGGATAGATTACAGAGTCTGGGAAAGGTGTAGCGCAGTCTGGCGGTGTTCTCTGGAGAACTCTGCTCAGTCTACCTCCAGCATTCAGGGTCCAGGAACCAAGAGAGCTCCCCCATCTGGATCTTGGGTCTTCAGGGGTCCTCTCTCAGCCCCGCCTTGTAGGCGTGAGTTACCAAAGCCTCAAAGGGGGTGTATTTCCAGGTCAAAGCTGGAATGGTTACCCACTACAATCAGATTGGGTTTTTCATGATGGCCTTTAATCCCAGCATTTGGGAGGCAGAGACGGGTGAATCTTTATGAGTTTGAGGCCAGCCTGATCTACACAGAGCTCCAGGTGTCAACAAGAATTTCTGCAAAGAAGCTGTGTCTGCAAAGACTGATTGGTTAGACCTGCAGTGATGTCGAGAGGTGGGAAGATGCAGGTCCAAAGGCTAATTATCTCATCTTGGGCTAGCTGCAGACTCCTGAAGAGCCATTTCTTGCCCACCTCTGAGTGGAAACTAACATCCAATGACTAATAGATAAAAACCTTTGAAATCTATTAACTTAGTGGTCACTGGCTCATACTAGCCCCAAAACTAAGAATGTCACCAAATAGCATCTGAGGCCTGTAGGAGGGAATTTTCCATCTTGCTGTAACCGCCTCTCATGTTTCTGCCAATGTGTTTGAACAGTATCTTGATCTGTGGCTTTCTTTGTTCTGCTCCTAGGAAAACTTCATGCAACTGCCTCCATGTGGGAACATGGGGTTTGGGGTGACCTAAATCTATGGTCACTCAAATATGGCTCTGACGCTTTTCTGTCGGCTTAGCGGCTGCACATGAATCTACTGATACTTTAATTATTATCTGCGGCCCCTCGGCCCCTCAGTCAGTGCCCACTGGCCACTCAGGACCTGGCCTGGGGGCGGGGGTAGGGTCCTGATATGTAGGTTTAAATTTAGTCTCTATCATTCTATTTATCAACAAGACTCAGGATCCAAAGGCTGGGGTGAAAACCTGCCAGCTCAGAGAGGGTGAGTAGCAACGAGGATGAGTCTCTTCCCTCATCCCAGAACCTAGAGAAGCTCAAACTCCAGTCCCCACCCTTTCCTTCCTGTAAGTCTTTTCTATCCAAATCGCTGGCTTCTCTATGGCCAGTTCTGGTCAGCTTGTTGCTGGCACCGCCCACCGAATTCAAGGTGTAACTTTATTGGGAAGTCTCAGAAATGTCAGGGTGAGATCAAAATACCCCACAACATGGCTCTACATTAAACAATTTGTTATTCCCTTTGATGCTAGAGCTGTGTGTTTTGGGTGACACAGGACAGCCAGGGCTACCCTTTGAGACTCTGTGGAAAGAAAACAAAATGGGTGAAGCTGGAGTGGCCTCTCCAGCGCACTTTCACCTCTGAAAGTGTTGAGTTCCCTTTTCTTCTGTCAATTTTCACCCTCTGATGCACCACAGGAACAGTGTTGCCCAGCTTCAAAGAGTAAATTGTGGGGCAGGTTAACACAGGACTGGGACCCCGCTCTGTGACAGGAACAAAGTGCTGTTTCCTCAGCCAGTGGCTTCCCTAAGGGAACCCACACCAGAGAGAACATGGCAGCTCCTCTTCAGTGCCAGGCTGGGTGGAGGGGACTGCTGGTCAAGATCTAGTCAGAGCCAGCTTCCCAGACCTGCATAAGGTCCTTTTGTGGAAGCCACAATTCCTGGATGGGGAGCGCTTGGTATGGTAACTCTGTTTCTCTCTATCTTTCTACCCAGACCCCACCCTTGCCCTTTGTAGACAAGGCTGGCCTTGAACTGACAGAGATCCCCCTGCCTCTGCCTCCTGAGTACTGGGATTGAGGCCTGCACCACTGTGCCTGGCCATGACTGGGTTTGGTCACTGGTTAGTGCTTTAACTAAAAGGGCCTCACCGAGGGCAGGAGGAGCCAACTGTGTACAAGTCAGAAGCTCCTCTGGTTCTCCGTAGCTTTCCTTTCTCTGTGTCAAATGGACTCGGACGCTCCTTGGACCTTCTGAGGGCCCTGTTCTGAGGTGACATCTCTATCCTAGGGAAGCTGTGGGAGGATTCCTTCAGGGAGTCCCTGGGAGAACTCTGATCAGGGCCATTGCTGCCCTCTGCTGCCCTCTTGTGACTGTTTGAGGTAATGCACTTGCTGCACACACCTGACCCCCTGAGTGCCATCCTGGGACCCACATGTGGGAAGGAGGGAACCAATTACCACAGGTTGTCCTCTGACCTCCACACATGTGCCATAGCACGTGTGTGCCCTGCCCCCACACTACACACAATATAATTTGTTTTAAAGAAGAAACAAGATAAAATCCTGGTGACCAGAGAGGACACTCTGCTTGAGAGCATGTGTTCATTGTCCGCAGTCAGGTGACTCCAACAGTCTGTAATGCCATGTTCTGGCCTCCAAGGGCCATGCATTCTCAGACACACACCCACACAGGTCCATATGTGCATATAATTAAACAATATAAGCCAGGCATGGTGACACACACCTTTAATCTCAGCTCTCAGGAGACAGAGGCAGGCAGATCCCTGTTAGTTTGAGGCCAGCCTTGTCTACATAGTGAGTTCCAGTCCAGCCTGGACTACATAGTGAGACCCTGTCTCAAAAAGAAAAGAAATCAGCCGGGCGGTGGTGGCACACGCCTTTAATCCCAGCACTCGGGAGGCAGAGCCAGGCGGATCTCTGTGAGTTTGAGGCCAGCCTGGGCTACCAAGTGAGTTCCAGGAGAGGCGCAAAGCTACACAGAGAAACCCTGTCTCAAAAAACCAAAAAAAAAAAAAAAAAAAAGAAATCATTAAACAGTCAAATGCCTCTCTCAGTTACACTGACCCCATCCTCTCCTGTACCCATCACTCCCTCAGTTCCTTATCAGGTTTCAAAGTCTAAATATGACTATGATGATGTTACTTCCCACTGTCTTCTCCAGCACAAACTATGTCCTCAGAGTCTCCACCTTTGTCCCTCTGTCTGAGAACCCACCCACCCTGCATCTCTAGTGAACATCTCAGCCCAGCATCACCTACTGAGGCCTCCGTGTCCCTCCTCATGTATCCCTGACAGTCTTCCTCTTCTTCACCCATGGCGACTCCGTCTTCCTCCAGACAGTCTGCAGCTCTGCCTGCTGCTCCAGCCCCTCCCTCTCACACCCGGAGTTAGTCCAGGAGGAAGAGCTGTGATGTCATCTGCAGAGTGGACCCAGGATGCCTCACTTCCCATCCCCCATCTCACAGGGGAGGAGACTGGAGTGTACAGCAGGAGCAGGACTCTGCTTCCCCAGGTCCCCACTGCCTGCCTGGCTCCTCCCCTGCCAGAGTTCCCTCCAGCAGAGGGAACTGTCTCCTGTCAGGAGAGAAGTTGTGTGTCTGTCCCCTTGTGTTCAACTGCTCTAACTCCCTGTCACACTGTGAGGACAGGTCTGTGTTGTGTGACAGACTTTCTCTGGAAAGACACACACATGTCTATTCACCTCAGATAGAGAACCCAGGGCTGACAAGGGAACCATTGCATCAATGTCCAGCTTGTGAACCAGGGAGGTTTTACTGGGGTCACCAACAGGAGTGTGGGGGAGGGGTTACTCACAGGAGCAGGTGTTGGGGAATATTCTTTTAAGGTGTGTTACTTTTGTTTATGTTGCATTTGTTTAACTCTCTGAAGCTGTGTTACTGTGCTTATTTAATACACCTGATGGTTTAATAAAGAACTGAATGGCCAATGGTGAGGCAGGAGAAAGGATAGGTGGGGCTGGCAGGCAGAGAGGATAAATAGAAGGAGAAACCTGGGAAGAGGGAATGGAGATTGAGGAGCCAGAGAAGGAGGAGGACTCCAGGGGCCAGGCACCCAGCTACACAGCAAGTCATGGAGTAAGAGTAAGATTTACACTAGTAAGAGAACCGTAAAAGCCCAGAGGCAAAAGATAGACGGGACAATTTAAGTTAAGTAAAGCTGGCCAGAAACTAAGCCAAGCTAAGGCTGGGCAATCATAAGCAAGATTAAGCCTCTGTGTGTGATTAATTTGGGAGCTGGGTGGTGGATCCCTCATAAGAGTTAAGACAAACAGCCGGGCGGTGGTGGCGCACGCCTTTAATCCCAGCACTTGGGAGGCAGAACCAGGCGGATCTCTGTGAGTTCGAGGCCAGCCTGGGCTACCAAGTGAGTTCCAGGAAAGGCGCAAAGCTACACAGAGAAACCCTGTCTCGAAAAACCAAAAAAAAAAAAAAAAAAAAAAAAAAAAAAAAAAGAGTTAAGACAAACAACAACAAGCAGGAATAACTGACAGGCCACAGCATCACTAAAAACCCACCCAACAGAGATAGCAATTTGAGAAACTTCCTCCCTGGAGCTCTCTGCACAGCTTTTAGGCAGCTAGAAGGTCAGAGAAATCCATTCTCCACAGCTGGATGGTCAGTTCCCCTCCCCCAGATTGTTACTCCTCTTCATACTGCTGGGGAGGAATCCTGGAGAGTTTCAAAGCTTTTTTTTTTTTTTTAATAAAATAGTTTTATATATATATACATACACACACACATATAAAATTTCCCTCCTAGAGGGAATGTTTCAACTCAGAAAAAGAAAAAAAAACTGCTAAGAAACAGTTGGACATTTCCAGCATTCAGGGCCTCCTGGTGTACAGACTGTGATCTGCTCCAGGCATCTGCTTTCTTATTCTCAGAACACACAGCCATGCTCCTGCCTCAGAGCATCTGATGGCATGATCCATAGCCTGGAAGGAACCTGGTTCAGCATGAGAATGATTTCTTCTTTTCTTGTCATCAGAGAGCCTTCATCCAGGAACTGATGGAAGCAGATGCAGAGATCCACAGCCAAGCACTGGGCTGAGCTCCAGGAGTCCTGTTGAAGAGAGGGAGGAGAGATTATATAAGCCAGGGGGGTCAAGATCATGATGGGGAAACCCACAGAGACGGCTGACCTCAGCTTATGGAAGCTCATCGACTCTGGACCAACATGTCACTAAGGAGCCTGCATGGGACTGACCTAGGCCCTCTGCATGTGTGTGACCGTTGTGTAGCTTGGTCTGTTTGTGGGGCTCCTAGCAGTGGGATCAGGACCTGTCCCTGGAGCTTGCACTGCTTTAGAAACCTGTTCCTCATGCAGGGTTGCCTCCCCCAGCCTTGATGCAGCCTCAGCGTGATGTGCCATGCTTTGTTGATTCCCATGGGAGGCCTGGCCCTTTCTGAAAGGAGACAGAGAAGGAGTGGATGGGGGCGTGTATGGAAGTTGGAAGAAGGGAGCAGGAGGAGAGGAAGGAGGGAAACTTTGGTTAGTATGTAAAATAAATAAAATTTTTTTTTTACATTTTCAAATTTTATTTGAAATTACTCTTCCCCACATGAATTTTAGGATCCTATCCAATACAATAACCCACGAAACCAATAACCAACCAATACCAAAATTTTTAACAGCAAGTTATACAATTGTTCTAGGTAATAAATAAAGGTTTTCCTTCAGTGATTAAGGGAATACTTAAGTTTCTGTAAATTTAACATAAAAATCACACTTTAAGTTTATAAGGTTTAACATGTAACTTCAAATATAACAAGTTTTATAGGAATCTACAAACTTTTAATTCCTAAAAGGTGACTTAATTTTTTAGGTTCAAAGTTACATTCTTCATATTTTTCTCCTACAGCTTCAAACTTTCTACACTCAACTAATCCTGTTCCATGCCACTCCAGACAAACTTGACATGACTGATCTACTTCAAGTATTATTTATCTTTCCCCAAAGAAGGTTAAAAAGCAGTTTGTTATAACTGCAGATTTCTAATAAAAGGACATCTACTACAATATTCGTCACAAAAGCTTTCAAAAGATCATTTTTTCCTCATAGTAAAGGCAGAGAAGAACCACAAAGTCTAACACTGGGCTCCTTTTTACTCAGATGTTCAAGGACTTACATGACAATTACACCTTTAAGAGTATAACGAAGGTTGGAAAACAGCAACACAACTGGCCACACTGTAGATGAAATAAACCAGGGTTTTGTTTTGTTTTTAGGACTAGGAAGCATTGGAAGCTTGGAAATCCAGAATCAAAGGGGGAAGGGGAAAAAAAAGGGGGGGGCAGAGAGTCCTTGGCCACAACCACTCCATTATTAATAGCGTCTTGGGCTATAGGAACGAGATCTTGACCGTGACCTGTATCGACTGTAATAAGGAGAAGGTGACCTTCTTCTGTACCGGTAATCATAATCTTCATATCTGTCATAGTCTCGATCATATCCTCTATCATAGTAAGAATCCCGTGGTCTACCACCGCCGCCTCCTCCACCGCCGCCTCCTCCACCGCCGCCGCCGCCGCCGCCTCCTCCACCACCGCCGCCGCCTCCACCGCCGCCGCCGCCTCCACCGCCGCCTCCGCCTCCACCGCCGCCGCAGCCTCCTCCGCCGCCGCCTCCACCGCCGCCTCCGCCTCCACCGCCGCCGCAGCCTCCTCCGCCGCCACAACCTCTACCGCCACCGCCGCCTCCTCCACCTCCATGAGTCGGTCTGCCCATGTAAATGCCTGGTGTAGGCGTGTGTGCTCTCTTGGTGATAGAATAATCCACACGAATTCTTCTACCGTCCAGCTCCATCCCATTTGCCCTCTCCATAGCCTCCTTAGAGTCATCTAGCCTCTCAAAATACACAAAAGCAAATCCACGTGACCTTCCAGTTCGCTGATCATAAACTACATCGACACCACTCAATGGTCCATATCGAGAGAATACTTCGCGAAGATCTCTCTCTGTGTACAAACTGAGGCCAAAGACACCCAGGCAAGTGTTGGGATCTGGATTTGCCCTGCTGCCTGTATGTCTTCTGCGATTAGACATTGCAGAGTGACTTCCGGCTTCTTCGTCGACGATACTCTGGCGTATAGGATCTACTTCGAGATCGTCTTCTGTGAGCGTGGGACCGGGACCGAGTGTAGCGTCTATGAGAATGCCTCCTCGACCTTGACCCGGATTTTGATCTTGATCGAGTACGGGATTCAGAATGTTTGGAAACTCTTGATGGACTACGAGATCCTGACCTGCTCTCTGATTTTACGCGAGCAGGAGTTCCCGTTGGAGATTCTGACTGAGAGCGACACTCTCTGCCCTCGAAGTTGTTCTCCTCTACATCACTCATGTTGGCCAGGAGTTCCCGAGAACTAAGTAAGAGACAAGTCTCGGCTCGAGGGCCGACGGCCTAGTCACCCCGCCGTCTGGAGTGTGGGGAGGCGGAAGGCGACAACGGCCGCTGCGCTCCACTCCCACTAGCTCGCACGCTCAGGCAAAAAGGCCAAAATAAAAAATTTTAATAAAAATTATTATTTTATTTATTCTTCTCCGAGAAGGAGTGGATGGGGGCGTATATGGAAGTTGGAAGAAGGGAGCAGGAGGAGAGGAGGGAGGGGAAACTTTGGTTAGTATGTAAAATAAATAAAAAATTTTAATAAAAATTATTATTTTATTTATTCTTCTCTCATACAATAAATCCAAATCACAGTCTCCCCTCTCTAAGTCCTCCATCCACCCCCCTAGATCCACTGCTCCCCTGTTTCCCTCAAAGAGAGCAGGCCTCCCAGGGATATCAACCAAACGGGGGCATAACAAGATGCAATAAGATTGGGCACAAACCCTCCTATCAAGGCTGATTGAGGCAATTCAGTAGGAGGAAAAGGGTCCCAAGATCAGGCAAAAGAGTCAGAGAGAGCCCCCATCCCTATTGTTAAGAGTCCCACAAAGACTCCAAGCTAAACAACCACAGCATGTAAGCAGAGGACCAAGTGCAGACCCATGCAGGCCCCATTACTGCCTCTTCAGTCTCTGTGAGCCCATGAAGCCAAAATGCTTCAACCAAAAGAGAGCCTAAGGCAAAAGGTCTCCTCAGCCAAAAGGTCTCAGCTGAATGGCTTCCTTAGTTGAAGGAGCCTGACTGTTTGCCTCTGCATCCCCAGCCAAAAGACTCTCACAAAAGACCTCTAGTTTCTGTCTCCTCATACCTTATATACCTTTCTCCATCCAGCCATATTATTTCCTGTCTCAATCTTCCTAGTAAGGACTGGGATTAAAGGTGTGTGCCACCACTGCCTGGCTCTGTTTCTCTCCTAGACTGAGTCAATCTCATATAATCCAGGGTGGCTTTGAACTCACAGAGATCCAGACAGATTTCTGACTCCCAAGTGCTAGGATTAAAGGTGTGTGCCACCACTGCCTGGCCTCTATGTCTAAACTAGTGTCTTGTTCTGTTCTCTGATCTTCAGGCAAATTTTATTTGACACACAATATATCACCACACATAAAAAAATTGGATGGGGATTCTGTTGAATCTGTGGATTGATTTTGGTAAGATGGCCATTTTTACTATATTAATCCCATCAATTCATGAGCATGGTAGATCTTTCCATCTTCTTCAATTTCTTTCTTCAGAGCCTTGAGGTTTCATCATACAGGTCTTTCACTTGCCTGGTTTAGTTACCCCAAGATATTTTATATTGTTAGTGGCTATTGTGAAGGATGCTGTTTCCCTGATTTCTTTCTCAGTGTGTTTTTCATCTGTATGTAGGAGAGCTATGGATATTTTTTGAGTTAATCTTGTATCCAGTCACATCGCTGAAGATGTTTATCAGCTGTAGGAGATTCCTGGTAGAATTTTTGGGGTTCTCTTCTGTTTACCATGATATCATATGCAAATAAAGATACTTTGACTTATTCCTTTCTTAAAGAAATCAAGGGAATAAAACAAAAAATTGGAGGAAAAGACTAAATCCCTTAATGAAAATCAGGAAAATCAAGAAAAAAAAAACAGACAGTTAAAGGAAACAATAAAAGTGTTCAAGCCCTGAAAATGGAAACAGAAGCAATAAAGAAAACACAAACTGAGAGAGTTCTGGAGATGGAAAATCTAGGTAAGCAAACAGGAACTACAGATGCAAGCTTCACCTATAGAATGCAAGGAATGGAAAGGAGAATCTCAGGCATTGAAGATACAATAGAACAGATACACACATCGATCAAAGAAAATGTTCAATCTAAAAAATCCCTGACCAAACATCCAGGATCTGGGACACTATGAAAAACCAAATCTAAGGAAAATAGGAACAGAAGAAGGAGAAAAAACCCAGTTCAAAGGCTCAGAAAATATTTCCAACAAAATAATAGAAACTTTTCCTAACCTAAAGAAGGAGAAGTCTACAAAGATACAAACAGATTGGGTCAGAAAAGTCTCCTGGCCATATAATAATCAAAACACCAAACATACAGAAAAAAGAAAGAATATTAAAAGCTAGAAGGGGAAAAGAACAAGTAAAATATAAAAGTAGACCTATTCAAATTACAACTGATTTCTTAATGGAGACTCTAAAATCCAGAAGGGCATGGACAGATGTGCTGCAGACTCTAGGAGGCCTCAGATGTCATCCTAGACTACTATACCCAGCAAAACTTTCAATTGCAATAGATTCAGAAAACAAGTTATTTCAAGACAGTATCTATCTACAAATCCAGCCCCATAGAAAGTGCTAGAAGGAAAACTCTAACACATGGAAACACAGGAAATAAATGATTTCATAGTAACAAAACCAAAGAAGGGAAGCATGCACACACATACACACACATACACACACACATACAAACACACATACACACACACACACACACACACACTACCATCACCACCACTACCACCACCACCAACAAACAACAAAATAACAGGGATTAACAATGGTTGGTCATTGATATCTCTCAATATCAACGAATTCAATTCCCCAATAAAAAGACTCAGACTAGGCCGGGCTGTGGTGGCGCACGCCTTTAATCCCAGCACTCGGGAGGCAGAGGCAGGCGGATCTCTGTGAGTTCGAGGCCACCCTGGGCTACCAAGTGAGTCCCAGGAAAGGCGCAAAGCTACACAGAGAAACCCTGTCTCGAAAAACCAAAAAAAAAAAAAAAAAAAAAGACTCAGACTAACAGAATGGATGCAAGAACAGGATCCATCTTTCGGATGTATACAAGAAACACACCTCAACACTAAAGATGGGCATTACCTCAGAGTAAAGGGTTGAAAAATGCTGTGGGATGTTCTGTATGGCAAATGTGTTGCTGATTGGTCAATAAATAAAACACTGATTGGCCATTGGCTAGGCAGGAAGTGTAGGAGGGACAAGGAGGAGACTAAAGCTGGGAAGTGGAAGGCTGAGTCAGAGAGACACCGCCAGCCGCCATGATGACAAACAGCATGTGAAGATGCCGGTACGCCACGAGCCACGTGGCAAGGTATAGACTTATAGAAATGGATTAATTTAAGCTGTAAGAACAGTTAGCAAGAAGCCTGCCACGGCCATACAGTTTGTAATCAATATAAGTCTCTGTGTTTACTTGGGTTTGAGCGGCTGTGGGACTGGCAGGTGAGAGAGATTTGCCCTGACTGTGGGCCAGGCAGGAAAACTCAAGCTACAAATGGCGTCCAACGTGGTGGCAAGAGTTTCCACCTAAAACCTGAGAAAAGATTCTAAAACGGAGCTAAAAACAGCTTCCTAATTGTCTTTCTCAAATGAGCGGCAGCTGCCGGTTTGAGCTACTTGTGGGTTCCTGGCGTGTGTGCTCGACCTGCATATGACGGGAATGAGGCCTCTGCAAGTGGCACCTTAAGCTGCATGGTGGATTTAGACTTTGCTAGTACAAAACAAAAAAAAAAAGAGGTTTTTGGGCTACATGCTGCTTGGATAAAAGCATAGACCCACGATAGCTCCCAGAGCTGGTGGAATACCATGGCCATGTTGGGAAGCTGAGGTGGGCGGAGCCAGCAGCCACAGCTGCTGCAGTTTAATGCAATAGATTCACAATAAGACAGATTCAGATGTAATAGTTTACAACGTATGTAAAATATACGTAGGCTTGAAAGAGGAAAAAAAAGGTGATATATACAGTTATATAAACAAATACATAGTTTTAAAAAATAAAGTCTTTAAAGAGACAGTAAAAATAATATAAAAATAAGCCACGTGAAGATGAATATTACACAGAGAATCTGGATTGTGTTGTCTTTGGGATTTCTAACTGCAGAAAAACATTTGATCTTAAAGATGTTGAGTTAAACCAATATGTATATTTTAAAGATACCTTGGGGCTGGAGAGATGGCTCAGAGGTTAAGAGCACTGGCTGCTCTTCCAGAGGTCCTGAGTTCAATTCCCAGCAACCACATGGTGGCTCACAGCCATCTATAGTGAGATCTGGTGCCCTCTTCTGGCCCGCAGGGGTACGTGCAGACAGAACACTGTGTACATAATAAATAAATCTTTAAAAAAAATAAATAAATAAAGATACCTTGACTTTAAAATTTGGATATAAATATGTTGCTTTGGAAAGGAGACTCTGCTTTTGTTCCCACAGAAAGCCAGAGGCTATGGATTTGTTCCAGATTAAGATACATCATGTTTGACCAGCCAAGACCCCCTAAAAGGTCTCCGATGACACCATGGCCCAGATGATCCAACATCTAGAATGGTTTGAAGGCATCTGGCTCAGACGATACAGCCTCATGGACTATTCCATAATTCTAAAATTTTCTTTGTTTCCCCATAGGATACAGCGCCCCTATCCAGCAGGAAGTAGTAAGAGAAGCTACACCCAAATTCCTAAATTATATGTAATTTTACTTTGTTAAGGTTAAAACCTTCCTTTTTGAAAAAAAAAAGGGGGGGGAGTGCTGTGGGATGTTCTGTATGGCAAATGTGTTGCTGAATAGTCAATAAATAAAACACTGACTGGCCATTGCCTAGGCAGGAAGTGTAGGAGGGACAAGGAGGAGACTAAAGCTGGGAAGTGGAAGGCTGAGTCAGAGAGACACTGCCAGCCGCCATGATGACAAACAGCATGAGAAGATGCCGGTAAGCCACGAGCCATGTGGCAAGGTATAGATTTATAGAAATGGATTAATTTAAGCTGTAAGAACAGTTAGCAAGAAGCCTGCCATGGCCATACAGTTTGTAACCAATATAAGTCTCTGTGTTTACTTGGTCGGGTTTGAGCGGCTGTGGGACTGGCAGGTGAGAGAGATTTGCCCTGACTGTGGGCCAGGCAGGAAAACTCTAGCTACAGGAAAAAGACATTCTAAGAAAATATACCCAAGAAGTAAGCTGGGATAGCTACTCTAATACTTAACAAAATAGACTTCATCCAAAATTAATCAAAAAAGTTGAGGAATATTAATATTCACCAAATTCACTTAATATTCACCAAAGGAAAAATCCACAAAGATGATGTTTCAATACTTAACATCTATGCCCTGAACACAAGGGCACCCACGTTTGTAAAAGAAACATTACTAAAGCATAAACCATATATCGACCCTCACACATTAATAGTGGGAGACTTCACTGTGACCCCACTCTGACCAATGGACAGGTCAACCAGATAAACACTAAACAGAGAAGTACTGGAGCTAACAGACATTAAACCAAATGGACCTAGCAGATATCTACACTCTATTCAAACACAAAAGAATATACCTTCTTCTCAGAATATACCTCATGGAACAGTCTCCAAAATTGATCACATATTCTGACACAAAGAAAGTCTCAACAGATACAAGAAAATAGAAATAACCACCTGCACCCTTCAGACCACCACTGGTTAAAGCTCGATTTCAACAACAACAGAAAGTCTACAAATTCATAGAAACTGAACAGCTCTCTACTGAATGACTACTGGGTTAAGACAGAAAGATATAAAGAAATGAAATTAAAGACTTCCTAGAACTTAATGAAAGTGAATGCAAACATACCCAAACTAATGGGACACAATGAAAGGAGTGCTAAGATAAAAGTCCATGGCACTAAGTGCCTACATAGAATAATTGGAGAGCTCTCGTACTAACAACTTAACAACGCACATGAGAGCTCTAGAACAAAAAGAAGCAAGCACACCCAAGAGGAGTAGCTGGCAAGAAATAATCAAACTGAGGGCTGACATCTATAAAATAGAAACAAAGAGAACAATACAAAGAATCAATCAAAGAGTTGGTTCTTTGAGAAAGTTAACAAGATAGACAAATCCTTATACAAGCTAACTATAAGACTGAAAGAAAATATCTAAATTAGCAAAATCAGAAATGAAAAGGGGGACATAACAACAGACACTGAGGAAATCTAAAGAATCATTAGGTCATACTTTAAAAACATGTACTCTACAAAACTGAAAAATCTAAAAGAAATGCACAATTTTCTTGATAGATACTACTTGCCAAAGTTAAATCAAGATCAGATAAGCAATTTAAATAGACCTATAATCCCTAAGGAAATAGAAGCAGTCATTAAAAGTCTCCCAACAAAAAAGTCCAGGGCCAAACATTTTTACCCAGAATTCTACCAGATTTTCAAAGAAGAATTATTATCTCCAAGACTCCTCAAATTATTCCACAAAATAGAAACCGAAAGAACATTGCAAAAATTATTTTATGAGGCCACATTCACCCAGGTACTCAAACCACACAAAGATACAACAAAGGAAATGAATTACAAACTGATTTCCCTTATGAACATAGATACAAAAATACTCAACAAAATACTTGCAAATAAACATACTGAAAGAAAAAAAACCCGCATGATCATCTCTTCAGATGCTGAAAACAGCTTTTGAAAAAATCCAACACTCCTTCTTGATAAAAGTTTTGGAGAGATCAGGGATACAAGGGACATACCTAAACATAATCAAGGCAATTCACAGCAAATCTACAGCCAACATGAAATTAAATGGAGAGAAAGCAATTCCACTAAAATCAGGAACAAAACAGGGCTGTTTACTCTCTCCATATTTGTTCAATATTGGTTTGGAACTTCTAACGAGAGAAATCAGACAACTGAAGGAGATCAGGAGGCTATAAATAGGAAAGGAAGAAGTCAAAGACTGATTCTATAGGATCTTTAAAACTTTGCTCAGATGTTACCCTCTGAATGACACCACACTGAACATGTATCTTTTTTTCTTTTTTCGAGACAGGGTTTCTCTGTGTAGCTTTTCGCCTTTCCTAGAACTCACTTTGTAGACCAGGCTGGCCTCCAACTCACAGAGATCCGGCTGCCTCTGCCTCCCCAGTGCTGGGATTAAAGGCATGCGCCACCACCGCCTGGCCTGAACACCTATTTAAACAGCGTCCTTAGGGCAGGGTGGATGGCTGAGATGCAGAGAGCACCTTCTGCTCCTGCCCAGAAACAAGTTCAGTTCCCAGCATCTACACCTAGGGGATCTGACACCCTCTTCTGACCTCCAGGAGCCACTGTGGTGGATTCCGTGAGAAATGTCCCCATAGTGTTGGGTAGTTGAACTTTGTTCCCAAGTTGGTGGTGCTATTTGGGTAATGGTGGTTTAAGAAATGTGGCCTTGCTGCAGGAAGTATGTTACTGGGGGAGGGCTGTAAGAGTCAGACAGTCAGCCAGGCGGTCGTGGCGCATGCCTTTAATCCCAGCACTCGGGAGGCAGAGGCAGGCAGATCTCTGTGAGTTTGAGGCCAGCCTGGGCTACAAAGCAAGTTCCAGGAAAGGCTCAAAACTACACAGAGAAACCCTGTCTCAAAAAACCAAACCAAACCAAACCAAACAAAAAAAAAGAGTCAAACAATCTGCTTCCATATTGCTTTCTCTGATTCCTGTTTCCAACTGAAGCTATGAGCTCTCAGCTTCCTGCTCCCCCACCATGCCTGCAGCTCTGCCCTGCTTGCCTGCCGTGATGCACTCTTATCCACTGGAGCTGTAGCCCAAAGAAACCCTTCCAAATGTTGCTTTGCTCATGGTGTTTTATCACAGCAACAGAACAGTAATTAACACAAACACATAATTAAAAAAATAATTTTGAGATGGTGTCACTATGTAGACCAGGCTAGACTTGAACTCACAGATATCCACCTGCCTCCACTTTGAAAGGGCTAGAAATAAAGCATGTATGTGCCAGCATGCCACACTAAAAAACATTAATACATTTTTAAAAAACAATAACTCTTTGCCCTGTTCCTCTCCCCTGCACTCTGGACACCTTCCCTTCTGCCCTCCACCTCCTGACACAACCTGTCCATGTTTAGTTTCTTACACTGTATCACAGGCATCTTCCCACCACAGCGCTTGCTATAGGAGACCAGCAACATTTTATAACTTCCCAATGTGTCTTAGAAACAGGACTTCATCTCACATCTGGAACAGACACTGTGGGCTGATCACAATGGACACTGCTGTGTCCCCTGCTTGACGAGTGGATTTCCTCCACCCCAGATGGAGACAGTGAGAACAGACCAAGGAAAACATCCATCCAGGGTCAGCTCACTGAATCCTGAGCTCACTGGTCACTCACAGGAGCCTGGGTGAGTCAGGGATAACCACTGAGCTGTCCACCCCAGTGTGCATGTCACTCACACAGCTGCATCACTGCAGTCCGCTGCACAGCTCTCAGCAGCTCCACTTAACAGTCTCCTCCCCCTCAGGAACTGCAGCTGGTTTAACCCTGAAGCAGAAGTGCTACATTGTGTCAGCTCCGGGAACCTGTAGCTTCTTGTGTTTCCTGAGCCTCATCAGCTCCTCCTGGCTCCAGCAGGGATGTTTCAGTCTAGAGGAGAATTCACACACTCACCTCCCTCTTCTACAGAAGCTCCCTTGATTAACACAACCTCAGGCCACATGCTGGTGTGTGGAGTGCAGCACCAGGTCCCCTCACACTGAGGTCAGGGTCACCTGAGCTTTCCCTCAGCAAAGCCCTCCCTCCCTCTCCACCTGCCTTTCTGTCTTTGATCCATGACCCTATTTATTTTTTTATTCATTCATCAAACATTTATTGGTTCTGAATGTCTGCTGGGTCCCAGGCACTGGAAGTCACCATCCCTCACAAGACAAAGATGTCAGCATCATGACAGAGATTGTCACCTTCTTGGTCTTCAAACAGCTCAGCTAAACTCCTGGACTCCTGACTGGAGGTCACAAAGCTAGAAGAGAAAACTGCAGGGTACAGAACCTGGAGCAGGGGTGAAGGAAGTAATTTCCATCTCTGGTGTTCCAACAATCTAGCTTATAAAAGGTTCATTAATTTTATGTTTGAGTGTTTTTCTTGGCTGTATGTGTTTGTACCATGTGACTATCTGGTGTCCACAGGGGCAGTGGAAGCCATGGAACAGGAGTTATGGATTGTGTGAGTCACGTTGCAGGTGCTGGGATCTGAACCCAGGTCCTCTGCAAGAGCAGCAAGTGCTCTCCACCCCTCAGCCAATTCTTCAGTCCTTGGGATCATATCTTTTAAATAACCTTAAATCTAAAGTAGATTCAGCCTGTAAATCCTTGTGCCTCAATTGGAGGCAGCACCAGGATTCCCAGAGCCAGGGAGGGAGAGGGGACCTTGGGCAGAACACAGATCCAACAGGACAGATCTGAGATGAGACCCTGTGGCTCCCTCCTCTCTGCCCATCCTACATCCCGGGTTAGATTCTGAAAGATGGGAAAAAAGGAGAGAACCTCCAGGGAGGGTCCTGGAAGGAGGCAGAAGCTCATGAGACTGAAGTTCATCCCCTCAGTCCACAGTCTCCTGAGCCAGGGACCTAGTTGGGCCTTGGGAGACAAGGATGGACAGACACATCTTAATGCTATCACTCAGGGGCCCCAAGGGACAATGAGACAGGCACCACTCACAGGGACAAGAACAGGCCTAGTCCTCCATACAAACTAAAAAGACAAGAAATAAACAGAGAAGACGGGGTGAAGAGCCATGGCCAGGTCAGAGCCCAGGCTGACCTGTCACAGCAGCCCTGGCCGCTCACAATCCTGGGGACAGGACAAGGCTCTGTCATCCCAGTGTCCCTGTGATCACAGACTCTCAGCATGTGGTTCAAGTGATGAAGAGAACAGAGCCAGGAGGTGTCAGAGCTGAGGAGTGACCATGTCACAGCCAACAATGGACTGAGCTCCACCTGGGCACAGTCCTGTTCACACTCAGCTCCCACAGCCTCATCTTGGCCACCAGATACACACAGCACAAAGAACACAGATTCTGGAAGGTTCTCCATGATGCCATTTATTTCCTCCACAAGCTCTAAGTATTTCAATCATTTAATTTACCCGCCAATCAACCTGTCAGATCAAGGACATGAGCAATCAATTTATATTCAGATTCTTATTTTCAGTGGGGAGTCAGGGGCTGCAGCTCCGGGCAGCATGGAGATGACAGGATGCAGATGTCCCCTCCTGTCTGCTGGACCAGGAAGGTTGGCTGTGGAAGGGAACAGGGCAGCAGGGACAGGGTCCTGGTGTCCAGGGGGGGCTGGACTCCCCAGTTCTTCACATTGAGCCCATAGGGTGACGGGGAAGATCAGACACTGTAGATGTAACCAACCTTCTTATTAAATAAGAAACACAGAACCAATGCAAAGAAGAAAGCCAAGAGGTCAGAGCTAAGAGCTAAAACCTTACCCTTCCTCCTGCAGTGGTCCTACCTCTCCGAACTCACTACCCCTGTGTTAATGTCTTTATATAGTGTTCCTGTTCTGCCTTCTCATTGGTTGTAAATCCAACCACATGACTGCCTCGTCACGGCCTGTCTGTATAGGCCTCCAGGTTTTCCTTGCTTGGTATTGAGATTAAAGGCATGTGTGTCCAATAATGGCTGTATCCCTGAACACACAGAGACTTACCCAGCTCTGCATACCAAGTGCTGGGATTACAAGTATACGCCACCACTGCCCTGCTTTCCTATGGCTTGCTAATAGCTCTGACCCCCGGGCAACTTTATTTATTAACATACAAATAACATTTTAATACAAATAAAATATCACCATAAGACACTGTTGCTGAGAGTGAACTGAGGGGCTCAGGACGTCACAGGAGAGACCTGAGCACATCATCTGTCACTCTGTCAGGACAGGCAGCTGTCTTCACGCTACAAACAAGAGTCATGAACAATCACTGTGAAGACAACATCCCAACAACCCACCACTCACTCAGAGGGGATTCTGGGAGTCCCTGAACCCAATCATGTCCACTTTACCCCTCCCCAAATCAGTCCCCAGAGTGTCACCTTTACAGTCTGGGAGAGACTCATCAGAGCTCTGGGCACTGTCCCTGCCTGGGGTAAAATTATATACAGTCACAGGAAGGTGAAACATGGCCTCTAGAAGATTTCACTGGAGGAGGTATTATGGGTTGGCAGAGCTCCCCAAATACTCTAGCTTCACCCCAAGGGCCTCAGGGACAATCCTGCTCCCCGCACTTACCTGAAGCTGGAGTATAGTTCCCTCTCTTTCCACCTGTGAGAAGAAAAGCTGTGAGAGACCAGGGAAGACCCCGACCCTAGGAACGTTCCAGAACTGACAGCAGACCCAGGTTAGAGACAGGAGCAATGAGGGGTGTGGATGTTTCCCATTAAAGAGGCAGAGCACACTTCTAAAAGGGGCTGAGAGAGAACCAGACCTGCCCTTTCCTACCTGTGTTTCTCCTCCTCTTCCTCACAGCCACCACAGCTCCAATGATGGCCACAGCTCCAAGGAGAAGCAGAACAGCAATGATGATTGCCGTGATGGGGACAGTGGACTGAGGAGGCTCTGGGAGGGAAGGACAGGAAGGGAAAGTGGAGGTCATGGACCCCAGCTCTCAGCCCTGAACTCAGGGTCTGCAGAAGGCTTCAGCTTTCCCTGACCCCAGCTCTGCACTCACACCCTCCTTACCCCATCTCAGGGTGAGGGGCTCAGGCAGACCCTCATGGTGCACATGGCATGTGTAATTCTGCTCCTCCCCGGAAGACACAACCACAGCTGCCCACGTCTGGAAGGTTCCATCCCCAGAAGGCCTTGTCTCCACCAGCTCCATATCCTGAATCAGATCCTCCCCATCCCTCTGCCAGGTCATGGAGATCTCAGCAGGGTAGAAGCCCAGGGCCCAGCACCTCAGGGTGCCTTCTCCTTTCAGTATGGGGTGATGGGTCACATGTGCCTTTGGGGGATCTGTGTGGAAGATTTAAGAAATCCCACAATTAACAAGATAAGCAAATCTGCAAAGACAAAGTTAAACCAATGATGACACTAAACTGTGTCTGTTTGGACAATTCTGCCATCACACTAGTGACCTCAGATAGAGCTGGTCCCCTCATCACAGAGCTGCACATTGTCCTGGGGGACTCAGTAGTTAAGGGAATCCACATGAGCCAGCGGGTCAGCGTGGTCTTCCTCATGTGATGTTCTACAGCGTTAGTTAGGTAGTAAAAGAATGAAGGAATGGAAAATAATTAATTTATGTTATTAATTCATATCAAAATAAGAAATCAGGGACAAGGGCTACATGAAGGGTGCCACCAACTCCTGCTGCCACCATTGAGGCACAACCACTGTGGCCATCTTGCTGACCAGCATAACTGTCTGTCCAAGTAAACAGCCATCACCAAAGTGTGCAGCAGAAATGTGGTGAACCTCTGACACTCAGCCAGAGAAAAGGACTCCCCAAGCCCTGCCTCTGGGGACAAGATGCAAGGCATTGTCACCAGGACCCCTGGAAGTGTGCTGTGGAGCCCAGTGCAGCACTCCCTGGGACACAGCGGTGCTCACAGGGGTGTGTGGATCGTCCCTGTCACTCCTGTCCTGGAGCTGCAGAAGACCCTGTCTCTGAGGAAGTTCAATTCCTAATCCACTGGGACAACACTGTGACTTGTTGGGGCCGAGGGAGAGCAGGAGGCTCTGGATGTTAATATGGCAGAAAACAGTCTAAGCTCACAGGAACCTTTCTAGTTTAAAGGAAACACTGACTTGTCTAATTATCCAGATTAGCAGTTCCCCCTGGCTCCTGTGGAGACGGATACAGATGATAATAAAGGGGGAGACAGAGAAACAGTATCACCCCAGTGAGGGTAAAAAAACTGACTGAAAGCAAAATAATACCAGAGAGGGAGAGGGAGAGAGGGAGAGAGGGAGAGAGGGAGAGAGGGAGAGAGGGAGAGAGGGAGAGAGGGAGAGAGAAACTTTCACAATTTAGTATTTGTCCAGGATAATCCATAAGTGCTCACGTGACCATTTTAGGAAGAGATAGAACTGGTGTGTGAGGGATGTAAACCTCACCCACAGGAATCTGGGAAAATGTATCTTTGGAAAGTTCTAGAAACTGTGGAACCAGCCTAGGGTAGGGGCGTCCATGTCTCCCATGAGGTAAAGGAGACTTCCGGTCCTGACATGTAAGGCTGACACACTCAGATGACAGGACTCAGTTTCCACAGACCCTGGTGTGGGCAGAGACCCCGGCCTGGGAGAGGCCATGGCTGACAGCGCCTGCAGACTGCAGGAGCCACTGTGGTGATGTCGGGATCTCCTCTCCTCCTCCTGAGACAGATTTGCAACTGTCCGGGGAGAAAGCTGAGCCTGGGGTCAGTGCGGTCCCTGCCATGCTGGATCAGGAGACCCAGGGACACTGTCTGCCCTGAGACAGGGGCATGACCCCAGCTGAGGGGTTTCTTCTTCCTCAGGACTGAGCCCAGCCCGAGGCAGAGGGAGGAGCTGCCTGCAGCCCTGCACCTGTGCGCTGCAGCGTGTCCTTCCCGTTCTCCAGGTGTCTGCGCAGCCACTCCACGCACTCGCCTTCCAGGTAGGCCCTGTGTCTCTCTGCATCACCAGCCTGCTCCCACTTGCGCCGGGTGATCTGCGCCGCCGTGTCCGCCGCCGTCCACGTCCTCAGGTCGTCGTTCAGGGCGAGGTAATCGCGGCCATCGTAGGCGACCTGACTGTACCCGCGGAGAAGGCGCCCGTCCGACCCCACGTCACAGCCGGACATCCACTGGATGGTGTGAGAGCCTGCGGGACCCCGCGGTCAGCCCCGCCCACCCGCGGTCAGCCCCGCCCACCCGTCCCGCCCCGGCCCCGCCCACCCGCGGACTCCTCTAAACCAAAAGGGAAACCGGTTCCGGTCCCCCGACTCTCCTCCGGAACCTCGGACCTGGGACCCGGGGCGACTCCGGCCCGGACGTAGGGACGTGGAGGGGAACCTCGGACCTGGGACCCGGGGCGACTCCGGCCCGGACGTAGGGACGTGGAGGGGTCGTGACCTCCGACCCGCGTCACTCACCGCCCTCGCTCTGGTTGTAGTAGCCGAGCAGGTTCATCAGGCTCACTCGGAAAGTCTGCTCGTGGCCCTTGGCGATCCGCGTCTCCCTCTCCCAATACTCCGGCCCCTCCTGCTCCACCCACGGCGCCCGCGGCTCCATCCTCGGAGTCTCCGCGTCGCTGTCGAAGCGCACGAACTGCGTGTCGTCCACGTAGCCGACAGAGATGTACCGGGGCTCCCCGAGGCCGGGCCGGGACACGATGGTTTTGAAATACCGCATGGAGTGCGAGCCTGGGGGCAGCGCGCGGTGAGACCCCGACCCTCCTCCCCGGACCCCGGGCGGGTGCGCGGGCCGGGAGGGGAGCAGGGCGCGGGGCTCGGGACGCGGTGGAGAAGGGCGGGGGTCTGGCCGGGCGACGCGGGGACGCGGCTTCCCCGGGGCCGCCCCCGCCCTCCCCGCAGAGTCGATTCCCTCCCGACCCCGCACTCACCCGCGCGGGTCCGGGTCGGGGCCAGGGCGGCCGCCAGCAGCAGGAGCAGCGTGCGCGGAGCCATCGCCCCCATCTCGGATCTGGGGCGTCTGAGTTCCGCGGGCTGCGTGGACTTTATAACCCGTGACCGCGGCGACGCTGATTGGTTCTCTGCGATCTCGGCACCCAATGGGGGTGAGAACAGGAAACGCGTCATCAGTGTCCGGGCAGAAGGACCCGACACAGGTCAGGAGCTGGAGAAGTGAAACTGGGGACCTGGGGATCCCCAGCCCTGGGCTCCCACCCTAGACCTCACCGCCTGGGGACTGAGACTTTGCTGAACCCTGTGCTGCGGGACGGAGCGCTGTTTGTCATGGTGTCTCTGAGCCGCCTAAGGACAACTGCTCCTCAGGTTAGTCAGGATGAAACCTAAGAGCACGAAGTTTCCAGGAAAAACACACACAGCACTTAAAATGAATGTTCACGGAAACAGGTGCTGTCGGAGTCCTGGTGACGGTGCGGGGCTGCCGTGGACACCTGCATCGGGAGGTGACTGGAGTTTTCACAGCTCTGGTCAAGGGCTTTTGACACACAGTGTTATCTGTGACTCTCCGAGCTGGAATCCCACTCACCTCTGCTATCACTTTCTACTTCCGTTATGTGTGGCTGGGATTTGAAGACATCAAATCAAAATCCACAGAAACAAAAATAATTAATAAATTTAATTTTTCTCCGCACTACTCAACAGGGATGAAACCTCAGATCCCCACTGTGTACCTCTGCCATGAGAATCACCCTCTGCCCAGTGTCCACCCTGCACAGGCCTGAGGAACTCAGGAGCCAACTCAGTTATCAGATCCGGTGTTCCACAGACCTGTGACATTCATCTCCCTCATCTCATCGGCTCATAAAGTGTGAGCGAAGGTCAGAGAGAGAATGAGAGGTCACAGGTTATGTAACTTCCACCACACCATCATCATTATTCTGCTTCATGATTAGTTACAGTTCCTCTCTCACTGTGATTTATTCACTAAAGCAACTGTACCATGGCAGTGTGTAGACACAGGGAACCGTGGCGTGTAGACAGGGTTCAGTGTGGAGCTGTATTTGGTCTCCACGGGGTCTCTTCCCCGTGGAGAAGGGGGTCTACTGTGCTGAGACAAAGACCAGGTCCAGACAGACATCTCAGGACTATGGACTGAAGATCCGTGTAAAACACAACCACCTGGAGCCACAGATGATCATCTGGGAGGAAAACACTAGAAGTCTGAGTGTAAGCACCGGGCTGTGAAGACACAATCCTGAGTGAAGAGACAAAGTCTCTATTTACAGGTGAGATTCCTGAGCATCAGGTTTGGCAGTGCGAGCTGCCCCCTGCAGGTGAACAGGATCCTGGTCTCTGTGGAGACTGGTGCTTGCAGGCCAGTTCCTCTGCTTTACAGAGAAGCATCTCTCCACTGCATCCCCATCTCGCTTGTTGTTGCCACTGTATTCCCTGAAGTGACTTTTCTTCTAGACAATCCAGGAAGGTTGAGGAGAGTACTAAGTGAGTCTGGCCTGGGGGTCTCTCCTGGTGTTTTTGTCTTTTTTTGTGTGTGTGAGACAAGGTCTGTTTCCACAGCTCTGGCTCCTGAAACTTACTTTGTAGACCAGGCTGGCCTTGAACTCACAGAGTCTTGCAGCAGGCTTTCTTGCAGACCACCAACCAGCTCCCAAATCATGACACAGAGACTTATTATTAGTTATGAATGCCTGGCCTTAGCTTAACCTTACCTCTAGCCAGCTTTTCCAAGTTAAATGAACCTGTTTCTCTTCTTCTTTGTTTTTCCTCAGGGCTTTTTACCATTCTTTCCTTCCTTCTGTATGTCTTCCTTTTCTGCTTCCTCCATGGCTGGCTGGGTAACTCAAGAAAACCCAGAGAGTTTTCTTGAGTGAGAGAAGCAGGAAATATTAGATAGAAGGATTTAGAGAGTGGAGATAAACAGATAGAAAATACAGGATATCCTCAAGAGGGCCTGGAACCTTTTCCAATGGGCCCTGACTGTCTCTGCCCTAAGCTATTTATAGAAACGACAAGGGGTGGAGCAAAAGTCCTCCCCGCCAGCACAGCCAAGTGCAGACCATCTCAGACACCTGCATCAGGCCGGTGGTCCAATCATCCTCTCTATCTGGACCTGCTGGGTAAAGCCACAAGGAACCTGAAAAAGGGCTCCCATGCTGGTGACTCCTGACTCCACCCTTCACCTTCCCATCATCCTTAGTTTGGTCACCCCACCTATACTTCCTGCCTGGCTATGGCCAATCAGCATTTTATTAAACCAATTTGAGTGAGGAATCTTTACAGTCTATAAGAGGAGTATTCCACAGCATTTCCCCCTTTTTGTCTAATTAAAAAGAAGATTTTAGCTTTAACATAGTAAGATTATATACAACAGAAAGTTATTAAGTAAAAATTACACTAAGGCTCTTTGAACCTTGCCTGCAGAAACCCTGAATGTTCCCAAACCCATGACTTCATCTGCAGACCACCTAGTAACAGCTGGAAGTATCATACAGCACTTGGCAATCAACTTCCTGTAGTAAATTCAACAGCAGCAACCCAAAAAAAAAAAAATTTACACTAACACTAGCTAATCCCTTTGCATTGGGGGAAATTAGAGAAAATACTTAATTATCTATCTTTTCTCTGGGAGCAGTTGTTCCCAGTTGGTGCAGGGTGTGCTTATGCTCTCAATGGTTGTTAGGTTTGTAGGGGTCATTTTTATTTATTTATTTTTTTTGGTGGGGAAGCAGGGAAAGGTAGTTGTCTGGTCTCTGGGACTCAGATGGCTAACTCTTCAGTGGGTAATGGCTCAGTTTCTGGTCTTTATTGCAACTGTGTCTCTGCTGCCGCCCGCCTCTGCGCCTGCCGCTGCGCCTGGCTGCCTCTGCGACCCACCGCTTAATTATCTATCTTATCTTGATGAATCTAAAGTTTTGCATCTAATTTACTTTCTATTACAACTCAGGAAAACTATCATTATAACTATTTACTCTTTTTTTAGGGTGGGGCGGGGGTTTGAGACAGGGTTTCTCTGTGTAGCTTTGCACCTTTCCTGGAACTCACTCCGTAGCCCAGCCTGGCCTCGAACTCACAGAGATCCTCCTGCCTCTGCCTCCCAAGTGCTGGGATTAAAGGCGTGCACCACCATTGCCCGGCCTCTGTTTACTCTTAAACTCCATCAAAGACCCTAGAAGGGTGACATGTTACCTAATGACAGGGACATCACAGTCACCCAAAGTTCCTCTGTAACGTTAGGGCATCCATCTTTGGCGTATAGGCCTATCATGTCTGACAGACTTCCTGTAAAGCAGGGGATTTTGAAGGACTGTCCTACCTTGTCTTGACAAAGTTTGGCAGTCAACTTTCTTGTGTCCTGCTTGTCCAGTTTGGACAGTAACTGTTAGCAATTGAAGCAAAGGTAATTTCTTTGCCCACAAGGGTAGCTTTTGCCATAAAGGAAACAAGCTCCATACAGAGTTTCTTCAATGCCCATGATCTTTTTTGGAGTATATTGGTGATGCCAGGAGCAGACATGTCTCACTGTCATGAAAAGTCTCTTATTAAAACATTTTAAGTGCCATATTCTGTAGGTGTTTGAAGATTACCTATCTATCTGAAATATATCTTTGTATACCTAGAAATCCTAACTAACATGACTATAAGTTTGACTATTATAGATGAAGACATTTTTTTTTTTTTTCGAGACAGAGTTTCTCTGTGTGGCTTTGGAGCCTGTCCTGGAACTTGCTCTGTAGACCAGACTGGCCTAAAACTCACAGAGATCTGCCTGCCTCTGCCTTCACAGTGCTGGGATTAAAGGCATATGCCACCACCACCTGGCCTTATTAATCTGTATTTTCAATTATATATTACATTTTTAAATGAGCTGTAAAAACACAATACCTTAAACAAGAGTGGAAATACACATACAGTATAACAAAATTAACTTTAAATTTGTATCAGTCAACTAAAATCCATACCAATGTAAAATATTATGATAGTCCCCATCCTTAATATGGGAAAGATTTTTAATATTACTTAACTCTCTCCTTGAGGACTTTCTAGGTGTCTTACCAAACCAGATCACCTCTCAGTTTGTCTGCAGCTGACATGATTTCTCTGTCCATGTGGTCATGCCATGCATTGGAGTAGCAAATGTCGTTTTTTTTTTTTTTTTTTTGGTTTTTCGAGACAGGGTTTCTCTGTGTAGCTTTGCGCCTTTCCTGGAACTCGCTTTGGAGACCAGGCTGGCCTCGAACTCACAGAGATCCGCCTGGCTCTGCCTCCCGAGTGCTGGGATTAAAGGCGTGCGCCACCACCGCCCGGCTGCAAATGTCGTTTTTTAACAAAATCTCAATCATTTAATTTTTCCAATAAAGACTCAGGAGCCAGATGCTAGAGTGAAAGCCTGCTAGCTCAGAGAGGCAGAGAAAGCACCCAGCTGACCTTCCTCCTCCATGGTCATCCCAGAAAAGACCTTTCTTCTACACCTTGTCAAAATACCTCCAACTGCATGTCCTTCCCTTCTACTTCCTGTGTGTCTCTCTTCTTCCGGATGCCCTCTTACTCTCTCTATTTTTTTAATTCTATATTTGCTTCCTGTCATCTGGTTCCTTGCTCTGCCTCTTGACCTACGGTTGATTTTATTTAATCTTGTTTACAATATTCAAGTAGAAAATTCTTGGATAAAAGGTGTGCACTAGGGCTGAGCCACACCGCAACTAGAAGCTGGGTTTTCCAGTAAATCACGCAATCTTGGGGTTCACAGTGTGATCAAATAATCTGCAACAGTTTTCTTTTGGTTTGAGTTTTTGTTTTGTTCTTTTAGACAGGTTTTCTCTATGTAACCCTGGTTGTCCTAGAACTTACCCTGTAGAGCAGACTGACATGAAGCCATAGAGATTCTCCTGCCTTTGTCTCCAGAGTGCTGAGATTAAAGGAATGTTAACACCACTGCCTGGCTATGTTATATACTTTTATCTTGTTTGTTTAATTTACTTTTTTTTTCCTGTACTGGAGAACAAACCCAGGGTTTTATGCACTTTAAGGAAGTCACATTGAGCCACATCCCCAGCTCTGTGATGTGAGTGTGTATGTGTGAGTGTGTGTATGTGTATGAGTGTGTGTGTGTGTCTGCATGTGTGTTGTGGATTCAGGTTACTGGGGATTGAACCTAGCGCCTTGAGCACACCAACTAAGCATCTTACCACCAAACTATAGCCCCATCCCTTCTTGTAATATTTTTAATTTAAATTTTTATTCTATATGTACCAGTGTTTTGCCAGCATGCACATATGCATGTGATGCAGATAGAGGCCAGAAGAGTGTGCCGCATCCCCCAGAACTGGAGTTATGGGTGGCTGTAAGCCTCCCTGTGGGTCCTCTGTAAGAGCAGCAAGTGCTCCTAACTATGGAGAGATCTCTCTAGCCTACTTTTTTCTAATTTTTGCTTTGAGATGAGGTCTCATTGAATTTCACAGGCTGGCCTTGGATTCACTTGCCATCCTCCTGCCTCAGTCTCTCAAGTAGAATAGAAAGCATTACAGCAGACAGTTCCAGGCCACAGGAGCTGGAGGCTGGGACTGTACACTTCCTGGAGAGGTGGGGCCACCCTCACAGGGCCTTGGAGACCAGGTTAAGGACATGGGACCTGAACTCAAGTTAGTGGAACACCATTGAATAGATTTAGGTGGAGACTGATACAATCAGATGTCATTTTAAAGTTCTCTAGGGTGGCAGGTGCAGGGGTGGTCAGTGGAGTGACAGACAGGTGGGGGATGGGCACGGGCCCGTAATCCCAGAGGTGGAGGCAGAAGGATCTTAAGTTCTATGCTAGCCTTGTCTACAAACCAACACCCGATTCAAACCCAAATCCACAATATAGAACAGGCTGGACTCAACTCACAAAGATCTTCCTGCCTCTGCCTCCAGAGTGCTGGGATTAAAGTGTGCATGACCACCTCTGGCAGTAACTGTTTCTCAGCATCAGATAAGGTGGAACTGGAGAAAAAGTGGGCAAGCCCCACCCCACCCTGTGTCCTCCTAAGTTGTTTTTTTTAAATCCTAATAATTTTCTTTTTGACACACGGTTTCGTGTACCTGGAAATCAATATGTAGCCCAGGATCCTCCTGCATCCCCTCTGGAGTGTGAGGATTACAGGCTGTACTTCCACACCTGCTGTATGAGCCTTGCTCAGCCCTGATTTCCTTCTCCACTTTCTCCTCTGCTCGCTCTTGACTTCTTCCCGTCTCTGCCTCTGCTCCCCTCTTTTTCTGGGACACCTGCTCTGCTGTTCTTTCCATTAGAAGCCTCTAGAACATCAGGAGGTACCTCCTTCTGGCTTCATTCCTAGTGGAATGTAATAGGATTCAGGAAGTCCCAGGCAGGTGACACAGGCCAGGGGGCAGAGGGGATGGAATCCTAGGTGGAGGAGCTGGTGTGCACTCAGCTTCTGGGCTAAAGAGCTGGGTCACTAGAGGACTAGTGTCTGAACACGGTCTGAGAATGGAGTCATGGGAGGAGATTCTGAGTGCTGTGAGGAAACTCCATGAAACATACCTCAGTTTCTTCACAAAATGGAATTGTTCTTAGAACACTTTACTCATGTGACACCTCTAAACCCTCAAAGTACAAATTGTCTGAATAAAGTTGGCTGTGGCAGGAGGCTTTAGTTCACTTCATTTTCAGGCTCCACTCTTCCAGGTCCCATCACCTCTAGAGACTAGGATTGATTGAAGTGGTTGCCACGGAGACACGGAGGCAGTTATCTCTTTAAATTGACCTTATTCAGGGAAATCCCAGTGTAGCTGGAGAGCTTCTCTCCGGGTCCACCGAGCCCCGGCAGTCCGACAGCCCACTTATAAAATAAACACACAGATGCTTATATTATTTACAAACTGTATGACCATGGCAGGCTTCTTCCTACCTGTTCTTATATCTTAAATTAACCCATTTCTATAAATCTATACCTTGCCACGTGGCTCGGGGCTTACCAGCATCTTCACATGCTGCTTGTCATGGTGGCGGCTGGCAGTGTCTCCCTCACTCAGCCTTCCACTTCCCAGAATTCTCCTCTCCTTGTCCTGCCTACTTCCTGCCTGGCCACTGGCCAATCAGTGTTTTATTTATACAGAACGATATCCACAGCATCCCAGGGAATCTCATCATTCAAGCCACAAGTCTAAAGAAATGTTAAATTCCTCAGATAGAGGACAAAGAGGTGGGACACTGCCCAGGGACACACTGTTTGCTCATTTAAGTAAAACGTGTGCATTTCCTTTTGTCTCTATTTCTTGTGCTGCTCCATTGGTCTAGCCCAGGACCAGGAGTCTAGGGACGAGGGTGTGACCCTTGGAGATACAGTGACCATCTCAAGGTGACATGAAGAAGCAGTAGCCTGGTTTTATCTGACCTTCCTGACTCTAACTCAGAATTTTACACACATCCTCTTCCTCAACTGGAGGAATAACCCTATGGCTCCTACAGGCTCTGCTTAGGTGACCCACAACTAGTGACGTGGTGGTCCCCAAAGCCTCTGAGAGCTGCACTGTGGTAAAGTCCTCCTTGCCCTCTTCTCTTTTAGACAAAACATCTTAGTTTCTTTTCCTGACAAAAGCACCATGAGGGGGAACTGGCTTATTCTGGCTCACAGTCCTAGGGTACAGGTCATCACGGTCCTGGGAATCAAAGTGACAGGACCCTGGAGCAGCTGGTCACTTCACAGCCGCAGTCAGGAAGCAGAGAGTGATGGATGCTCAACTCACTGTCTCCACTTTATGCAGTCCAGGATCCCCTGCCAGGGAATGGTCCCACACACAGGTAAGGTGGGCCTCCATGTCAATTAATGTAAAGATAACCCCTCAAGGACATTCTCAGAGGCTAACCTTAGTCTAGATAATTTTTTTTTATTAGTGTGCTTTGAGACAGGGTCTCTTAACATAGCCCCGGCTGTCCTGGAACTCACTATGTAGACCAGGCTGGCCTCACACTTCCAGAAATCTGCCTGCTTCTGCCTCCTGAGTTCTGAGATTAAAGGTGTGTGTCACCATGGCCTGCTAGTCTAGATAGTATCTGAGAAGTGCCACCAAGGCTTGTCTCCTGGGTGATTCTGGAAACATTAACCATCACACAGTCTTGCACAGGGTGACCTTGAACTTGCCGTGTGGACAGGCTGCTTGAGAACTCCTGGTCCCTCTCTGTCTACTTCCTGAGAGCTGGGATCATGGCCTGTGTCACCTCACCTGTTGTCCCCGTTCTGCAGGCCAGGACACCACAGAAAGATCAGTGGCTTGTGCAGGTGAAGCTCCTGTCCATGATTGCCTTCCTTCATCCTTCCCTCCCTCCGTCCTCCACAGAAGTCCAGCTGTGGACTGTGTACATTTTTCTCTCTTCTCTTGCTGAGTCTGTAATGCTGCCTTGACAGAGGAGAACGTGGGGAGAAAATGCCCCATCCGGGGTTGGTGAGTGGAGAACTGGCACCCCGTCTCCTATGCCTCCTCCTCTCAGCACCAGGCAAGGCCTGTTGGCAGGGGGAGGGGACACTACCCAGGGAGACCTGCCCACTGGCCTGCTCCACACCCTGTGCATTGCTGGGAATGCAGCTGGGCGGTGGTGCGAGACTTTGATACCAGCACTCAGGAGGCAGAGGCAGGCAGATCTCTGTGAGTTCAAAGCTAGCCTGATCAGGCAGCCAGGGGGACATAGTGAGACCGTACCTAAAAAACAAAACAAGATGGAGTGTGTGTGTGTGTGTGTGTGTGTGTGTGTGTGTGTGTGTGTGTGTATGTACACGCGCGCTTCGGTGCTGGGGTGTGTGTGTGTGTGTGTGTGTGTGTGTGTATGTTCGTAGCGCACGCTGGGGTGCTGGGGTGTTTCCAGGATGGATGGTGCAGAATGGGGATTCAGTGAGGAGTGAGAGAGCATCTGTACCTCTTTGGTACAATGGAGGCACATCGGCAGGTCCACTGTACTCAAGGGGGCTGGAGGATGGATGGGCTCTAATTAGTGATACCAGGAATCACAAGAAAATGCAAGGGATCCAAGGGAGGCCATCCAGGGTGACCCACAGCTTCTTGAGGCCCTGACAATGTATCAGCAGAGAGCCTGAGGAGCAGGGGCGACAGGGCAGGATGCTGGGGGCAGTGGGGGGGCAGAGGGTGCATTCATCCTGCTGCAGAAAGCCTGTCCCTGGAACCCTAGATTTGTCTGGGACTCCAGACCCCAGGTCACAACTGGTTCCCACAGCCCACCCTCTTTCCTTTTCAGACATCAGTAGTGATGAGAATTTTCCCTTCAAACTTGCTCTGAACCACTGAGTCAACTCTCCAGCCCATCCAAATTAATTTTTAAATACTTATCTATTGTGTGTTAACAGAAAAAAATGTTTAATCTGAAAAATAACCATTTTCCAAAATCGAACAAAGGTGTGAGAAGCAGGGATCTTTGAGCACATTATGTTTTTCTGTGTCCTCTTCTTGTCCATTTTCTTAGGAGATCGCTGGATTTCCCTGTCTTCTTTGGCTTTAATCACCATTGTGGTTGAAGTAAATGGGGAGAAACATCCCACTTCACAGTCACACAGAAGAGCTGTTGTGTTTAATGTCTTCAGGTGGACACTCAGTGTGATACAACAACAAAATAACACTTCTTAGCTTTTTAAAAAAAGGTTTATTTTATTTGATGTATGTGTTTCGCCTACATGTGAGTACGTACAACACATGGTACCTGCCACCCTAGGAGGTCGGAAGAGGGCATCAGATCCCCTGGAGTTGTACAGGTGGTTGTGAACTCATGGGTGCTGGTTCAGTACAAGGGAGGGATGAGTTGAGCTGAGAAGAGGGTGGTGCCTGCAGGGAGCAGAGTGGGGCCCATGTGCCCATCAGTCTTATTTATTGCCGTGATAATCAAAATGAACCTGGCAGAGGAAGGGTTTATTTCACTTACACTTCCACATCACAGTCCATCTTCAAAGGGATTCAGGGCAGGATCTTGAGGCGGGATCCTGGACGTGTGAACTGAAGCAGATACCATGAGGAACACTGCTTACTGCCTTGCTCCTCATGACTTGCTCCGTCTACTTTCTGATCCACCCAGGACCACTTGCTTAGCTGTGGCATCACCCACAGTTGGCTGGGCAGTCCCATATCAGTCATTAAAAAGAAAATGCCCCAGAGACTTGTCTAAAGGCAACATGGATGGAGGGATTTCCTCAGTTCAGGCTCCTCTTCCCACACGTGTCTGGGTTTGTGTCAAGTAAACAAACACTAAACATCACAAGCTCACGATGCAGGGTCGCTGGGACTGAGAACTGTGGGAGGATGTGTATGAGCCCCTCCCCCTCTGGAGCATCAGAGACTCACCCTCCTGGGGGAGGCCTTTGCTGGGGGTCCAGCCTTCTGCAGGTCAGAGAGACTGGGGACAAGATGCCGAGTAGGTGAGGAAAAACACGGACTTCTTCTTCTGAGGGATCAAAGTGCTTCTTCATTTTCTTTTCTTTCCGTTGCTTGTTCTGCTGTTACTTTTGGTTCTGTTCTTCTACCCTGATGTTTCCCTTCTTCTGATTTCCTGATGACTTCCTTCTAACTTCTTTTTTTTTTCCTTACAGCTTATATACCCAAGCTGTTAAGCAACATAAAAATTAAAATGTGGTTACATTCTATTTTTAAGTGAATGATTACAATGAATACAAATAAAAACATCATGTTTCCCATTTCCCTTACATGATTAAACATTTTACAAATTACAAGTGAAAAACAAATTATCCCCAAGCACCTTCATACAGTCAAACATTTGTCTTTTAGACTTCTCATAGATCAGGAGCCTTTCAGCCATAACTGTCTACGTAGGCAGAAATTTTTATAACTACAGAAAAACTGGTTAGTAGTCTCAGTATCCTTATTTTACAGTTCTGTCCAATTAACTAACTATCCAATTCTTTTCTTTATTACATTAAGTCAGTTGTTTAAAGCTTTGTTTTAGCTATGATGCACACTGAACCCTATGAACATATTTCCCAATTTCAAAAAGAACTTGAGTTATCTCCTGGGACTTAATTGTTTTTCATAGTCATTAACCTAAACCGTAGTCTATGCGGCTCCTCAAGAGAAACTCTTAAGTCCTGGCTGCGTGACACTTCCTTCGTCCTATTTTCTATCTTCTACAACCCCTGCTTTATCAGGAATGGGGGCAATACTGTATCCTACCTTTATTTATATTAATTTTCCCATTAAACTAACCTCTATTATAATCCTTTACTACATTTGTTAAAAACCCTTAATCATCAAAATTCTATTTAAACTGACACTATCATTGTATAAAATCATTTCTCCAATGAAACAGTACAGCTTAAGAGGAAATCATCAGCCGGGCGGTGGTGGCGCACGCCTTTAATCCCAGCATTCGGGAGGCAGAGCCAGGTGGATCTCTGTGAGTTCGAGGCCAGCCTGGGCTACCAAGTGAGTTCCAGGAAAGGCACAAAGCTACACAGAGAAACCCTGTCTCTAAAAAAAAAAAAAAAAAAAAAAAAAAAAAACCAAACCCCCCCCCCAAAAAAAGAGGAAATCATCTTCATAAATGATCCACAGGTAGAATTGCCTAATGGAATGGGATATTTCCATGAGATAATCACACTGCATCAAAGGCAGTGGGCATCCCCCCTCACCCTCTGACACCATGCCAGATACCAGAGAAAAATGGCAGAGCAAACACCTAAAGGCACAGCAGTAGCAAGAGACACTGTGGAGCCGCAGCCCTGGGGGCCTTCCCCATCTGAGACTCACCCATCAGTGCCCTACCTTCTGGTGGGCCGATCTCCTGAAGTTCAAGTGGCCCCTGCTGCTTCTCTGACATGGACTCTGGTAGGACCCACTGCTAGGACAGCTGACTGCAGAGGAGGGACCCAGTGAGTCCCAACTCCACCCCATCCCTCAGGCTTAGGACCTTTCTCTCTCTTGCCTGGAGGGCGACATTGCTGATATAGTCCCAGGAGACTGATAAAGTCAGGGAAAGCGGAGATGGGGGGGAGAAGTGGGGACATTTTCTTCCCTCAGAATGGGCAAATCTGATTCTGCAGGGGCTGAGGAGAGATAGGTAGGTAAGTAGATAATAGATAGATAGATAGATAGATAGACAGATGGACAATGGATAGACAGATAGATACAAAGATGATAGATAAATCATAGATAGATAGATAGATAGATAGATAGATAGATAGATAGATAGATAGATCATAGATAGATGATAGATAGTTAAGAGAAGAATCAGAAGGAGCATTCTTCCTCTTTGCACATTCACAATTTTTCTTCTTGCTCAGAGTTTATGAGGCTTCCCGTCCTGCATCAAGGGACACCAATGGCCTGCACAGCTGGGACAGCATTCAGGGCTGACCTGTGGGGCTGTTCTGTTCTGAAAAGTCAGAGCAGAGCTGGAGGGTGACATAGAGGAGGGACAGGGATGGGGCCTTGGGTCTGGTCTTACTGAGCGTTAGGATCCATCCTTCTTCTAGGTGAGGTGGCTGCTGCATGGACGGGACAGAGATGACGGAATAAGGATAGAATGTGTCTTAGTCACTGGTCCACAGCTGTGCAGAGACACCATGGCCAAGGCAACTCTTATAAAATAAACCATGTAAATGGGTCTTCCTTCCAGTCCAGAGGCTTAGTCCATTATCGTCACGGTGGGGAGCGAGGCGGCACACAGGCAGACATGGTGCTGGAACGGTAGCTGAGGGCCACATCCTGGTCTCTGGGCAGCAGACAGAGTGAGACAGGGACTGGCATGGGCACTTGAAACCTCAAAGCCCACGTCCAGTGCCACACTTCCCACAACAAGGCCACACCCTAATCCTTCTAATCCTCTCAGAGCCCACTCCCTGGTGACTAAGTCCTCAAGCATGTGAGCCTCTGGGGCCATTCTTATTCAGAGATCCAAGGATGTTAGAGAATTAAGCAGCAGCATCTGGCACCATCAGTCAGACTGAAGTGGGAGGGCAGTGGTGGAGGGGACCCCATGTCTCTGTCCTTTCTGACTCCCCATCCTGTGGCACACAGAGGTAGATGCTCTTCTTGCTCAGTGACCTCAGCCTCATCCTGGGAAAGCGGTGATGGCAGCAGGTCAGGGCTCCTGTGACAGCCTGGACAGTTGTCCAGCCTTGTGTATAGAAGGAGAGGACACAGGGGCCCTGGAAGCAGCATGTGAGACCCTAGGTGCCCAGTTCCCTCCATACCTGGGTCCCTGGTGGAACAAGGAGACCCTTCATCATAAGCTTTTTGTCTGATAAACCTTCTGCTTGTGTAAAGAACTTGTGAAACAGACTGTGTAAGCTGTGAGTGTGAGTTCACGTGTCAGTCCACTTCTTCCAGTCACTTCTCACATCACATCATCCCTGTCTGCATTTCTCACACAGGCCTCAGTGTCCCCAGTGTGGGGACACAGCCTGTCCTGAAGGAGGCTCACCAGCACCTCTGTCCCACAGCAGCAGGAAGCTGTGCAGAAAGCAGGTTAGTGTCTCAGATCGTCCTCTCCACACGTGACCTGTGACACCAGCCTCTCAGCTTGGATTTGTTTCACCAGTTCCAAGGGTTTGGAGGTTTCTCCTGCCTTCAGCTGCATCCCTTGGCCTGGACAGGCAGCCCCATATGGGTGCAGTGTCCAAGGAGACCACCAGAGGGCGTCAGTGCCTAGAGTTGGAGTTCAGGGCAGATGTGAGCCACACCTCACACACAGACATGGTGCTGGGATCAGAACTCTCAACCTCTGGAGGGACAGTGAATGCTCTTACCTGGTGGCCATCTTTCCAGCCCCTTGAAGATATTTTTAAATGCCATTTAACCCTCCTGCACTGGACACCAACAACTGACACATCAGTGAGGGAATGAGACCATGACAAGCTGCAAAGTCACATGTAGACGATGGGACAGTGACATGATTGTCACCTGGTTCACAGGACTGTGATGCAATCCAATTTCTGACAGCTAAAATGTCAAGAAAGGCTACATTTTTTGGCTAATACAAAGTTTTTCATGTCTGAAAAATTTACAGACTTAGAGCATTGGTTGGGCGAGGTCCCTGGAGATCGAGAGCCAAGGAGTAAACGGATAAAGCTGAGGCCTAGCGACACAAGTATTTCAGATCATCTCAGGGTCTCTATTGCTGTGAAGAGACACCATGGCCACAGCGACTCTTATAGAGAAAAACATTTAACTGGGTCGGCTTACAGTTCAGAGGTTCAGTCCATTATCATCTGGTGGTACATGGCCGCATGTAGGCAGACACGGTGCTGGAGAAGGAGCTGAGAGTTCTACATCTTGATCCTCAGGCAAGGTAAAGTGAACTGTCTACCACACTGAGCATAGCTTGAGCAAAGGAGACTTCAGGGCCCACTCCAACAGTGACACACTCCTCCAACAAGGCCACACCCGCTCCAGTAAAGCCACACCTCCAATAGCATCACTTCCTATGAGCTTATGGGGTCAATTATGTTCAAACTACCACACGGCCTTCAATCCCTTTCAGGGTAACCTGGGAATTCCAGTGTGATTTGTCGTGAGTTGTGGCAGTCATGAGACCTCAGCCTGGCAGTCACCTCAGGTGGAGCAGACTCTGAAAGCTCCTCCCTCATCCCACCCTTATTTTAGTCCCTCCCTGGTCACCTCTGCGGGGACTCAGGGTTCTGTTTCCTTACAGCATCCTCAGCCTGGTCAGTCAGCCTGGTAAGGTCTATGGAGGGAAGAAAAGGAATTTCCAGTCAGAGGAGGGATGCTAGGATTACATAGGAAGCCTGGTGCCTGAGAGTCTCAACAAGGCCCAGGAATGGAATCCTCTGAGGAGAATTCTGACACCCTATGAGAATATTTCAAGGAAACAAGACCCATGTGACCTAAGTTTCTTCAATATGTGGAATTGTCCTTAGAGTGTGTTTTCAAGCTCCTCCCAAGTGTATCAGAGAGGAGGGAGTCTACTTCAGATTACTCATTATTGCTCAATCAAATGTTTAGACTGTCCTTTATATGCTCCTATGGAAAAACATATTTTTGTCATGTGCAGCGGATTGTGATTGTATACAGCTTGAACCCATGAACTTTACTCATGTGATCTTTCTTAACCCTCAGAGACAAATTGTCTGATGGTCTGAATAAAGTTGCTATTGCATGAGACTTTAGTCTGCCTCATTTATGGGCTCCGTTCTCCCAGGTCCCACAGATTCTATAGCAGTGACAGCTGAGTGGCCCCAACCCTAGATCCTGGGGAACCCCATCTGTACCCTAAAATGTGTGTGTACATTTAGGGTACAGAGGCTCTTCTTTCCATGTCTTATCTGTGCCAAAGAACAAAGCCACATGCAACTTCCCCAGAGGACTGTTGGTATTTCAGCTTGGATGGAAAGGGATCCTGGCAGTCGGGAGCCAAGGAACAGCACAAAGTCACTGTAAGCGCAGCAGCTTACAGCCCTGCTCCAGGGAAAGGTTTCTCCAGTACAAGATAACAGCTCTGCTCCTCAGGGGAGGGTTTCCCCAGAGCAGATGTTACAGCTGTGCTCCACTCTGAAGAAGTTGTTACAGCTCTGCTCAGGTCTGGTGAAGGGTTACAGCTGTGCTCAGGTCTGGAGAAGTGTTACAGCTGTGCTCAGGTCTGGAGAAGTGTTACAGATGTGCTCAGGTCTGGAGAAGTGTTACAGATGTGCTCAGGTCTGGAGAAGTGTTACAGCTGTGCTCCACTGTGGAGAAGTTACAGCTGTGCTCCACTGTGGAGAAGTGTTACAGCTGTGCTCCACTGTGGAGAAGTTACAGCTGTGCTCCACTGTGGAGAAGTTACAGCTGTGCTCCATTGTGGAGAAGTGTTACAGTTCTCTCCACTAAGGGAAAATTTCACCAGTGAAAGTGTTTTGTTCTGGTCCAGTGAAAGTGTCAGACCTGGGCTTCACTCTGGTAAAAATGTCACACTGCACAACCAACCTCACTCTAGAGATTTCTTGGAAGGAAGAATCCAGGAGGGTGGCTGCCTCAGGAGAGAAACAGCAGCAAACAGAACAGGTCACAGAGTTTATATAGGGTTTTTTTGGGGGAAGGGCAGAGCTTTCCAGGATGGCTTGAGATTGGTGGGTTTTTGTAGCCTGATTCAGGGACAAGCTCCTGGATTTTTGGGATTTGAAGCCCTGGTCTTGGGGTCGTCAGGGTCGGGGTGTATTTCCTTGGCCTGGATCTCAGGGATAGTCAGGGAGGGACAGGGTGTTTTCACCCTACAGGGACAAGCCCTTCTTTGGGGTGACAGGAGCCTGTTCCCTGGAGATGGCCCACCTGGTAGGTCCCCCAAGGAGGGCAGACACCAGGAGGGCAGAGCTTGGCATGGGCTGTCCCTGGGGCTGGGCTCTTTCTTCTCTTAGCCCAGTCCCATGCTGTGACCTGACCTAATGCAAATAGTCTCTCTGAGGCTGGGACTGGACCAGGTCACTCTCAGTTTGAATTGCAACATTATGGGTGAGCTCTGTGGGAAGGTGTTGACCCTGCTGGGGCCCTCGGGTTTTTGGTATTTTGGGGTCCTGCCCTTCCTTCCAGGGTTTATTTTAAGTGTCCCATTCCCTGGGATCAGGACTATTATTTTGTTTTGTTTGAGATAGGGTCCCATTTTATAGCTCTGGCAGCCTGGAATTTACTTTGTAGACCAAGTTGGACTAGAACTCTTAGATGCCCACTTCCCTCTTCCTCCTGAGTCCTGCACCATCATGGCCAGCCATGACTGGGTTTGGTCACTGGTTAGTGCTTTAACTAAAAGGGCCTCACCGAGGGCAGGAGGAGCCAACTGTGTACAAGTCAGAAGCTCCTCTGGCTCTCCGTAGCTTTACTTTCTCTGTGTCAAATGGACTTGATGCTCCTTGGACCTTCTGAGGGCCCTGTTCTGAGGTGACATCTCTACCCTAGGGAAGCTGTGGGAGGATTCCTTCAGGGAGTCCCTGGGAGAACTCTGGTCAGGGCCATTGCTGCCCCCTGCTGGCCTTTTCCTTTCTGCTTAGAAGGATCACAGAACAGTATCCCACAGGATGGTGGGGCTGGCTTGAGTCATGGATGCTCTGGAAGGTCCTTTGCTGTCTGTGGTTCTGTCTGGTTTCTCTCTTATTTTATCCATCATCAGGGATCTTTCTATTTTCCAAAGTCTAGGAACTCCCTTCCCTCGGTTTCTCCCTGGTCCTCCTTCCTAAGTAGCTGTGAGTCCCTCACTTTCTAAGAGGGAGGTTTGCAGAAATCTGGACTACGAAAGGTGGGGCTCAGCCTGGAGCTGTGGGGCTGTCCAGGAGGTGAAATGAGGGGGGCAGGAGCAAAAAAAAAAAAAAGCTCCTTTAGCAGAAATGGAAATTTTTGTTTGGTGATCTCAGCTTGAGGAAGGTGTCAGGTGCAGCCTGTCTGTTCCTGCAGCTAATGAGTGGGATCCTTGTGGTCTTTCTGAGCAGTGTCAAAGAACAGGAGTCAGAGAGAATCTGATTTCAGTGGGTTTCTGTCTGGGGAAGATGATGGAGTCAGAGTGCTGTCTGTAGTGGGCAGAGGGGTGTAGCACAAATCCTAATTGGTCTTAATAATAAAAACCCAGAGTCAGATATCAGAGTGAAAGCTGAAAGATGAGAGAAGCAGAGCAGCAGCCACTAGAGAGACTTCTTACCTCTAGGAATCCTCAGCCTGAAAGGAGATGATCCTGTCTCTAGGAATCCTCAGCCTGAAAGGAGATGATCCTGTTTCTAGGAATCCTCAGACTGAATGGGCCCTAGTCCTGTCTGAAAAAGCCAAACTCCTGTCTCCCCTGCCTTATATTCCTGTCTCCACCCAGCCATATCACTTCCTGTCGCAACCTTCCTAGTGCTGGGGTTAATGACGTGTGTGCTTCCCAAGTACTGGGAGTAAAGGCATGAGATCCCAAGTGGTGGGATTCAAGGTGTGTGCCACCACTGCCTGGCTTTGTTTCTCTTTTAGATTAGATTAATCTGCTTGTAGTCCAGGTTGGCCTGGAACTCACAGAGATTCATCTGCCTCTGTCTCCTGAGTGCTAGTACTGAAGGTGTGTGCCACCACTGCCTGGCCTCCATAGCTAACTGTGGCTGGCTCTGCCTTCTGGTCTGCAGACAAGCTTTGTTTGTTGAGTGCACACAAAGTGTCACCAGAGGGGAAAGCGGTGGACACTGTGCATTTGCCACCAAACAGGACTTGGCGGCTCCAGTTCTCCTCTGTAAGTCCTGCATCCCGGCATGGTTGGCCCCTGGCTCTCCTTTCCCCTCTGTGTGCATGTCCTCACTAGTCCCCTCTGGTCCCAGACCTGAGACTGTCTCCTGGCAGCTCCTTTGAATCACATTCAGGACTTCTTGGATGTCTGCTGCTCAGCGACCAATTCCCACCAGTGTGAGGACCGTTCTCAAGCCCGTGAAGCCTTGTTCTCCTGGAGGAGGTCAGCAGCCCGTTCTCACACACTAGAGGCCTCAAGGCATGGGGTTCTCAGCTTCCTTTCACCCTGTTTGCCATCTGGGAGGGAGACCCCAGGCCCAGCAGCTTCTCCTCTGGCCAGGAGGCGGGGGACAGTGATTGGTGGAGATACCCAAGCTGAGGGGTTGGAGTCTGAGCTGTGTCCTCTCTCACTGCACCAGCCCCCTGTTTCCCAGGATCCTATTCCCATCCAGAGCTCCTGTACACTTGTGAACTCTACTGTTCCAATGATGCTGCGCCCTCCCCCGCAGGCTCTGCACGGCTTAGAAGACATTCTGTCACTGAGCTCCATCCAGCACCGAGTGCTTTTTGCAGATGGCCTGAGGGAGGGGACCAACCTCGCGTGTCTGCGTGTGGATATCCAGTTCTCCCAGCACTGAGTGTTGAAAAGACACACTGATCATTGGGGAGCACTGCCACCTGTCTGTCCCCAGGGTACCAAGCAGGAGCATCGTATCGACACCTAGGATTCAATATGTCCGAGTGGACGCACTTTGTGTCCACCCCACCGAGTTACTTTCCTCTGGGTTCAGCCTCACTCTTCACATGTGTGGTGCAGCCCCAACACCTCATGTCTCCTCCGTGTCTTTCCCCAGATCTCCCTCCCACAGTCCAGGATGACGGTGCTCAACAGCAGCTCTGTGCTCCCTAACTCCTGCCCTACCAGTGCTCCCATCACCTTTGGCCGTGGGTCCTCCCACCGGGACCCTTCCTGTGCCCCCTCCATCTGCTTTGGCCTTATTCTCTTCCCACCCCCCAAGGCAGCTTCTCCCCTGCACACCCCGTCTGAACCCTTAGGGAGCCTGTGCCCGCCCTGTCACCTGTCACCTGCCCTTCTCCACACTGACCCTGTGTTTCTCAGTCCCCTCCTTCCTCACTCCTTCTTACCTTCCTGTGTTGGAACTCTTCCTTCATGTCCTTCATCTCCATGTGTATTCTGCATCCACAGGAAGTTGAGAACAATAGGACTTTGTGCTCAGCTCCTGTGTGGTCATTTGCTGGGGGAAGTGTGGGGGTTGAATAAACATGGCCCCCATAGGCTCATAGGGAGTGGTACTATTCGGAGGCATGTCCTTGTTGGAGTAGGTATGACCTTACTGGAGGAAGTGTGTCACTGGGGGCGGGCTTTGAGGTCTCAGATGCTCAAGCCATGCCCAGTGTATCATTTTCTTCCTGCTGCCTGAGGATCCAGATGTGAAATCTCAGCTCCTTCCAACACCATGTCTGCCTTCATGGCACTGTGCTTCCAGCTCTGATGATAATGGACTAAACCTCTGAAACTGTAAGCCAGCCCCAGTTAAGTGTTTTCTTTATAAGAGTTGCCCTTGTCATGGGGTCTCTTCACAGCAACAGAAACTGAGTTAGGAAGTGTCCTTCATGTTTCCCTCTTCTCCAGGATCCCACTATCTTCTTTACAAGCTCACTTGAGGTCCCAAGATGCAACTGTGCAGTTTTTCACCAATGCTGTATAGGATGGGCAAGTCTTCCTGCACCTGACACTAAGAAAGGCAGGGTGGAGTCCAGTGGAGTGTGGCAGGAACAGAGCTGGGAGCTGAGACCCTGGAAACAGACGCGGGAGTTGGCAGAGGGTGAGAAGGAACTGAGAATGATCCTGTGCAGTGCTCACATCCTGCAGGAGCATAGAGGAGGTGAGCACAGAGGAGGTGAGCACAGAAGAAGCGAACACAGAGGAGATGAGCGCAAAGGAAGTGAGCCCAGACTAGGTGAGCACAGAAGAGGTGAGCCCAGGGGAGGAGAGCACAGAGCCCAGAGGAGGTGAGTACAGAGGAGTTGAGCACAGAGGAGGTGAGCACAGTGGAGGTGAGCACAGTGGAGGTGAGCACAGAGGAGGTGAGCACAGAGGAGGTGAGCACAGAGGAGGTAAGCGAAGAGGAGGTGAGCACAGAGGAGGTGAGCACAGAGGAGGTGAGCACAGAGAAGGTAAGCAAAGAGGAGCTGAGCATAGTGGAGGTGAGTGCAGGAGAAAGAGAGGGCACAGCTTCCTCTGGAAGGGGGTTGATATCAGGACCCAGGACTTCTCATTGCATCTACATGGGTTGGGTAAGGAAGGGGGTCTGTGGGTCTCAGTTGCAGGTGACCCCTGCCTCAGCAGGCACAGTGGACAGGAAGTGGACACAGAGAGTGGGCTCTGGACTGTGGTATTTCACATGAGTAGGAAGAACCATGGGAGAAAGTTGAGCGCCAGATATTGGTTAAAATATTGAGGCAACTCCACATAGTTAAAAGGGAGGTTTATTTTGTGAGATAACTTACAAGTGAAGGGATAGATTACAGGGTCTGGGAAAGGTGTAGCACAGTCCGGCGGTGTTCTCTGGAGAACTCTGCTCAGTCTACCTCCAGCATTCAGGGCCCAGGAACCAAGAGAGCTCCCCCATCTGGATCTTGGGTCTTCAGGGGTCCTCTCTCAGCCCCGCCTTGTAGGCGTGAGTTACCAAAGCCTCAAAGGGGGTGTATTTCCAGGTCAAAGCTGGAATGGCTACTCACTACAATCAGATTGGGTTTTTCATGATGGCCTTTAATCCCAGCATTTGGGAGGCAGAGACGGGTGCATCTCTATGAGTTTGAGGCCAGCCTGATCTACACAGAGATCCAGGTGTCAACAAGAATTTCTGCAAAGAAGCTGTGTCTGCAAAGACTGATTGGTTAGACCTGCAGTGATGT